>NW_021703778.1:94899195-95499195 GCF_005190385.1 Monodon monoceros
GGGGGGGAGGGAGGGGCACGGAGTGTGGGGCGGGCCTGCGGCGGCAGAGGCCAGCATGACGTTGCACCAGCCTGCGGCGTGCCGTGCGTTCTCCCTGAGGAGTTGACCCTGGATCCTGGGACCCTGGCAGTGGCGGGCTACACAGGCTCCCTGGATGGGGGGTGTGGATAGTGACTTGTGCTCGCACAGAGGCTTCTTGGTGGCGGCAGGAGCAGCCTTAGCGTCTCATGCCCGTCACTGGGGTCCGCGCTTCTAGCCGCGGCTCGCGCCCGTCTCTGGAGCTCCTTTAAGCAGCGCTCTTAATCCCCTGTCCTCGCGCACCAGGAAACAAAGAGGTAAGAAAAAGTCTCTTGCCTCTTCGGCAGGTCCAGACTTTTCCCCGGACTCCCTCCCGGCTAGCCATGGCGCACTAACCCCCTGCAGGCTGTGTTTCACGCCACCAACCCCAGTCCTCTCCCGGCGCTCCGACCGAAGCCCGAGCCTCAGCTCCCAGCCCCGCCCGCCCCGGCGGGTGAGCAGACAAGCCTTTCGGGCTGGTGAGTGCCGGTCGGCCCTGATCCTCTGTGCGGGAATCTCTTCGCTTTTCCCTCCGCACCCCTGTTGCTGTGCTCTCCTCTGCGGCGCCGAAGCTCCCCCCTCCGCCATCCGCAGTCTCCGCCCGCGAAGGGGCTTCTAGTGTGTGGAAACGTTTCCTTCTTCACAGCTCCTTCCCACAGGTGCAGGTCCGGTCCCTATTCTTTTGTCTCGGTTTATTCTTTTTTCTTTTGCCCTACCCAGGTACGTGGGGGGTTTCTTGCCTTTTGGGACGTCTGAGGTCTTTTGCCAGCGTTCAGGAGGTGTTCTGTAGGAGTTGTTCCATGTGTAGATGTATTTCTGGTGTATCTGTGAGGAGGAAGGTGATCTCCGCGTCTTGCTCTTGCGCCATCTTCCCGGAAGCCCAGTAGTGAAATCTTATAAAATCGTTTTCTACATTGCCAGAGGGGAGTATGGAATTTTAACATGGTATATATGTGTGTGTGTGTGTGTGTGTATATATATATTTATAATGTAAGTGCAATCTATTTCTTAGCTGCTCCTAAGGAGGATTTGAGGGGACTAGTCTATCTTATTTGTCTCCTTTTTTGTACGGGCATAAATTAGATATTTTTTGCGGTACGTGTGCCTCTCACTGCTGTGGCCTCTCCCGTTGCGGAGCACAGGCTCCGGACGCGCAGGCTCAGCAGCCATGGCTCACAGGCCCAGCCGCTCCGCAGCATGTGGGATCTTCGCCGACCGGGGCACGAACCCGTGTCCCGTGCATCGGCAGACGGGCTCTCAACCACTGCGCCACCAGGGAAGCCCTAAATTAGATCTTTTGAGGCCATCTAAGCTGCATCACAGAGAAGCAATGTAACATAGTGGTGAGGAGCATAGACACTGGATCCAGTTTAAACCGTGTGTTTATTCAGATCCTGGGTCTGCCATTAAAGGGTGGCCTGTGCTTGGGTACATTACTTAACTCCCCTGTGCTATAGTGTCTGGCTCCAACTGTAAACTGTGATAATGTTAGTATCTAACTCATAGATAATTATGAGGATTATAATTTAGATTATGGAAAGTACTTCAGCTAGTAACTGGAACGTGGCTACATGCTGAAATTATTAAGTCCGTTAACTCTTACTATGTATTTAAAATAAATTGCTACCAAATGGCCTACCAAAATATTACTAGATTATTCTATGACTCAGTGTACCCATTTAATAATATAGGTAACATATATAAGGTATTTTGTCTGCTAGGTGCTGTGCTAAATGCTTTCTATATGTTATCACTGGAAAATGTAACAGAAGAAACAGAAGCTGAGAGAAGATTATTAAGTTGCCCAGCATCAAACAGTTGGTTAAATGAGATTTGAACCAGGGAGTTTGACTCCAAGTCTACAGACTTAACCACAAAAAGACATTGCTTTTTCTTCATACAGCTGTTTTCATCATTGGGCAAAAATATTAGTCTGGATATGACTAGACTTAGTTAAAAGTTACAAACAAACCTAACGACATTCTTAGTAGAAACCACTAGGGAATAGTGACTGCTCTTCTCAAAACTGTTATTTTTTATCTTTCTGAAGAATGTTAGTATATTTTGTCAGTTTTATTTGATTTAGGATTCAGATGTTTGGAGAAATATTTCCCAGCCTTCACTTCAGAACACGCACTGCTCCTTGAACCTTTAAAAGACCCAGTTGCAAACCTGATCTTTTTTTTCCCTATAAATGAAGAATTCCTACTGACTTAATGTGCATGAATTAATTTTTGAAAGTAGTATTTACAAGATGGTCATAAACACTTCCTCCAGGTGGAAAATTTCAACTCAAGAAGACACTAGATTTAGAAAACTTAAATAGCAATTAGTTTGCTCATACAAAGGGGGAGAAAAATCCTTGATGGTCTCATTTCTCCATGTCTCTAATGCACTTACTTTTAAAAGAAATTCATCCTCTCATAAGCAATGTTACATATCACAAATAATATCGTTTTGGATCTATTGCATATTATGAAGAAGTAGCTCTAGTAACTTTTTCTTCACACTCACTTCCGATAAAACAAAATATGTGAGTGTGTGTTTAACATGTTTAGCATTTGTAAATAATTTTCCAGGTTTCTAGCTAATATCGTATTCTAGAGAGTGGCAAAACATACATAACCATGTTAATTATTTGTAGTTTCTCATGTTAAGTTTGATTATAACTGGCTTTATAATCACCATCTTTACTCTTCTAAAAGTTTCCCACCATGATATAAGAATTTTGGAATATAATATGGCTCACAAATTCAAAATCAGGTCTGTTCTGCTCCCTTCAGTACTGGCAATTCGGGCTGTTACATCTAAGACTACAGATGAGCTGGGAAACTAGGGGTGGGGAGTGTGGTGGTGGGGAAACACTGGAATGGAGTAAAGATGTGAACTTGGGATACAGACAGTCCTGGGTTTGAGTTCTGGCCCTACCACTTATTACCTATCACTTTATATAAGAAATCCTATCTTTAACCTCTTAGTCTGTCACTTTCCTCTGGATTAAACAGAGGCATCAATATTTACTTCTTACATTGTTGTGAGGAATAAATGCAAGAACGTATTCTAATGTGTTCGGCACCATTAATAGCACATAGTAGGTTCCTAATAAATGTCAGTTCTGATCTCTTGGACAACACTACTTCCATGAATGTAACTATGGACAACTAACTCTGCTGGTCCAGTGTTCGAAGGGAAGAGAGAGGGAAGATATTCTTGCCATGTGCCTAAACACTCAAACCAGTTCAGAACATGGAGAAGAGAAGGGATTCGATTCTAATTGGAAGCAGTGTGATATAATGGTATGAGGGAAGGTTCTAAAATCAGATAAAGTAAGTATGAATTTCATCTTTCTATTCAACTTGAAATCTGATTTTAAGACATTAATTTATAGGAACTTCAGCTCTCTCACCTGTGAAATGTGGATAATAACGCATACTCTTAGACTTAAGGTGAGAATTAAGTGAAATAAAGCTTCTTAACACAGTGCCTGGAAAATACATAAATCCTAATTTCTTACCCGAAGGAGCAGTAACATCCATTCCACCCAGACGGGGATGATTTCTACCCCATGGTTTATCTGCGTATACCTAGGACCCAGAGTGAAAGAGTAGGGTAGAGAAGCTTTGATGCCATCCTCTTTCTTGTCTACTGCACTCACTAAGTAGGCATTGCCTCTTTTCATTGACTGGCATTATGAATCTAATTTCAATTGGATCGTATTGGCGGCTTAGGGCAGATTAAGATCAGTGGTTTAATTTCTTTGGTTAAGATAGGCTATGGAACACTATGCTATTTCTCCAAAAAGAATAGCTACTAATTCATGGCTGTTTACTTTGCTCTAGGTTCTTCACCCAAAGATTAGCTAATCACCTTTGAAACCTTTCTAAGGAATTGGAGGCCTAAGGAGTTCAAGCCACGTGTTCCAGATTGTATAGTTTATAAACAGCAGAACCAGATCCCTCTGAGAGCTCCCTTTCCTGTCCTAGCTGACTCTCTACTTCCTCACCTGATCTTCGATTTCCCGCTCTGTCCACCCCAGCTGGACAAGGTCCCTCTTGACTATAAATGTTCATAGCCCTTTGTTTTCATCTTTCACATGGCTCATATACTTTTCTATTAGTTATTAAAGTTATTTGAGTTCATTTCCCTGAATCAATAATAAATTCCTGGAGAAGAGGGACAATATTACACACCACTGTATCAATCAGGAGTGTTTTTAGAGCTTTTAACAATATGGAAAGTTAATTATCGCACAAAACAAGAAGTCTAGATATATATGGCACTGGAGTGTAGCAGTTTAACAATTTCATAAAGGGCCCAACTCTGTTTTCTCTCCACCATGTTTAGTGTAATAGACTTACATTTTCTCACATGTCACATCACAGTTGCAAGATGGCAGTCACAGATCCAGCCATCTGATTATTGTTCAAGGTAAGAAGAGGGGGGAAGGGCAGCACCACTGAGCTATCTACTCATGCCCATCTCTTATAAGACAAGAAAACCCTCCCAGGATCTCCATGATTAACTTCCTCCTATATCCCATTCCAGGACTGGGTCCCTTTGCAGGTCTTCAAGTGTACAAACACAACCATAACCCCACATTTCCCCAAATGCTGTGATTTATAACTGAAGAATTTAAAGACTCATTTAAAGCCTTAATGACAGTTACATGTGATAGCAAGTAGAGGACCAGAAAGCTAAGGGCATACATGATACTGAATAGCTGTTGAGGATCCCTTCTAAGGAGTTGCACCTATTTCCATATACCAGTTTTATAGCACCTGAAGTTTAAACACATGCCTCAGCAAAGTCACAAATTGCAAGATGGTGCAGATTTTGGGGGGATTTGCTTACAATTAGTCACACCCTCAAATGTTAAATCTCTGAATACCAAGGGTCTATTTTAACCTCTTTCGTGATGAACAAGGTGGATAGTGTGTGCTTCCTACTGAATTACTACTACCCCTTTACATTCTTGAGAGAAAGTCTTTGTTGATGGCTGAGTTGTAGACCCACACTTATGTGTAGTTATAGTTCCCTCAGGTGCCAACAATAGGTAGAATAAAATTTAAAGATGTTTCAGGTGAATAGCGTTTCACCCTGAACGCTGGTACAAATTGTGAGTCAATTATTTATGAGTAGAGCCCAATTTGTTTAAACCTCATTGACCTATAATACAGTTATGACATGTGTCTTGACTTGATTCTTCCCTCTATTGATTTGGTCTGGAAAAGTAAAACAAGAGGTGAAATGGCCCCTCAGGGTAAGTTAAAATTGTAGGTTATGGCCATGTTAAATTGCTTTAGTATACTTTGTGTCCTTTAGAGTCAGAAAATGAAGCAATAAAGTAAGCTGATGTAAGTAATTCTTGTTTTTAAAAGGACCTTGAAGTGCTCTTAACAATATCATGGATTTGATAAGATCTGCTTCAGACTTCTTAATTTAAAATGAACATAAAGATGGTAAAGCTGAAGGAATGTTGAAATACTAGTGGTGTGTTAACAGCTTTGAAACTGAATTCATGGGAGGGGACCAATGGGAACTCTTCACTATTGTCTGCCATACTTGGGGGGAAAATGAAAGTAGCAGTCACTGCTAGGAATTTCCTGGAGGGCATATCCAGGTGTACAAAATATTTAGGAGGGTTTCAGATGTTTTTGCTCATTACTTATGTGTTATCAAGTTCAGACAGTGTTTAAAACTCAGACAATTTTCAAGTTTTAAACGTTAATTTTTGTGACAGGCAAACCTATTAAATCTGAGTGTTCACAAGTTTTTCCTCTCCCCTCCCCTTTTCCCTACTTGTCTGTGAATATTGTGGTAGAGAACTGGCAAAAGAGAGAAAAGGAGAGAGAGGATCAATAGTTGGAAAAAAGAATAGACTGCGTGGGGAGTAAAAGTGGAGAAAAAGGACAAGAGCCAACATGCGAACATGAGCTGGGTTTAGGGCAGAGTACTCTGACATTTAGAGAGAGGGAAGAGAGAGAGTTGAGATGTGGTTTATGCAGAAAGAAATAAAGCAAAGCTAATTTCAAAATATGCTATTATGTATGATGAATAGTGTGCTTTGAGATAATTAGATATTTATTTAAATTTTTCTTTCAAGGTGAGAACAAGCTGATTTGGCTTTATGCTCTTTTCTATTATTACCCTTGAAGTTGTCATCTCTTGCTTTTTAAAGCACTTTCTTTCTTACATGCCAATAATAGCAGTTCTATTGATTGATTACCCTTGAAGGAAGTACACAACAAAGAGAAAGAGACTTGAGCTGGAGCTGGGTGAGATGGGATTAGAAGGTGAACCAGAAGACACGGAGCACACAAAAGCTGGACCAGAATTGAAAGCTTTTGAGATAAAGGAGCAGTTCTGGGGAGAAATTGTCACTCCTAGGACTTCAGTTACTGCTTAAACACTGCTTCTTTGATTTCAGCTTATACTCCTGTATATTTAATTCCAGAACTCCATTTGTGCCACTAATAACCAGGAAGCTAGTTTGAGCCCTCTAGAGTTCTGGGTAACACGATATGCTAATTCAGACATTCTACACTCTGAAGATTATATGTCACCCATATAGCTTAAGAGCCTCTGTGTTAAGTATGTCTGAATTAAGGGTTGTGAAAAGCAGTGCACGAAGTGGCAACTATTGTTTTGGAACCAGGGATGAGGTGGCAAGTTTGAACCAAGAAGTCACAAAATTCTTGGTCAAGAACTTCAAACTCCATTGTCTTCATCCAAAATAACATACGGGGAGGACTCAGTACCACTTCAGAGTCAGTCTTTCCAGCTCCCAACTCTAAAGAATCATTCTATGGGAACCACTTCAGCTCTGCTGGTCAGTGTGTCTGTCTCCTTTCTGTGTCTGCCAACCATCTCCTCTGTTCAAACACACGGAAAGCATTTCTTGCGTACTAATGGTGTGAATGTTCTGTAATAGATGCAATGGTGTCTACTCTCAGAGTTCATCCTCTAATCAGGGATAAGCATAAAACCACTGAGTGGTTTATAATAATTTTTTTGTGTGTGTGCCTGCATTGGGTCTTTGTTGCTGTGCATGGGCTTTCTCTAGTTGCGGTGAGAGGGGGCTACTCTTCGTTGCGGTGCATGGGCTTCTCATTGCAGTGGCTTCTCTTGTTGCGGAGCATGGGCTCTAGGCACGCAGACTTCAGTAGTTGTGGCGTGTGGGCCCAGAAGTTGTGGTGCATGGGCTCAGTAGTTGTGGTGCGTGGACTCAGTAGTTGTGGCTGTCAGGCTCTAGAGTTCAGTCTCAGTAGTTGTGGTGCACAGGCTTAGTTGCTCTGTGGCATGTGGGATCTTCCTGGACTAGGGATCAAACCCGTGTCCCCTGTATTGGCAGGCAGATTCTTAACCACTGCACCACCAGGGAAGTCCCTATAACAATAATTTTTAAATTACTGAAGCTTTTTAGAATTTTACATATATTACCTAAGTTGTTTTAATAATAATCCTGAATGTTGATGATGTATATACATTTGTTGCTATGATTTCTACTTATAAAAACAGAAAATTTAGATCCAATGAGGTTAAGAAACTTGTCTACATTGTTTGGCTAAAGCTTATGACCTACATTTTCTAATTTCAAATCCCAGGTCCTTTAAAATTTAATTGTATTAAATTGAAATGAGTGAAAATTAATGTAGTTTTAAAAGATGCAATAATAATTTTGGATATAATTGTAAAGGAATAATCTGAGTAGGGTGTGTATTCTTTTTTTTTTTTTTTTTTTGCGGTACGTGGGCCTCTCACTGTTGTGGCCTCTCCCGTTGCGGAGCACAGGCTCCGGACGCGCAGGCTCAGCCCACCATGGCTCACGGGCCCAGCCCTCTGCGGCATGTAGGGATCTTCCCGGACCGGGGCACGAACCTGTGTCCGCTGCATCGGCAGGCAGGCTCTCAACCACTACGCCACCAGGGAAGCCCCAGGGTGTGTATTCTTGAAAATATCAAATTTATTATACATTCTAAAGAGAGACATGGATTTAGAAAAAGATATTTATGGAAAATAGAAAAAATTGTTATAAGTTGATGGCATATTCAATATACATTTGTGTGTATATTTAAAATTTAATTTAAAATGCGTATGAGAGTAATAGCTCTCATTTAATGAGCACATACTATATACCAGACATCTGATATGTATTATCTCATTTAATATTCACAATATCCTTCTGAGATAGTATCTATTATTAAATTCGGTTTTACCTTTGAGGAAATGGGTGTCAACGAGGTTTAGGACTAACTCTGGATCCTATATAGCAGAACTAGGACTCAAGCTACCTGTTTTGTGCAGAACCATGGGGTCCAGTGTGAGACTGCATAATGGATAGATAGGTACTGAAGATAGTAAGGGGCTCTGTTCAGCCTGAAAGCCCACCTTGTGGCAAGAAGGGTTTCAAGGGGTGGGGTTAGTATCATTGGTAAGTGTCCCTCAATCTTCTATTAGCTGTGGTTCAAACTTTTCATCCCTGCCACTCTAAACCAGACAAAACTTCTTAGGCTCAGTAAATGTGAAACAAATGTAATGACATAATTTCTTTTCACAAAAGATCTTTAGAAGAACATCTCAAATGCAACTGTAATTTATGCCCCTTCACTATAATTTTCTTCATGTGGGAAATCCCCTTGAACATTCCATCCAAGCTCACACTTGCTTGCATGGATTAAACTCCCACATGCATTGTCCTCCTAAGCAAATTTCCCTTTTTGGCCCCAGATTTCTCCTGGCCCTCAGTATAACGCTCACTAGATTTCCTTTGGTCATTATCAGACTTGGTATGCCTCAAACTGAACTCACTAGCTACGCTTGCCACTTTGAATGCCCCTTTGAACAATCCCACCAAAGGTAACTTTGTTCCTACGGTGTTCTCTTCTCAACCCCACACCCCCATCCAGGCAGCTTCTATATAGAACAGGTTAGAAGATGACTGGCCTTTTATTGTTGACTTCTTAGTCCCCAAACTCCCCTGACTTGGAATCCTATTGCACATGGCTAAAAAGTATTGTTCATTCATTCCTTAGTATTGTTCATGCCTTAGATCATGTGTGTCTGTTAATAATGACCTCCAATGACTTCCTTTTTAGATAGTAACTTTTTTCCTTTAAAACTTCCCTATTATCTAGACTCACCTACAAAATCTATTATCTCTCTTATGTAACTCAGGGCATGTTGTACCTTTTAGCTGGCCAACCAAGAGAGCATTCATTTGGTTCTAATACTATTTTCTCTCTTGTTTATTCTCCAAAAATTTTTAACTAAGGCTTTCCTGAAGGTTTCAAAAAAATTCCTTCTTCCTGTTGTTGTATCATATCTTTGCTTTTAAAAACAAAACAAAAAAATGAAACCAAAGACAAAACCCCCAAATAAACCAATTCAAACCACCACCACCAAAAAAAAAAAACCTCCACAAACTCCAAGTTCCTGGTTTGTCCAGACTTATTAGTATCCCATTTTCCAATGTGTCAAAAAAAACAAAAACAAAAACAAAACAACCAACCCAAACTTCCTAATTTCCCTTTTGTGATTTTTATTAATAAGTATCCATTTTAAAGGATAACTATCACCTCTATCGATTGTAAATCTCCTTGAGGGCAGGAGACTGTTTCTAACCACTAATAGGTACCCACACATTTATTAGAGAGCAGTGCAACCTCTAGGGGGTCAATAAATACTTGTTGACTCACTGACTCTATAAATATAAACGGCAGAATAATCAGACATTCTGCTAGCACCTAATTTGCTCCCCGTAGGTAAGTTTGTCTCTTTGGTAGCATTGATTCTTTTAGGCCACCAGGGTTCCATTTAGTGAATTATAACTTCCATGTGCTAACTGGTACCTTGGTGGCCTGAATGAGTTTAAGAGTCTCCCCAAATGAAGGACATCCCCCCCGAGAGTGACTCTGAATCTTGTTGAATACCTTACCAACCTTTATTTTCTTCCACAGCATTTTCCCTTTGAGACAAAAGATTCCTTTGCCTTTAAGCCTTTTATCCTTTTTACAAGGCAGAAACTCTCAAGTCATAAGCAAATAAAAATGCAGTTCATTTACCATATTCTTGCTATTTTACATTTTTAAAGGAAAGTATTGCTGAATTACATTGAATGCCAGGCAGGAAATTCACAATTTTCCTTGCAGCATTTTTCATAAGTGAGCAGCTTTCCAACAGATCCAGCTGTCAACAGTGCCCTCCTACTGTTTAACTCACATTCAGAATTCACTTCTATGTGCACCACAATACAAAAATTTTGCAAAGCATTAAAGGAGTATGTAGACTACTCCATAGGTGTTGATTCCTCGGGCCCAGAGTCTCAAAGCTTTTCTGTTTTGCCTAGTATTCTCCTTTATGCAATTTTAGAAAACTTAAAACAAGTAAGCCTTTACTTCATAAGGCAATGCTGTAAATGAAAGTGAAGAATCGAACCAGTACTCCTAAAACTCCTTCCCTCCGCTCTTTTGACTTGGCTTTAAACACCTCCTAAGTGTTTGACATGTATGTAGATGAATTGTCTGACGAGGTTATTATAGGTTTGTTTTGTTTTTTAGAAAATACTACTAAAAGGCAAGGTGGTGTGTTAACTTAGTACAAAGAAAATTGTATTTCTAATCCTAATCCCCTATATGACAATGTGCTTTTGGTCACAAGGACATGATAAGAAAATGCTGAGGGACGTCCCTGGTGGCGCAGTGGTTGAGGGTCCGCCTGCCGATGTAGGGAACACGGGTTCGTGCCCCGGTCCGGGAAGATCCCACATGCCGCGGAGCGGCTGGGCCCGTGAGCCATGGCCGCTGAGCCTGCGCGTCCGGAGCCTGTGCTCCGCAGCGGGAGAGGCCACAACAGTGAGAAGACCACGTACCGCAAAAAAAAAAAAAAAAAAAAAAAAAAAAAATGCTGATGGCCCAGTATAACCTATCACTTCTGCCAGGAAAAGCACCACAGTGAAGGAGTGTCACTGGTATAATTTTCATTTTCACAAAAATTACACACTTCTTAAATGTACAATGTGGTGGCCATTTTGTCTGAATCAAAGTGTTCTTTCTGAATTTTTATGTTGCTTCTTGTGCTAATTTTCAACTCCAGATTTTCTCTCTTATGCATGCTAAATTTAAGTGTAAAAAAAACCCCCCAAATCCAAAATAATAAATGGAGGATGGGAAAACATAGGATGATTATTTCAAGACTGCATCATAGATCATATAAAGACAGAGTCTCAGCAATTTATTTGGCCTGTCTGGGTGCTTGCTTAGGGAGCTAGAGATCTAGGCTTTCATTCTATCAGCAGCTCTTGCTGTCCATTAATTAGAATATATATTACTATTAATTCAAGGCTGTGCACTGCCTTCTTTATGTACACTACAAGTATTTCCCTGAAACTGCATCTGTCCTTAGTTATAACATGCAACATTCCTGCCCTGAATTTGTTTCTTCCCCAATCTACTTATTGTATGCTTGCCAGACTGTTCAGATGCTTTTTGGATTGGAAATCTATTACTGCTTTTACTAATATTTTAAAATGTTGACAGTGTAGAATTCAAGTTGATCTCTTTACAAACATGGGTAAGTAAAACCCATTTAACAGATCAGGAAATTAGGCCATGTATGATTTGGCTATAATATGCAAATCAAATGGTTAAATATCTTTCAACAGCAGATTTTCCCCCATGGATAGGGTTATCTCACAGAAATTAAGGTCCCTTGTCCACTTCTGAAATAGCCTAGACAGTTTGAAAATAGAAGTGCTGAACCCATTAGCTTCACCCTCAGACCTGCATTTCCTTATGGAATTCTGTACCTCAGCTAATGGCATTTCAGTACACCCTCTTGCCTCAGTTAGAACTCCTGAAGTCATCCTTGACTTATGTCTCTTATTTTCCATGTCCAATTGATCATCAGACCTGTCAGTTCTCCGTCAGAAATGTCCTCTGGCTAAAGTCCCTTTTTATCATCCTCACGGCCACTGGCTTAGACCCTCATCATTTTTGTTTGGAGTATGAATATAGCCTCCTATCTGATCTCCCTGGCATCTGTCTTCCTCCCCTCAAGTCCATTCTTCACATAGACACCAGGATGATCTTTCTGAAAACAATTCTCCTCAAGTTACTTCTCTCCTTAAAGTCCTCAGCTGGAGTCCAGTTGTTCACAGGATGAGCCCTAAACTCCTAAGCTGGGTCTGTAAGGCTTTTGCCATCAACTTCTCCAGTTACAGTTCTTGCTATTTTCTATGTGAACTCTTCTCTCTTGCTCCATTCCTAAACATTCACATCAAACTTTTGTATTAGTTAATTATATTAATGTATGCCTTTGTGCATGTTTTCCTACTGTCTTCTTTTCTCCTTCACCACTTGGCAAACCTAACCATTTAAGACCATGCTAATATCACATCCTCTTGAAGTCTTCCCTAACATGGGTAAAATTATTTTTACCCTGCTCTAGACTTTTTAATGATGCCATTAATACTTCTATATAGCATCTATTGCACTGTATCTTAATTATTTGTTAATAAGTCTGGTTGTAAACTCTCCCTATACCTGATTCATATTTGAATTTTTCAATTACAAGAACATTCAATAAATGCTGTAAGAATGAATGAATGATCCCTATTGATCTTTCCCCCATGCTACAGTGCTCTGTAACCAAACGAAATAATATTTTTACTGTAAGTGCTTCTCTACAATGTGATATATGCTTTCCTGAAAAATCTGATCTTCTGCAGAAACAAAACAAACACAAACAATTAAAAGGTCTCATTGGGAAGACCACTCAAAATCTCATGCAATTTGTAATCAGAGCACTAATAATAATAATATTGGATATCTGAGCTATGTTGGATTTCCCTGAAGGTCTTCCTCAGTGTGGCTGGACATGGCCAGAGTAGATATCAATAACAAACAGTAACAATAGAGTGGAGATGCTATAACACTTGGATTTGTTAGGGAGGAGTTGCTGAGATAATGTAGATGGAAGTGGAGTCTGAGCCAATGGGGTAGTTGTTAAGGTGGGCACTGCGGCAGTGCAACCTGCCTCAAGCCTCGTCTCCTTAGGCTGGCAAAGTATCACTTTGGGGAGGGAACCAAGAGTGCAAACACGCATTTTAAATTTTTTATATGTAGATGCTGCAGCCTTGAAAGGGTTGCTGCAACCAATGCAACAGCCATGCCGGGGAACTTTTCCTTTCCTGCTAAAAGTTATCATTCTCTTCTTGCTGTATTATTGGTTCCTCTTGTCTACCAAAACTTGCATATTGAAACAAGGTTACTTCCATATTTCACAGATGTTCCTCTACTTATCAATTACCTTCCTCTATTTATCAATTACATATGAGCTTAATCACATTACAGACAGGGGCTGGCAGACAGTATTCACATAGTTGCATTGCTTAATTATGCAATGCCTATGTTTTATCTTTCCAGTGAAATGCTGCAGCTAATTCTTTGAAGATAGGGACTGTATGTAATACTGAAGGAATGTGATATGTTTTTTCAGATTTTGACATAAATTTCTTTTGAGTAGCAGATGCTGCTTTGCCAGTCATTCGTTTGCTCTCAAATCCATTCTCTGCCCTGCCCCTCTCTGGTTTGTGCTGCAGGGATGCACATTCTCAGCTTCTCTTCCTAAGTGACTTCTGGGTAGTTTTGGCCAACGGTAGGCACAGGTGAAAGGCTGGCAGGCAGTAGGAGAGAAGCCAGATATTTCCCCTCTTAGTTCTTTGATTTGGGCTCTCTCTGAAAGTGGCTATCCTCCTTCTGTGACTCTAGCTCCTAGGGGATTGCCCCACTCTCCATGGCTTCCGTTACCACCTCTGCTGGGATTCCAGCTCCCACTAGACAGCTCTGGCTTCTGAGCTCTAGGAACAATGCCTCCTCCCCCTGTCCCTTAGAGATGGTAGAGGCTTCCTGCTGCTACTAATTTCTGGGTTGTTTCCCTGTTCCTTGACCTGCTTCTCAGCTCTTCCATCACCATGTTACCATTTTCTTGCGTTCAGTTGCGTCTGCATGAAAGATCTAAAGTGTGTTTCCCAGACTGGACTCTGATATGCTGTTACAAACAATATAGAGTAAAATCAGATCAACCACAGGCTCCCGTTGCCCAACTTGTAGAATAGAATAAAAATCACCTTGTCTGTATTCATCCTTTAAGAAGACAATGGTAGTCAAAAGCCCTATTATCATTGGGAATGTTAAATGAGGTCTTATGAATAATTCCTGCAGTACTAAGAAAGCACACACACTCTTTCACAGCACCTTGATTACACAGTTGTACTCACACTCCTATCACCTACAGAAGAGGCTGTAGCACTATGCCTCTGATGATACTTGAGGACACAGCCCTGGGGACTGTGCCCAACCTTATGACATTTAAAGGCTCATTTCCTCAGTTTTCTTTCCAGTAGACAATTAACAGAGGGAGGTATCAGAATGTCCTGAAAATTCCAAAGCTTCTGTGGCCTTTGTTTCCGACCAATTCATAAGAAACAACAACTTCAATTAAAGCTGAAAACAAGTTCCAAATCTTTTGATGATTGTCTCCCCCCTCAAAAAAGTACCACCCCAATTAAAAAAGGAACTGGCTCAGTAGGTATGTACTACAAAACCTGGTGCTAGTATCTCCTGCAAAAGATGATTTTTCACGTTTCCAAGAGAATAGGAAGATGGGATGTTCATACCCCTACGTGATGTGACGAATCCAACTTTTATAGACAAAACAGGTACTGAAGCTGTAATCACACAGGCTGACTAAGGGAAGAATAATGTAGCTCTTTTGAGTCAGGATTAAGTTGTATTGGTTGATGGGTTTGGAAAAACAATATTATACTTGGCTTCTAGATAAATACTGCAGAGACCTCTTGTAAATCCTCCAGTAATTTTTTGTAATCCTTCACAAGTAGTAAAATCATTGCTGTGAGGCAGACAGGAGAGGAATCCACAAATAAGACATCTGTTATTGTTATATCAATGATGATATATGTCCAACTGTGAAATAACAACATTTAACAAGAAATGGAACCTTATCCAAAATGAGATCTCACTCACTCCCATGACTTCATTTGCTACATTAATAAGAGTAAACTGAAGTTTATAATTGGGTGATCTTATCTATTAGCATTAGTAATTTATCACAGGTATAGGGCTTTATATTTTAGATGAATGGAATTCAAAATGTTAGGAAAGCCCTATGCTAACATATAGCATGCATGGACGGATGAAGATGGTGATACACTGAATAAATAGAAAAATATTAGGGCTAGTTGCCTTTTGTTCTATATTTTTAAAGAAAATTTGCAACTCCTCAAAGTTTTCAGTTTGCTTGTTACAAGTTTAAGATATTCTTATAATAATATATTAAAACAACACTGAAAGAATGTTGAGGCTTATAATGCTTTCAAACGACACTTAATATTATGAGTCAATATCTAAAATGACTCTTTAGAGAAAAAATGTATTATTTGAACCTAAGACACTTTTTCCAACATAGAGGTGAAAAACAAATTAAATTCTTAAACTCCAAAGGCTATGTCACCATATGCTTGGAGAATTTTTAAGAACCCCAGAGTAGAACTTTGGCAATGGAATAGGTAATTATTTGCCGGCACCAGATTTGTGTACAAATCAAGGAGAGCTTAAACAGGCTCTTTGAAAATGCCTTCAAATGATATCCAGGAATCTCTTGGTTTTTACTTATCTTTCCATTGTCTTCATTTGACTCCTGTACTTTAGGTTCTATTAAAACAAACCTTTGCTCAGCTCTCAATCTGAAAGGTAGCAGCTCTGTATATTCCGCCGCTGCCCCTTGGTCTCATGCTCTGCAACGTGTGTGGAACCAAAGGCCTTGCTCTGTTCTCCTGTGGATTTCAAGTTCAAACTCTGTTTAATCCTTTTCCAGCCTTTGCTAACACTGGTGACTACTGAAGCCAGAGTTGGAATGTTGTGTGGATCTGCTTAGAAAGGAGGTGTTGGAGCCAAGTAGGAAACATCTAGGCCTCTCGACATTTGCCACCACTGACTACAGCGGTCTTTTGGAAACTCCCTCTTTCTTGGGTTTCCATGATATCCTTCTCTCCTGGCTCTTCTACTTCTTTGGCCTGACCTCTCCTTCTCAGGTTCCAATAGTAAATCTCATTCCTCTTCCCTGTCTCTGTATGTAGGGGCTTCTAGGGCTCTGTCCCTGGTCATCTTCCAATCTTCCACACCTTGATCATTTCATCGACCATACTTTTTTTTTTTTGCGGTATGCGGGCCTCTCACTGCTGTGGCCTTTCCCGTTGCGGAGCACAGGCTCCGGACGCGCAGGCTCAGCGGCCATGGCTCACGGGCCCAGCCGCTCCGCGGCATGTGGGATCCTCCCGGACCGGGGCATGAACCCGCATCCCCTGCATCGGCCGGCGGACTCTCAACCACTGCGCCACCAGGGAAGCCCATCGACCATACTTTTTTTCTGAGCTGTATTGAGGTATAATTTACACATAGGAAGTGTATGTGTGTGTGTGTGTGGTGAGAAGTCTTAAGATCCCCCCTCATCTTCTTTATCCATTTGTTTGTCGATGGGCATTTAGGTTGTTTCCATATCCTGGCTATTGTAAATAGAGCTGCAATGAACATTGTGGTACATGACTCTTTTTGAGTTATGGGTTTCTCAGGGTATATGCCCAGTAGTGGGATTGCTGGGTCATATGGTAATTCTATTTTTAATTTTTTAAGGAACCTGCATACTGTTCTCCATAGTGGCTATATCAGTTTATATTCCCACCAACAGTGCAAGAGGGTTCCCTTTTTTCCACACCCTAACCACCATTTGTTGTTTGTAGATTTTTTGAGGATGGCCATTCTGACCGGTATGAGATGATGTCCATCAACAGATGAATGGATAAAGGAGATGTGGTACATATATATGATGGAATATTGCTCAGCCATAAAAAGGAACGGAATTGAGTTATTTGTAGTGAGGTGGATGGACCTAGAGTCTGTCATACAGAGTGAAATAAGTCAGAAAGAGAAAAACAAATACTGTATGCTAACACATATATATGGAATCTAGAAAAATGCTACTGATGAACCTAGTGGTAGGGCAGGAATAAAGATGCAGACGTTGAGAACGGACTTGAGAACACAGGGGGGAAGGGGAGGCTGGGACGTAGTAAGACAGTAGCGCTGACATACATACACTACCAAATGTAAAATGGATGGCTGGTGGGAAGCTGCTGCATAGCACAGGGAGATCAGCTTGGTGCTTTGTGACCACCTAGAGGGGTGGGATAGGGAGGGTGGGAGGGAGGCGCAAGAGGGAGGGGATATGGGGATATGTGTATGCATATAGCTGATTCACTTTGTTGTATGGCAGAAACTAACACAACATTGTGAAACAATTATACTCTAATAAAGATGTATTAAAGAAAAAAACCTACCCTCTTAGCAAATTTCAAATATACAATATTGTTAACTATAGTCACCATGCTGTATATTAAATCTCCAGAACTTATTCATCTTGCATAACTGAATCTTTGTACCTTTTGACCAACATTTCCCCATTCCCCCTCCGCTCTTCTTCCATACTTGATAGCCCAAAGTGAATGACTGAATAGTGCAAAGGAGTCGTGTGGCAGGTACTGTGTGCTCTACTTAAGACCTTCACCATATTTCTAAAGCAGACTATATTATAGCCTCATATCTTGGAGAACCAATAATATTCTCTCTCTATAACTCATGAAGAACATCCATTCTGGACTCTTATTAGGCCTGCTTTTCAAACTGCAAGTTGGAGAAGTGTATTTCTTTTTTACATATGTATGTGTTTCTTAATTAATATTAAACAATGATTAGCTTGAATTTTTTTTTAAAAAAGAGCATTTAACCATTACTGAGAAATTCAGGTATATATGATACAAAGCTGTCTAACCACTGCTCAACAGATAAATTATCAGCCTTTACCTTCCACAGTCCTGTTAGGCCTATAGATATATGTAAGGGCTGAGCCCATTCATCTCTAAGCTCAGTCCTCCTCAATCCCTAGGCTCAAATCTTGAGACTGGGAAAGACATAAGGAGATTTTGCCTCACCAGGGAGTGGGATCTAGAATTAGTCTTGCTTCTATAAGCCTCTCTAGGACATGCTGTTCTAAGATTAGTTATGGTACTCTTATATCCCCTAAGATGCAGGCTTCCCTTCCTCTTTCTGTGCATATCCAGTGAGTACAAATAAACATTTTCTTGGGTTTTCAGGTAAGCGTTCCAAGCCCCTGTAGATGTTACCTTTTTGTCCCAGATCCTGGACCACACACAGAGACACCTTGCCTACCTGTTGCCAGCCCTCTTTCCCTGGGGCTAGACCTTGTCTCTAGTTCCTCAGGCTTCCAGATGGGGTCCTAATCCTCAAGTGGACTGAAACCCAACAATATGGCACTGCCATACACTTTGAGGATCACAAAGGTCTGGACACACCAGTTCTGTCCTCATTGGCCAGATGGTCTACTGGGAATACAGATGCTAATTTGCACTGTTGGGTAGTTCTCTCAGCGGCCAGCGCCACTGCTGAGTCAGCTACCAGGTTCAGTATCAACCTACTCTGGCTTCCTTTTTTACTCACCGTCCGCTGAAGTCCTGGTATGCTCCATAGACCAGGCTATACAGATTCAAGAATTTTCACTGGTTTCAGCAGTTTGGATTAGACTTATTGAGACGAAATCATGAATTATTAAAAGGATGTCTGATGGATTATCTTATTATCCCCTCAAAAATAATGTTTATTGAACATCTAAAAGGTGTTGTCTCATTCAGTGTGAGGAGACAGAGAACTCTAAGACCTTGTTTCTGTCCACAAAATGTTTCCATTCTAATTGGATAGACACTCAAATTTGCACACACACACACACACAAACACAAACACACACACACAAAGCACAGCAATATAAGTGCTAACTGAATCAAACCAACAAGTAGCACCAGAGGAGTTCAGATGAGAGAGAGACAACTCTGGTGTTGGGTGGGCCAGGAAGGCATGATGCAGGAGATGGGACTCAGAGTACCAAAGAAAGAAGCAGAGACAGACGTGGAGGGAGAAAGGGAAAGGGTAGCAAAATTTGGAGAAGCACCTTGAGCAAAAGTCTGAAGGCAGGCCAGCATCGTTGGAATGGAGGATTTAGGAAGGGAGTCATGAGGAAAAATTTCCTGTACTTTTAATCAGTCTCAATTGGAAAAGGTAGAACTTTCCCTTCCTGAGAAACTGGGAAGATCTTTCTGGCCTCCAAGCTTTGGGAGTAACATCCGTGTTAGTGGCAGCTATCAGTGGGAGAAAGAGGTGGCTCAACTAATGGCACTAAAAGAATCCCAAAGGTGATGCTTTCAATTTAGTTCATAATTCTCTAGAGGCCAAGCCTGGCCCCTTCCCACTTCCATTCATACCTCCAGACTTCTGTGGTAGGCTTCTTTTTCCCAACAAGGTTATCCTTGTATATTGCAATTGCATTTTTTATGTACTCTACAGAAATGTTGGAGAAATGGGGATAGGGGTTTGTCTTGGGTATGGTATCTTTACTTTCTCTAAGGAAGGATAATCTTGATTCAGATTGCTTTACCTAGTGCTACGAGAACTCTGGAACTATGGTGTCATGTGCATGCTTAGTGAACTAGATAACGTGTGAACAGGTAAAGATTTTTGTACTCTCCTGTCTCAATTCTACACCCTTTCCTACCTGCCTTCTGCTCGTTATCCCTCCCTCAGCTGCTCAAGACTGTTATAATGTCTCACTCATGTCTGCCCTTTCCAAGAGCTCTCTAACTCAGAATTTCCCCTTTCCACCCACCCTATCCACAACTCCTATTGCTTCAAAAACAGTCCTAATATATGCCATTTGTTGGATGCATAATATGTACCCGGCACATGCATTGTTTCATTTAATAATTACCCTCTCATAGGGAAACATCAATGATTAAAATATGAATGTAAAGTTACCAGTAGTCCAACTTCTCTCACCATTAGTTTTCTCATTTATATAACAGGGGTAAGTAATGACCTTATAGGTCAGTTTTTAGATTACAGATGAGGAAACTGAGGCTCAGAAGCTTGCCCTTAGCAACACACAGTGAAAATGTGCTAAACCAGGGTTCAGTCACATGGGATCTGACAAAAGTTTGTGCTATCTCATGCTACTGTGCTACAGCATGAGAATTTCAAACTCTGGTTGAGAGGTGAGGGCCATGAGACTTTCTTAATACCTAGGTTTGCCAGATAAAATACAGGATGCCCATTAAATAGGAATTTCAAATGAACAACAAATCATTTTTTAGTATAAATACTAAAAATGTATATACATACCAAATATTGTATGGGACATGCTTATACTTTGTAATTCATTGTTTATCTGAAATTAAAATTACAGTAGAAACTAATACAACATTGTAAAGCAACTATACTCCAATAAAAATTAATCAAAAAAATTAAACTGAACTTTAAGTGGGTATCCTGCATTTTTTCTCCTAAATCTGGCAACCCTACTGGTAGGATTACCCCTGGTAATCCATAAATCACACCATATAGACAACTGCTGAAATGTGAGGAATGTGTTCCTTGAGGCTAAAAGGAAGTAAACTTTTATTATCAAGCCACAGCCTGTCAGAACTGGAAAAGAGCTTAAAGGTCAACAGTCCTCATTTTACCAATGGGTAAACTAAAGATCAAGGTAGGGAAATGACTTGCCCAAAATCACAGTGCTTATAAAGAGGCAAGACTTGAAGTCAGGGCTCCCTTGGCCTTGTTAAATGCTGAACCCACCACCCTTAGAGCTGTTGAAAGTTTAGAACCAACCCGAGGTTTGCTGGTGAAAGAAACATGGCTGTCTTATGCACTTTAGGGGCTTAAGAAAAATATTGGCCAAAATGATGACTTGACGTTGATCTGGTTCTTGGTATAATGCTTTACACAGAATAGGCACAGTCAAGGCTTGTTGATAATGATACACATCATACACATATATACTAGCGTAATCATACATGCATATATTTATTCTTAGGACTTGAGAGAACATGTTGATATCTCCCAAGTGGATTATTAGGTGCCCTTGGTAAATATGACACTAACTCAAACAACAAATTTTTGATATTCCTGAAGTCTACAGTCACTAATAGAGAAACTAGGGCAGCATAATATCCAAGTTAGGGGAAAGAAGGAACCTCAGAGGTATGTTATTAAAAACAGTTGCCACTAGCCTCTGACTCTTGGGCATGTGAAAGGTGGCTAGTCTTCAATGAGATGTGCTGTAAGTATAAATTACACACTATATTTCAAAGACTTAGTGTAAAAAAGTATAAAACATCACAATATTTTTTATATTAGTTGCATTTTTAAACATTTCTGATATATTGGGCTAAATACAAGATATTATTAAAATAAATTTCACCCCTTTTTTTACTTCTTGACTATAGCTATTAGAAAATTTTAAATTATATAAGTATATCTGATTATATTTTTATTGCATAGCACTGTTCCAGAGGATTCACTAGTTGTTTAAACAGGAAAAGAAAAAATAGAGATTAGGATCCACACACGCCTTGCCATCTTTATGAGATGGTATTTAAATCACTTATTTGCTTCATTGAAAATTTATGAAATTGTTTTGAAAAGTGCAAACCATTATAGAAATATAAAATATCTTTATACTCATTAAGAAAGAAAATAGTTGGTTATTACAGTTTCTTTTCAGAATTCAGCAAACATTGACTGATTTCAGGCTGCTTGCCTCTTTGGGGGCAAGTCATTTAAGCTTAGTTTAATTAAATGCCTCAGTTTTCTCATCTACAGCCAGAGATCTCTGAAGGGGAAAGCCTGTTCCCAGCACCCACAGAGCACAGGACTGCCAGAACAATGAATAATGCGGTCCCATTGTTGCTGACAGATGGGAATCATTCACTTCTTAGTGTATGTTTCTTAAAATGCTTTTGAGTTCACACCCCCTTTGCACTGTTGCCATGGTCGTATGCTTTACGATGCTAGTTCCTTGCCCCTTACTCTGCCTTCCCAGAAAAGAGACAGCCTTGCTGCAAATTTCACAATTGTAAAAATATTTTACTAGTCAGTGCCTTTGTAATCTCTTCTTGTATTTCCCATTAAACTTGGGTAATTCATAGATCCAGATAATAAAAGCTATCAGATATAGGGGGAGGCCCAATCTGATTCCACTTCATTTAGAAAGTGCCCTAAGAAACTCTCCTGTGTGTTGGGAGCATTCTGAAGTCTTCTCTTGTTCTGGCAGTTGTAAGTTTTAAGCTCCTGCTTTTGGCATGGAGGCTTTTTTGCAGTTTTGGTTAGTGGCAAAAGCCAAACTGATGTCTCCTCATGATGTCAACTTATGCCAAAAAGAAGAAAAGGTGAATATTTTGGAGGATTTTTTAAATTTTTAAATTTTTTTGGCCATTTCAACCTCATCTTTGTTAGTGCATCTGCACTCCACCTGACCTTTCTTGGTTCTGTTTTTAATTCTCCTCGTATACCAGCTTTTAGCGGAGACTGTGTGCTTTAAGTAACGAAGGTCAAATTTCTGAGCCCTTGTGTGCTCACCCAATGATTTCTAGCCCTCTTTAATCCTTCCCTACACCAACTGCTGCAGTAATGAGGGGCAAGGGGTGGCCGAGGATTGAGGTCATGAGCTTTCAGTTTGTAGTTATATATTTCTCTGGTGCTTAACATAGAACAGCTCCTCTTAGTTTCCTAGAAGTGAGTAAAAAAAGAAAGGAGAAAAGGAAAGGAATCACTGAATCCTATTGCAATGTACTGATACGGCTTGTGTGGGTCTTTTTCTTCCCCATTGTGCATCCTTGTCGGTAAAGTGAGGGCGAAGCTCTTGAAGTCATATAAAGGAACGCATCTGAATGTACACAATGAATGCTACCACTTGGCCATCCAGAAGAAGCTGTGGTCTCTTGCCCGGAAGTGTCAAATGCAGGGGAATTTCCTACCCACTGAAGAATCACTAAGCCTCCTGTTCCCTTAAGGGCATATCTTCTGCCTATCAACTCTCAGCATGTTCACATTGTTCATTAAACACACCCTATCTTTAAATCTCTGCAAGTATGTATAAAGACAGAATTCTAAAGATATTGAATTACTAATCCAGGACTCATTAAACATATTTGCAATTATTCTACAGCTTTTATTGTAAAATGGAATAAATTTAAACTGTAAGAGTCAGTCCTAAAAATCTTAACGAAAACTAGATGTTGAATTACAGACACTGTACAAAGCTGTTATTATAGTTTTAGACTATGATAATGAAGATTGCTGTTTCTGATGAAATGCCATGAAGGGATTTTGACATTTTTCATGAGATACTATAATAAACATTTTCCCTCTTGGGGTAGACAAATGGGAGAAAGAGAGAAAGAAAAAAATCACTTATTTGTTCCTATGTTGGTTTTTTTTTGTTCATTTGCTCATTCATATGCATTCAACAAATATTTATTGAGCGCTTACTATAGGCCAGGTACTCTATTAGTCATTGGAGAGCTCTGCCTACTGACAGCTACATATTAATACAAAGAGCTGAGCAATTACTCAAACAATTCAAGCACTCTTTTTATATGGTTAATTATTTGTTTTCTTTTTAATTCCTTCTTGCTGTATGACAAGCAGTCTGCTCGGTTTCATGGGCACATTGGTATCAGTTCCAACATTTAAGGGGGTTATGAGACATACATGGAGATCCGTTATACAAGAACACATGTGGCAAATGCCACAGAAGCACAAATAAACTGAAACAGTGGTACAGTGATAGCCAAGATACAGAAAAGGCACCTCAAAGAATACCAGGGGTAAATCACCAGAGGAAATGACATTTAAGATAGACCTGAGGGATCCTAACATGTGGAGAGTAGCAGAGAGCAGCAAAGAGATTCTAAGAGGAGAGGCTATTAAAAAGTTACTGCCAAGTCCGTTTGGGGTATATGGTATATGAAATCAGGTAGCAAGACACAAAACTCCATGGCTGAAGAGCTTTGAATGAAAGGTCCAAAGATTTAGACCACACTTTGTAGGCATTGTCAGAGATAATGTGACAAAACTGGGGTCTCCACTTCGAGTGTTGAAGAATCTTGCAAGCTCTGGAGATTACGTGGTGTTTGAGACGTGGTGAGGAGAAAAGTAGGCTTGCATCAGAAAATACACATCCAAAGCTTTGCAGTCCTGCTTTACTTCTCAATTTGCTTGTCTTTTGTGTGTGTGTGTGTGTGTTTGTTTTGTTTTGTTTTGGTGTCAAGTCCTTTTCCATGCTATTATGATTCTGAGTTTTATAGCACAGTTCTGAAATCCTGTTAAAGCATTTGTGGTAATGATTGAATGATAGCAAAGCATCATTCTTTTAAAAATTTCCCCAAAGCAACAGTTGTGCTTGCTTTGCACCAGAGCCTGCACCGATGTGGTTTGGAGAGATAATCCTCAACCATGTGGGACATAACTCTAAACTAATAGGATTCTATAAGGTAGGTTGCGCTGAAGCCAGTCCGCGTTCCTGTTGAGGGGTTCTGTGAGGACACCAAGTGCCTCCTGCAGCTACGTTATGAGAATAGAACTTCTCCAAATTTCTGGCATTGACACATAATAGGAGGAAATGAAAATAGGAAGGTAGGAGCAGAGGATGAGTGTGAAAGAGAAAAAACTTCTAGATTGTAAAATCCCACTTTTTAAAAAAAACTTCCCAAGAAAACCTCTTCCAGATCATGTTCTGAAGAGCTATCAGATGAAGATATTTGGGAAATTAGTGTGTGTGTTGGGGAGGGGGTGTTTGATAACACATCATAGCTCTAAATATTTACCTTGCACCTATATTAATTTCAAAAATTACATACAATAAATACGTGAATGCATTTATATAAAAATTCACTTAATGCCACATAACAAGTGGGACAAGTGGGAGTCCTCCTTCCTGCCCTGAGACTCCCTTCCTACCACCTTTTCTACTCTTCTCAGAGGTCATCACTGCTATCAGTTTTTGGATTCTTCCAGACTTTCTCCCATGTGCGCGCATGCGCACACACACACGCCCCTACATACTATTTTAACTTGTACATTCCTACACTATATGTTGCCCACAACTTGCTTTTTGAGAGCATTCCATATCGCACATATGGATTTACCTTTTTCTTTTTAATTGTTACACAGGACTACATACTATGGATTCCTTTGGTTCATTAACCATTTCTTTATTGATGAGCATTTAGGATGTTTCCATTTTTTCACTATTAAAGACAATGCTGTAATAACCATCTTCCTAATTCTCTCTTTGTGCATGTGTGAGAGTATTTCATTAAGTCACATACCTAGAAGTGGAGTTGCTGGGTCAAAGAGCACCCACATGTGTTTGTTGGCATCTTCTTTGGAGAAATGTCTATTTAGGTCTTCTGCCCATTTTTCGATTGGGTTGTTTGTTTTTTTGTTATTAAGCTGCATGAGCTACTTGTAAATTTTGGAGATTAATCCTTTGTCAGTTGCTTCATTTGCAAATATTTTCTCCCATTCTGAGGGTTGTCTTTTGGTCTTGTTTATGATTTCCTTTGCTGTGCAAAAGCTTTTAAGTTTCATTAGGTCCCATTTGTTTATTTTTGTTTTTATTTCCATTTCTCTAGGAGGTGGGTCAAAAAGGATCTTGCTGTGATTTATGTCTTAGAGTGTTCTGCCTATGTTTTCCTCTAAGAGTTTGATAGTTTCTGGCCTTACATTTAGGTCTTTAATCCATTTTGAGTTTATTTTTGTGTATGGTGTTAGGGAGTGTTCTAATTTCATACTTTTACATGTACCTGTCCAGTTTTCCCAGCACCACTTATTGAAGAGGCTGTCTTTTCTCCACTGTATATTCTTGCCTCCTTTATCAAAGATAAGGTGACCATATGTGTGTGGGTTTATCTCTGGGCTTTCTATCCTGTTCCATTGATCTATCTTTCTGTTTTTGTGCCAGTACCATACTGTCTTGATTACTGTAGCTTTGTAGTATAGTCTGAAGTCAGGGAGCCTGATTCCTCCAGCTCCGTTTTTTGTTCTCAAGATTGCTTTGTCTAAACACATGAAATAATGCTCAACATCATTAATCATTAGAGAAATTCAAATCAAAACTACAATGACATATCATCTCACACTGGTCAGAATGGCCATCATCAAAAAATCTAGAAACAATAAATGCTGGAGAGGGTGTGGAGAAAAGGGAACCCTCGTGCACTGTTGGTAGGGATGTAAATTGATACAGCCACTATGGAGAACAGTGTAGAGGTTCCTTAAAAAACTACAAATACAACTACCATATTACCCAGCAATCCCACTACTGGGCATATACCCTGAGAAAACCATAATTCAAAAAGAGTCATGTACCAAAATGTTCATTGCAGCTCTATTTACAATAGCCAGGACATGGAAGCAACCTTAGTGTCCATCGACAGATGAATGGATAAAGAAGATGTGGCACATATATACAATGGAATATTATTCAGCTATAAAAAGAAATGAAATTGAGTTATTTGTAGTGAGGTGGATGGACCTAGAGTCTGTCATACAGAGTGAAGTAAGTCAGAAAGAGAAAAACAAATACCGTATGCTAACACATATATATGGAATCTAAGAAAAAAGCAAAAAAGTCATGAAGAACCTAGGGGCGAGACGGGAGTAAAGACACACACTTACTAGAGAATGGACTTGAGGATATGGGGCGGGCGAAGGGTAAGCTGTGACAAAGTGAGAGAGTGGCATGGACATATATACACTACCAGATGTAAAATAGATAGCTAGTGGGAAGCAGCCGCATAGCACAGGGAGATCAGCTCTGTGCTTTGTGACCACCTAGAGAGGTGGGATAGGGAGGGTGGGAGGGAGGGAGATGCAAGAGGGAAGAGATATCGGAACATATGTATATGTATAACTGATTCACTTTGTTATAAAGCAGAAACTAACAACAACAAAAATATTTGACAATAGATACAATACTGGACAATTCTGTCACTTTACAGCATAAAAAGAAATAACTATGAAATATAATATATCCATTTAATTTGGGTCAAAAATTTATAATAAAAATGTAGATTACCAAAAAAAAAGAGCACCCACAGAAAAAAGACAATAACATGATAATTATCAATGCATTTACGTAAGATTTGTTTTAAAAAATTTTTATTCTTTGGCAAAGATCTGAATCCAGTTGAAATCCTAAATCCAAGTGCCTATCAAAATCATCCCCAAAGTTCTTGATTTATTTTGGATAATGCTAAAAAGCTACTCTAGAAGTAAAATGCTGTTTGTGATGAGACACGTTAATCACATGTATTTAGATTTACATACTGCTGCTCCGTTTGCTAGTGCTGAGCACTAAAGAGGGCTTTGCAAGGCTCAGTATACCTTCGCCAGATCAAATCACCATGGACTTGATAAAGTAGAGCATCGATTTCAAAGGCATATAAGACAGTTAGGTAGACATTTGTCTTTGGGTATTCAGATTATTCAGAGCTCCAGTAGAGTGACAGAAAGGTTTAAAATGAAAGTCCTTATTTTGAACTTCCATATTGTTTTCTCACTGGCATAGTTGTCAACACTGATGTTTTACATTTTTCTCTTTCTCAGATGGTCCAAACACACTGCATTAAATAGGTACGCAAATATTAGGAAAATCAGATATTTACAAGCTCACTTTTTTAACCCTTACAAAATAAATTATTCAGAGTGCCCAATGTGCCTTAAAGTATGAATTTTCATATTGTTATACGGTCTTTAAATAAACTGCCTCTAGTGTTGGAGGGAAGTAATCCAAAAGTACTGACTGAGTTTGGGGATTTGGGGATTCAACCTGATGGAAATGTTCTTCAGAACCCAGGTTGAGTGGAATGCCTCCCTGTTCTGTTGGTCAGGAGCCTTCATAATGTGGACATGGGAAAGAGCGGGCTGGGCATCTGAGCCACGCAGGTGGAAACAATTAAGATTCAAAATGGATTTTGAAAACGGATTTGCTTTTCTCTTTATTCGCCACATAAAAAGTAGTTCTAGGTTCCTAAAATCTCTCAACCACTCATTAAGTAAATGTATTCCTACCACACTTGATGTTTTATTGCTTATGATTTTAAAATCTACTTTATTTAACGTATGGAATATGCATATATATATGTCTATAACCACACAGATATGGTCAAATCTGTGTTTCCCGTCAAACATCTACTGTATGTTTCACTAGGGAGACAAGACCCATGTGTTTTGCAGAAGCTTTTAAAGCTGTTTCATTTATTTTATTAGCCTTTAATGAATGTAATTAGAACCCAAGTAATTAAATGCAATTGTGCTCAGTATGTTCCTGTTGTAAATTGCCCTAAACAATGTGCATCGTGTGAACAAATTTGTGGGATTAATCGAGGATAGATAATGTTTTTGGATAGTATTTCACACTAAACGGCCGCAGAGAGAAACAAAGAAGCTGGCGCAGTGTCATTAATCTTAGTCAACTGGCAGCTCTGGTGTAATTTGCATGACTTAGGCAGTGACACAGGATGAGGCTTGCTTGGGATGGCTGTTAGATCACTATGATACGTATGTATTTATTCCCCTTTAGTCTCCTGATTTATAAGCAGAAAGAAGTTTGCATGTGGAAATGGATAAAAACAACAGTGTTAACGGAAGGAGTTGTAGATTACCCAAATATTACTGGCAATATGTTCCTTTGTTTCCATATTGAGTATTTCTGTTTTACAGCTGTTAAAAAAAGACGTCTGTGAATCCCTGTCAAGATAGAAAAAAAGAAGCAGATATATTGTGGCTGGATAGTGAGATATCAGTGGAAGAAGTTTGGCTTTTTTTTTCTTTTTCCATATCTAATATATCTTGAGTCATTGCTTTAGGAACCCATCCCTTTCGGAAGAGGCACTTTTGAATTGCATTATAGAAAACCTTCAAACTCCACTTATGAAAATATCATTTGGAAATAAGCACTTGGAAACATGGATAGCAGATGCAAATGCTTTCTTTTTTCAGTGTAAGATGTAGAATGCAATTCTGAATTATAAAAACAATTAGATAAGGCATTCTAAGAAAATCATACAAATTGAGCTGCAAATGTCATAACAGATGACAAATGAAAGGTAAATGAATTTGGGGAGTTTTGAACTGAAATGACCATGCCCTCGTGACCTAACAGACATGCTAATCTCAGCTTACACAAGTGTATCTGACATTTATGAGAACTTGGCCCAGGCCATTGTGTCCTTTTTCTTCATATTAAGGTGAAGTTGCTATCAAACTTACCTGTAATGCAGCCAAAAAATTTTGAGGGCAGCAGATAAAACTATATTGTCTTTGCAAATACAGTGATTACACGCAAGCTATATTTAAATATACGAGGGGAAACCCTATGTGCAAAGAAAGAGATGTCTCAGCTTAAAAGTAAGAAAAGAATATTCATTAATCAAATAGCTACATTTCACAACACATTTTAGGTTGAACCTTATACAGTTTTTTCTTCTGCACACATCTGTTTTACTTTGAGACCAGTTTCTTCTACTTTTTCAAAAATTATATATCTCATCCTTCTGAAGTTCAATTAAAAACAAACTTCAGTGAATTTTACCCTCGGCAAAAAAAACTTCTCGTCTCAGGGAATATATAGATTTGAATAAAACTTCTTGAATCACAGAAACTTAGTCTCTCTCTCAAACCTACGTAGGCACTGTGGTATGTATGAGTGTGAACGTGTGTGTGTATGTGTATGTGTGTGTGAAAGTATCCCACTTTATGTTCTTATTTCAGGAACATTTAAAACAACAAAAATAACTAACAATTCATGAGCATAGCTGACCCCTATTAATATGCCATTGACCTGAACATGCTGCTCGACATTTAAAGACCTAAGACAGCAATATCTATTATGAGGTCAGGCCTATTGGTATAGCATTAAAATGAGTCATATTTAATACAGTGCCTAGAAATGATCAGTTAATGCAAAAAGTAGCATGGCAGCACAGCTATAGTTAAAATGATACAAGACATTATGAAGTTCAAATATTATACAAAGCACTTGGAATGAGAAGAAACACAAAACAGTTTAACGTTGAAACTATGCTTATAGCTCCAGATTGCCTAGACATTGGGATGGCGGCGAGGAAAATGTTTTCTATGTAGTCAATTCTTCTTTGCACTGATGTTGTAGTACAGTCACTTGAGAACCATTTGGTTTAATAGATAAAAAGGCTGTCTTTCCAACCCTGGCAGAAGTATTTTCTAAAAAGGATGGAAACTGGTGCTCCTCAGCTGGGCATCGTACCTGATCAACACATGATTCAGTCAGTGTGTTGCCTGAGTGATCACCACCATTTCTATGTACCCTCTTGTCCAAGTCAAAAATACACATGTGGCAGAAGTAATTTGTCCGAAGTGCTCAGAAGAATTTCTACTCAGTTGTGCAGAGTAAATGAAAGTAATTTACTGGACGTCTTTGCCCGGTATTATTTTGGTAGGTAGTCAAAGACAGGATTAGAGGCACCTATACGTGCCAGATATGCCATTAATTGCTATGTCAAGTCGTCAATAGAATCATGCTTGATGCTGCAAGTCTGCAGAATTTGACTCCCCTCAGAGCATTCAGTATCTTTCTGTACATATTGCAACATTCAACTTAAAATTTGTACAGCATTGTATCTATTATTGACTTAAATATTACTCACAGATTATGTCTTTACAACCTCTGAGATGCTTCTGAAATTAAACCCCTAAAGGTGTACACTTGGAAGGAAAAAGTTATTTTTAAAAATCTGAGTTTTATCTACATTGATTCTTATTATGGAGACTTAAAAATATAGACAGTTAAATCTATCAGAGTATCAGTATAATAAAGCTCCTGTTAAGATACTGAGTAAAAGAGATAAGCTTATAAGAGTTCATGCATAAAAACAAATACAAACAAATGGGTTTGATTGGTAAGAGAAATCACACTTTTAGAAGAGATCTAGAAAATAATTCCTCTGAAATCTACCATTTATTACCGGTGTTTTTTGTAGCTCCTTAAACTTTCTTACCAAACCCCTTAATGTTTCTACCTCTAGAATGGGTAAAAAAAATTACTTGAAAAGAATTTAGCAACATGCATATGAAAAGGGAAATACATTCTAGAGGCCAGGGTTCAAAGGAAAAGTAGCATTCTTAGTTAATGATCCTCAAATGGAAGTTCTTAATACAGCCTGCTTGTGGTGTATGGTGGAAGGTACATTGGACTGAGTCTAAAACTGGGATTCAAATATTAGCTTTGCTGTGAACAAGGGGTGTCATCTTAGGCAATTCATTTATGTGTTCTTATCTCTCATGAAGGAATGATAAGACTGACTCTAAACCAGATTTTTGTACAGAGCATTTTGCATAGACTCAGAGCCTGAGACTTAGATGCTGTACATGCTGGAGATGTCTTACCTCTCCCCCAACACACGTCTGCTTGAATCCACTGCTGAGAGCTTGGCCTTGGGACCAAACCCGAACTTCAGGGAGATTATGAAATGTTGTCTGACTATACGCTTGAAGAAAAAGAACCTGGATTTTATTGGATAGCAATGGTCCCTGCACCAAGTAATATCCCTTTTCCTACAAATCTACATAGCTGCATCCATAAATTTACATAGTGGTAGAGCAGTCTTTTCAATGAAAAAGGATCTTGGATCTAAACCTTTTATTCTTAATCCCCAGCTAAGCCTCAAGATTATTAAAAGCACATCTAAGGAACTGTGGAGGTTCAAATCAAGACTATATTTCAGAAAGGACAATGGACTATCTCAGAGAAAACCTTTGTGAGGAGTTCAGACCCAGAAGCTAGACATTCTCGCTGTGGAACTCAGTGTTATACGTCTTAATTGGAACAGCTCTTTCCATTCCACATATGAATGCCTTTGTCCTCATAGCACGACCATGGCACCAGTTGGTGGGGTCTGGGTAGGTTTTGGTATCAGGTATAAACTGCCTAGATTTAGTCACCCCATGGACCTCTTGGTGTAAAGTGCACAGGAAACAGTCTCAGGGGTCTTGTAATTGTGAGCATTAATGTACATTAACATCATTTGAATCCACCCAAGTAAGTGTTGGGTACACATGTTAACCTCACTAACCATTAAGTAACTGCAAAAATATAAAATTTTAACAGATTATTTGCAATACTGATCTTTTAGTGACATAAGATTTCTAAAATGTGATAAAGCAATATTCCATAATCTGTGGGGTGTATATGCGTGTGTGTGACTATACAGAAAACTGTATAAAATTTGTCCCCAATTTATATGTGAGCCCTGTTCCAAAAGTTTGTTCTTGGCATGCCAGAGCATGATGGGTAATAAAGACTGACACATAGGAAGTGCTCACAAATAACAACTTTCTTTTATTGAGCAGCTATTGGGCACAAATCATTTTAGATATATTCTCTCATGTATGACTCCAAGCAACGTGAGGAAGTATTGATAGGTAAAAGAAGTTCCATTTTACAGATGACAAATTGGCCTGTGATCGTCAGTGATTGCACATGTTGCCAGAGCTATGAAGCAGCAGAGCCAAGATTCAAATTCTGTCCATTGAAATCTGAAGTCTGAACTTATAATTGCCATATGATGTGGGTTGTTGAATGAATATTGACACGTATGAGGTCAAGACTGGTACCCAGAGAGGCAGACTGAGTCTGGCAGATGTTGTAGGACTCCCCAGCAAGTAATCAAGTCCAGTGGGATAACCCAGGTCAGGGAGAAGAAGGAGTGGCCACAGGCCCAAGCGGGCAATAAAGAGTAGGGGACAGGTAATCGGAGCGAAGCCAGGCATCAACACAGCAAACTACTTCACTTTTCTCGGTCTCATGTCCTCATTTATAAAATGGGGCTTAAAGAACTACCTCACTCTTAGGGATGTTGTGAAAGTTAAATGAATTCTAGGATAGTACCTTGCACTTCGGACAATAAGGATTAGTATTTAGTAAACCATCTTTTTGTTTTTGTTTTTGTGGTACGCGGGCCTCTCACTGTTGCGGCCTCTCCCGTTGCGGAGCACAGACTCTGGATGCGCAGGCTCAGCGGCCATGGCTCACGGGCCCAGCCGCTCCGCGGGATCCTCCCGGACCGGGGCACGAACCCGTGTCCCCTGCATGGGCAGGCGGACTCTCAACCACTGCGCCACCAGGGAAGCCCTAGTAAATCATCTTTAAGCTGACTTCAGGTTCTGTAGTTTTTGGATAGAAGACTGAAGAATTTACAGTGAGGTTTGAGAGTTTGAAGGGGGAGTGCCAGGCAGGAGCATCATCAAAGCTGCATCCTAGGCAGTTCTGCTTCAGGTGGGACAAAGACAGATTGGGTGGAGATGGGGGTGGTGGTGGACATGGTGGTAGCCCAGTGCTGCTGACCAGAGACAGAAATAGCAAATTAGGGTCCCATCAGTTTGGGTTTCTGGCAGGAGATTTGCACAGAGAAATAAGAGCAAAGATTGGATCGAGCAAACTAGGCAGGGTCATGGTATTAGTAGCACCAGGGAGAGCTCCCAGTGTTCTTATAATCCTTGGAAGGCAGAAAACAAGTACTTTCCATTTATTCCTGGTCTTCTTTGGCTAGGTCTACCCTTAAAACACAAACCTTTTAGTTGTTTAAGTGGTCAGGTCTGTTAAGGAAGTTTCTGATCCAAGAGGAACAAAACTGCATTTTCATTAACTCGGGAACACTTAAGATCTGTCTGAAATTAAGGCCATATTAACTCCATGGCCTTGAGCTTAGATGGCATTCGAATGCCCTATTACTCTGTGAGAAATGACGGCTGTGTTTTCTTTACTCCAGTATCTTCCAAAAGCATGAACAGGGGGTCCTTGCAACATAAACACTGACAAACACTGCTTTCTCTCTTGCTTGTTTTATACTCTTCGGAGGATGTGGGCTGCCCTGAGCTCAAAGATACTAACTGGAGATAGGATCAGAGGCTTATAAGAGAATTTGCCCCAAGTGAAGGCAAATTTAGAACACATTTTCCCAGGGAGGAAAGGATTTAAATGGTGGTTTCAGTCCCAGCTGATCCAAATAAAACCTACTTGACCTATAATCCAGTTTAATGATTGTTTCTTATAATGTTTCTGTCCTGAGTTCATTACCACCAATGTGGGGCGGTAGTGACAAAAGAACCCACCTCCCTTCTCACTGGCCTCTAGAAAACAGTGCTGGTTGTGGGGAGGCATTTTTTTCTCGCCTTGATTTTCCTGGAATTAAAGAAGTTTCCTCTCCTACTCCCTCCCACCTGTAAGAAAGAAGCAGTAAAAGGGGCAGCCCATCAAGATTCTGTTGCAGCTGCTGCTCAGTAAGGGATGATCTTAAGTGTGGATTTCCTATTTTCAGGTCAATCTAAATTTTTACACAATATAGGCCTGCCTGTAGTACAAGACTAAAGCACCACTATTATTTTAAGAAAATATGTTAGTGGCTTGAAGAAATAAGCTTTTGTTGTTTGGGTAGGGGAGGTGGTTTTTTGGGGTTGGTTCTTCTGAATTTGCAGAAGCTTGTCGGTAATGGAAGGTTACTTCACGTCCAGCAGTCCTTCCCTCTTACTCTCTTTTTTTCCCAGCAATTCCTTAACCCACAATCCTGATTTTTCCTCTTACCATGCAGGACATTCTATCTTGGACTTTTTTCAAGCATATACTCTTCTTACTGGCTATTAGATTTTGAAGTTCCTCAAATCTGGCTCTAAAATGGCCCTCCTCTTTTCTGTATTACTTTCAGGTGATCTCGTCCACGCCCATGGCACCAAATGTTCTGTTATTGAATCAAATGTATTCCATGTTTATATTTCCAGTTCAGATCTCTCTTTTGGGTTCAACATCCATATATCAAACTGTCTGCTCTGCTTTCTTAAGCAGATGTATCAAAAGCACTACAGACTCAAGACATTCAAGACAATTCAGATTCTAGCCTCCCCCTGGACCTGCTGCTTCTACAGTGTTTCCCATTTCAGTGAACCTATAACCATTGGGCATAAAAAAACAGAGTTCATCCTTCACATATCCATTTCCCTTGTCTTTCTTAACCAGTTCATCCCTGAGTTCTGTCAATGAGACCTCCTCATGTTTCTCAGATTCCCTCACCCCTTTTCCTCTCTATTGTCAACCCCTTCTGATAGTTCTGGTATGTACTCTACCAGCCTGCTCTCCCACCCTCAAATCTTACATGTAAAAATAATTATTTTTCCGCATTATAGCCAGGGTGACCTTTTTGAAGGACACACCTTCTCAAGACTCCACTCTGCTTAAAACTGTTCGATGGCTGACAGACGAATGGGTAAAGAAGATGTGGTACATATATACAATGGAATATTTCTCAGCCATAAAAAGGAACGAAATTGGGTCATTTGTAGAGACGTGGATGGACCTAGAGACTGTCATACAGAGTGAAGTAAGTCAGAAAGAGAAAAACAAATATCGTATATTAACGCATATATGTGGAATCTAGAAGAATGGTACAGATGAACCGGTTTGCAAGGCAGAAATCAAGACACAGATGTAGAGAACAAATGTATGGACACCAAGGGGGAAAAGTTGGGGGGAGTGGTGGTGGGATGAATTGAGAGATTGGGATTGACATCTATACTTCAATATGTATAAAATTGATAACTAACAAGAACCTGCTGTAAAAATAAATAAATTAAAAAAACAAAAACAAAAAGCTGTTTGTTGGCTTTTCACTGCTCATGAACTAAAGACTAACATCCTTAACAGGGTTGATAAGACTCTGTGTGATCTGGTGATAACCCCTTCTTCTAGCCTATTCTTGTAGCACTTGCTTCCTTTCTTGTTACACACAACTCACACTGTCTTTTCTATACTGAAGAAGTTCCATTCTTCCATCTGCCTTAGAATGTTCTTGAGTATACAGTTCCCTTTGCTTCTGACTTACTCTTTGCCTAAATATCTCCTACTCTCTCTTAATACCCCTGTTTAAATAACACTTTTCCATGGAAGTCTTTGTGATACCCTAGTCTAGATAGTCTCTCAGTAGTGTAAGTTCTTTGATGACAGACCATACCTATTTGGCTCATGTATTTTATTTCCAGGAAGGATGGAATAGGGTGACTGGCATATAATAGTTGCTCAATAAACACTTACTGAGAGGATGAAAGAGTTTTGCCCAGGATTATCTTTGTCTGTCATGACTGTTTCAATCCTATAGATAAAAAGTGTGATTTTTCTCTTTAAAAGATTTACATCTCTTACTTATTTTCTTCCCTGGAATCATCTTTCTTGTGTTTTTAAATTTCTATATCTTAAAGATTTTTTTTTTCTGATTGAGACTTAAGGATTTATACAGAAAATTTCAGGACTTTCTTTCTGTTGACATATGAATAGGGATGCACCTTAGTGTCTTTATTCAGCTTTATCTGTTAAATTTTAGCTGTCTCACCAAGGTTTTCCTATCAGGTATTGTTTCACAGTTTCCTAAAACATCTTCCACCAGAAGTTCTGTCTGAGCCAGTCATCACAAAACACGATTGCCCTCATCTTTCACTCCATGGTACATTTCTCAACTTCATTTAACTGCTGCTAGCACATTTACCCCTGCCACAAGCTGTGTGGGATTATCAGAGATAGTCACCCGAGCAAGTACATTTCTGACTAGTCATTTTGTACCCAACACCTTGAATAACTGGATGCTGCTTTTGTTGAAAGGCTGAGGCATGTGGTGTTTGGTGACAGAATTTTCAGTTTTATATTAGACCATACCAGGCAGCAGATGGCATGGGTCATCATCAAATTTATCTTTGATTCTGTTTTATTGTTTCCTAATATCACCATCATATTTGTGAAATGGTTCGCCATTATGCTCATTTTTCTGTTTCTTTATTTTAAAACCTGTAAAGCCCTATGATGCTAACACACAGCAACAGTTTTTTCCTGCATTGGCATTGGTACAATTTTACTCCATCTTTTTCTTTTTCCCTCTTTCTGTCAAGGCACTGGAGAGCATAGCTACAAAGAAATTACCTTGTAACAGATGAATGACTGTCTCCCTGCCTGCCTATCTGTCGATTGATTGATCTATCATCTATGATCTCTTCTGCTTTCTTTTACATTCATTTAGGGTCACCCCTTCCTATTTTTTCGTAATTTATATGGTTTGCCTGGAACTGGCCCTGCGCTCATTTCTAAGAGTGGGTGCACAGTCCAAAGGAATCAATCAATGGATTTCATACCCTTGACCACAAAACTGGTTCAAGCCAGTTACAAAGCTCAATTCAAGCAATAATGGTCAGGCCTAGATTTTTCATTGTTTAAAAACAGTTGGGGGAAAATGCTGTATGTGTGAGTGTACGTGTATTTTAAGAGGATGGCTGAGAGGAGAGAATTGGGGCTTGGGAGCTGCTGAGGCCATCTTGTCACCACAGTTTCAGAGCTGAATTGACTGAGGATGAAGCCAAAATAGAAAGAGGAAGAGCCAAGTGATAGCGGGAACTTGAATCCTGATTTCATCATTTGAGGTCTTGGATCCAGTTGTACCTGAGCCAGCTTTATGTCTCTGTTTTGTTTGTTTTTTGGTTAAGCCAGTCTGAATCCTGCCTACCCCTCCCCCCGCCCCCCCCCCCCCCCCCCGCAACCCTCCCCACCATTGTAACCCGAAGAGTGCTGGTTAATGTATTCCTTTTTTTTTTTTTTTTTAAATCAAGCTAAAGTACTTGCAACCCTAAGGATACTGAGGGAAAAAATACATTCTAGCTGTCAACTTTGCCATAGGAGGTAGCAAATTTTCTAGAAGATTGTCTAGACCTAGGCATTTGTTTGACAGTAACGCTGACCCTTGGATGGCAAGCATCAGGTCAACTGCTATACCAGATGGCCCTTTTAGCTTCCATCAGTTCCTGAAAATCTATGTTACCAGGGGTTAGACTGTTACATTTTTATATATTAGAATAAAGTATCTGGATGACTGGCTTGGAATATTATTACAGAGTAGAAACCTAAAGTTTATGGTATCTAAAGTGTCCCTGGAGGTCTGGATTTGTCTCCCTTAGCTTTATTTCAACAATAACGAAGTTTTTCTTTTGGTATCCTTCCTCCTTTTTGCGTGGGGAGTTCAAGCCATCACGATCTCATCTAGATGTTGACGCTTACCGCGCCTGGGCTCTCTGGGAGGGGTGGTGCAGCTGAATCCATGAATAACCCATGGGTTTTGTAACACTGCTTAACCAGTCACATTTTTTTAAAAGGAATTTTAGATCTTGAAAGGTATTAGAACATTACAGCACCCTTATTTGCCATTCAGAAGGCGTCTTTTTATTCTGAATTTAAAAGTCTTATATACTCATTGATAAGGCATTTTCATCAAAAATTGAAACTAAATATTTATAATCCCATTACCTAGAGATATCCACTATTAATTTTTTGCACATTTAATACCAGTTTTGTTTTCTATGTGTATGAAAGCATTTGTATTTTACTGCGTATGTAGCTTTTCCTGCTTTTTTCACTTAACATTTTATTATAAATATTTTCCCACATCACTACCAGCTATTCAGAATTTTAATGGCTGTACACTTTCTCCCTCTTTGTGTGTTCCACATATTTTTGGCCATTACCCTATTGTTGTACTCCGTTAGCTCTCAATGAATTTTCTTTAAGAAGTGGCTGTCCACCTTAAGTTCACAATTACTGTTTTCAAGTAATTAAATTTGTGCTCAGAATTTTTAAAAAGATAACGTGTATTTTATAAGGATTGCTTTCCTAAGCATTCATTTGCTACTAATTTGTTTGTTCATATTTTTTGAGTGCCTACTATGGGCACAGCATCTTGTTCCTAGACATATTTCACAGACCAAGAAAATTATGCTTTAGAACATTTGTATAATGATAGCTAAATTTCACACTTGCAAAATTACAAAAAGCTGTGTAAAGATTCAAGGGTCTTTGAAGCCATCTTTGGTTCCACTTACTTGTCATTATTTAATCAGAAAAGAGCCTTATTGGGACACATATGGCATAAATAGTTCAAAAGATATTTGGATGTCTTCATGACAGAGGGTTTTCTTACATTTCAGCCCTTAAAATGTATTTTATTTTCCCACAGCTATGCACTTTTTTTTTTTGGAAGGTGGAATGTCATTTTTTAAAACCAGAAATTAGCCATATTTTTTCTCTTTCCAAGGGAAATTTTTCTTTTATATGGAATTCTTCTGGTTTGCAGTGATGTATGTGTTTGTAAAAGCAATATACATGGTTTTAAAAGTTCCATCACACATAAGGCAACGTGTCTCTCCTACTGATTTGAATGGAATTGAACTTTAAAAGAATAGGTCTGTACTACACAACCTGGGAGTCTTAAAACACAGAAAGAAAGGAAAGTCCTGCTTATCCCACCAAATGTTTGCTGAAGAGGCTCAACTGGGGAATGAAAGATAACGACAAGAAACATTTGAATTCAGTTAGATACCTATCGAGTTGTCGGGCGTTTATGGGAGGTAAGTGCAACTCAGTTGATTTCGTTCCATAGGGGGCTTTATTACCTCTTTACTTATGAGCATCAATTACTCTGGATTTTAATTTCAGCTTTGGGGTTTGATATATTCTCATACTAAAATCAATATTTTCTCTTTCCTTAAGTCTCTTTTGCATCCTATTTGGAGACTCATGAATTACAGATGTAAAACTGAAAAATAAAACGTGAGACAAACTCCTTAATACCCCAAGAGACTTTTTGACTACTTTGAGATTTTACTGTAAAGAACTTGCTTCTTTTCATCTGGTACCACCGAAATAAAAATGTACACAAAAACCTGACTGCACTGCCACTAAATTAACATTTGTTAACAGACTGGAAATATATATTTTCTCACCTCCCTTCTTTCTTTCAACCCCTTAAACTTCTCCTCTTGGATCTACAATGGGCTGTTTAAAATAGGTCCACTTACAACCTCATGTGGGGCCTTTATAAAATGGTGTCCTCATATCCAAAGTCACTTTTATTCCCAGTAGCACTCACCTGGTCTCTATTTGAAGACAGTAAGACCTCTCTATATATTCATTTAGAAGCTGAATTTTGCCCTTGATGTTACATTTTATATTGATTATCAGTTAACTTTTAAGTTGCAGTTAAGCTTAAGTACTTTTTACACATAGGGAATACAGCACACACTGAATTTTTTAAATAGAAGCTTCCCTGAGGGCAACATTTCTATTCAGTTGCAGTACATCATATGAGCCTTTTATGGCATCTTTAGTTGTGGACAAGTATTTTCAATATGATTTGTCCAACTTTATTTATTATGCTATAAAGTTTACTTTCAACTTTTAAAATTATCTTCTTGATATCTAGGTATTTAATGTTGATATCATGCTATCATTGAGGAATCAAAACTGTGGAATAGGAATTAGTTCTGAGGTCTATGTTGACACATGTGTACTTTCACCACCGGCTGGCTTTATGACTTTGTTCCAATCAATTAATCACACTGTGTCTAATATTATTTGAACATGAGGCAATATTATTCTATCTTTATAGAGACCTCAAGTCTTTCCTTAGGATCATAACTGCCTTTATAGAGTCTCACTGATGCCTGCCCCAATTTTATGCCTACTATAAGTTTCTGAAGTTTTAACCAATGGAGTACTCTAATTTCACAATCTGAAATTAGTGGCAACTCAATTTGGGAACAGTTTTCATCTGCTAACTGTGCTTCTTAACAGGGATAGAAATATTAACTAATAAATAACTAAGTGTAAGTAACTTATCCAAGCCACACTGTTCTAAGTCAGAAAGTCAGGATTCAGATACCAACTGTTGGACTCCAGAGTCCAAGTTCTTTACCTACAGTCTGTAACTACTAAGGTATCAAGTATCTTCATTTACAATTTTTAAAGTAATTTTACTTTACTATTTAAAAAATAACTTGATGCAGCTTACCATCAAACATCAACATACAAGACAGTTAAAAATTAGGATCATAAAAAAAATTAGGGATCATAAATATAGAAAAATGGAGGTGAAATTATTGTAATTTAAAAAACTAAAACCTGTGCTAAACTGATTACTGCAATATAACAGTAAATTTAGGAACAGTTCCCACAGATAAGGCAAAAAGGAAAATGTGATGGGTTACATGGCTGTCATTTAATAAAAGGAAATATTTACATATTCCTCAGTAGGAACAAACTTCAAGCTTTATTCTGATACTAAATTCTAGCAATTTATGACATGAATCTTCCCTTCTCCCTTTTTGTCATTCATTCAACAACTATTTATTGAATGCCTTATATGGCCTTAGTATTATGCTAGTCACTGAGGGTTCAGTGGTGCTCCCAGTGGAAACTACAGTAGTGGAGAAATAGCAATGAATCCTTATATTAGTTTGTAATTACAAAGTTATTACAAAGTGAGATCATTGCTATGTGGAAAGGAGCGTAGTTCTATGACAGCACATAACAAAATTATACGAACTAGACTTGGGGTTAGGAAAGGCTTTCCTAAAGAAGGGATGATAGAGCTGAAATCTTAAGGATATGCAGAAGCTATTTAGGTCCTTGCTTTCCAAGTGTTGCCCGTAGACCAACAGCACTGGCACCAGCTGGGAGCTTCTCAGAGATGCAGAATCTTAGGTTCCAGCTTGGACCTACCGAATGAGAGTCTGCTTCTGTTTTAACTAGATACACAGGTAATTCCTTTGAACATTAAGGTTTGAGGGGCACTGATCTAGGAGAAAGGGTAGGAGGGGACAAAGGGAGCAGTGTGTCCAGAGACTCTGGGACAGGAAGGAGAATAGAGGAACTGAAATTCAGGCAGTGTGGCTGGAGTCTTTGTCGTAAGGGAGGGGGAATCCTGCATGAGAAGGTAATGGAGATCTACGCATACTGGGGCCACTGAAGCAGGGCTTTGCAGGCCTGAGAGACTCAGGGATATTTGAAGATTTCTAAGCAGAGAAAGAAGATAATCAGATTTATCTTTGGAAAACATCACTTTGCACTGCAGAGAGCACAGGGTATTCAAGGTGGAAACAGAGGGCTATTTGGGTGGCCATTATGGTGTCTAAGTAAAAGATGATAGTGTAGAGATGGTGAAAAGCAGAGAGGTTTGAGAGATATTTAGGGGGTTAAATTAATTAGCTTTGGCAATAGATTTAATATGAGGGTGAAGGAGAGTGAGGGGTCAAGGATTACTCTCAAGTTTCAAACTTGCACCTTCTGGATGGATCAAGGTGTTGAGACAGGGAATCCCTGAAAGACGACCAGATTGGAAGGGAAATAGTCAGTTGAGTATTATAAATGTTGAATTTCAGGTGCCTTTGAGGTAGTGGAGACATCAGAGGTTGTTATAAAACTAGGTTCAGACTGGTCTGGATTTGAGATATAAATTTGGGAGTAAGATGGGTAGCATGTTGGATAATTTATTTAGGAAAGATGCACAAAAAGATTTTCATTGTACTATCTCTTATATTGAATTCCAATAATGCTTGCTAATTTAATAAAAGCATTTTTATAGAGTGCCAAATTAATATAATCCAGCTCCACTGGTTTCTGTTGTTTAAAGTAGAATCTGGAATAGATTTTAGAGAATCAGAGAGAGATAGATAGTATATTTTTTAAACTTTCTCAAATATAGGTTGTCTTCACCATGCTTTGGCAGAAGTTGGATGGAACTCATTTAAAAATTGAATTCCCTGTACTTTAAGCATGGATATTATATGTTGCCAAGTGCCTAGTCCATAATAGACCCACAATAATATTTAAATTGCTGATTGTTGAAGTGAGAGCTGTATATTTTAGGTATCAGACTCGTAGGTGGTAAAGCTGGTATTCTATTATGAAAATTAATGAGCCTGATAAAACTTCTCATTCAAATAGAGTGTCATCCTACCTCTATGCAGAGAAGGGCTGCAGAGGTGCATCTGAGCTGTGCTAAAGCTAATCTCTAAAATATCTCTGATTCTACTCAGATACATGGACACATACAAATAGTGTGGAAGATATAATTTGACTAGAAAATTTAAGGGTAGATTTTATCAATGAGCTGAATCAGCTCTGAAAATGTAAGTGTGGCTTTTATAGAATAAGTTTACCATCTGCAAAATACATGCTCAAGAGGGTTAACAAATTAACCCATTGGGTGGAGGGAGGAGCTGGAATCAGGGGTGATTATAAAAATATTGAAAAAATGATATGGTAAGAGCACAAACCAATAAGACATCAATCATATCGCTGAGGGTGCTGGAGAACCTGTTGCTATAAAGGCATTACTTGAATTAGCTTAGGGTAGTTATTTTGGGGATGAGAAGCCAGGCTGCTAGGAGCATGGTCAGTCTTTGAGGGGTAAGAGCAGTCAGTGGTCTGTGACTGTGGATAATAGTATTTCATTATTTTAACGACCAACATGGCCTGTTCTATTACTCCCTGGCTGAATACCAGCCCTGCCTACAATTACACATTTGAACAACAAGGAATGATGAAACCAGTAATCTTTGATTTGAACATGGTTAATATTTTGCTATTATTTTTGACAGTGATGAACCAATAGTTTCATCTGCTTTTTAAGGCCATATGCAATAAACTATACCATTAGTAACAAAAGAAATGACTTATCTTCACTGTCTGGCTGGAGGGCAATAATGAGAATGGAATTTCTTATTTACAACCAGGGAAGGAGTGAAAGACAAACCAGTTGTACACCATTACACTTTGAATATGGTGTTTCAAATGACTCTTCCAAACTCCTTTGATTCTGGGAAGGGTTTTAGGACAACAGGCTCTGAGAAAATACTGAGTCAGGGCTCTGAGCTGAGATTATACGATCTGGAGGATGAGGCAACACAGCTTGAAATGATCCTGCCATCAATGGCTACTTTCCTGACCACCCACTATCCTGGGGCTAAAAGAACCAGAGTCATATAAGTGAGAAAGAACCATCAGCTGAATCCAGGTACTTGAGGCAGTCCAGCTTTCTCTTCCTTGATGCTAATGTGCTGCTTGGAAGCAACTTTTTCTACCTTCTCTGTCAATTTTTCTGACTGTGTTCTGTATTTTTGACTGTATTTCTCTCATAATATTGTGAATTCACTTCAGCTTTTGAACTGAACTTTAGTAACTAAAATAGACTCTGATTATTTCTTCTATGTGGTGGTTAAAGCTTGGGTCCATCACTTGTAAATCTTGCCTGGGCCTTGATCAATCTGAGTATATCAACCAAGCCACATTTCCTAGACTCAATCTTCATTACTACTTTGCTCCTTCTCCCACCTTTGGGGTAATATCTATTATAAATGATTCTGTGCCATTTTGCACTACCCTTTATATATTAGTTTAATGCCATACTTTAAAAGTTATGCTTGTATGAAGCGTAGTCTCTTCCCTAAAATGGCCAGATTCATCCACTCTGAAAATTTGATTTGACTGGTTTATAAACAAAAACACACTAAATCATGATTCCCAGAAGCATATTATTGGTAAATGGAATAGCATATGATTAGCATATCAATTACAGTTCAGTGTTTTTCTTTCTTTTTTATTTTTTTACATCTTCACTGGAGTATAATTGCTTTACAATGGTGTGTTAGTTTCTGCTTTATAACAAAGTGAATCAGTTATACATATACATATGTTCCCATATCTCTTCCCTCTTGTGTCTCCCTCCCTCCCACCCTCCCTATCCCACCCCTCTAGGTGGTCACAAAGCACCGAGCCGATATCCCTGTGCTACGCGGCTGCTTCCCATTAGCTACCTATTTTACGTTTGGTAGTGTATATATGTCCATGCCACTCTCTCGTTTTGTCACAGCTTCCCCTTCCCCCTCCCCATATCCTCAAGTCCGTTCTCTAGTAGGTCTGTGTCTTTATTCCTGTCTAACCCCTAGGTTCTTCATGACCTTTTTTTCCCCTTAATTTCCATATATATGTGTTAGCATATGGTATTTGTCTTTCTCTTTCTGACTTACTTCACTCTGTATGACAGACTCTAGGTCCACCCACCTCATTACAAATAGCTCCATTACATTTCTTTTTATGGCTGAGTAATATTCCATTGTATATATGTGCCACATCTTCTTTATCCATTCATCCGATGATGGGCACTTAGGTGGTTTCCACCTCCGGGCTATTGTAAATAGAGCTGCAATGAACATTTTGGTACATGACTCTTTTTGAATTTTGGTTTTCTCAGGGTATATGCCCAGTAGTGGGATTGCTGGGTCATATGGTAATTCTATTTGTAGTTTTTTAAGGAACCTCCATACTGTTCTCCATAGTGGCTGAACCAATCCACATTCCCACCAGCAGTGCAGGAGTGTTCCCTTTTCTCCACACCCTCTCCAGCATTTATTGTTTCTAGATTTTTTGATGATGGCTATTCTGACTGGTGTGAGATATCTCATTGTAGTTTTGATTTGCATTTCTCTAATGATTAATGATGTTGAGCATTCATTCACGTGTTTGTTGGCAGTCTGTATATCTTCTTTGGAGAAATGTCTATTTAGGTCTTCTGCCCATTTTTGGATTGGGTTGTTTGCTTTTTTGTTATTGAGCTGCATGAGCTGCTTGTAAATTTTGAAGATTAATCCTTTGTCAGTTGCTTCATTTGCAAATATTTTCTCCCATTCTGAGGGTTGTCTTTTGGTCTTGTTTATGGTTTCCTTTGCTGTGCAAAAGCTTTGAAGTTTCATTAGGTCCCATTTGTTTATTTTTGTTTTTATTTCCATTTCCCTAGGAGGTGGGTCAAAAAGGATCTTGCTGAGATGTACGTCATAGAGTGTTCTGCCTATGTTTTCCTCTAAGAGTTTGATAGTTTCTGGCCTTACATTTAGGTCTTTAATCCATTTTGTGGTTATTTTTGTGCATGGTATTAGGGAGTGATCTAATCTCATACTTTTACATGCACCTGTCCAGTTTTCCCAGCAGCACTTATTGAAGAGGCCGCCCTTTCTCCACTGTACGTTCCTGCCTCCTTTTTCAAAGATAAGGTGACCATATGTGTGTGGGTTTATCTCTGGGCTTTCTATCCTGTTCCATTGATCTGTCTTTCTGTTTTTGTGCCAGTACCATACTGTCTTGACTACTGTAGCTTTGTAGTATAGTCTGAAGTCAGGAAGCCTGATTCCTCCAGCTCCGTTTTTCGTTCTCAAGATTGCTTTGGCTATTTGGGGTCTTTTGTGTTTCCATACAAATTGTGAAATTTTTTGTTCCAGTTCTGTGAAAAATACCAGTGGTAGTTTGATAGGGATTGCATTGAATCTGTAGATTGCTTTGGGTAGTAGAGTCATTTTCACAATGTTGATTCTTCCAATCCAAGGACATGGTATATCTCTCCATCTATTTGTATCATCTTTAATTTCTTTCATCAGTGTCTTATAATTTTCTGCATACAGGTCTTTTGTCTCCTAAGGTAGGTTTATTCCTAGATATTTTATTCTTTTTGTTGCAATGGTAAATGGGAGTGTTTTCTTGATTTCACTTTCAGAGTTTTCATCATTAGCGTATAGGAATGCCAGAGATTTCTATGCATGAATTTTGTATCTTGCTACTTTACCAAATTCATTGATTAGCTCTAGTAGTTTCCTGATAGCATCTTTAGGATTCTCTATGTATAGTATCATGTCATCTGCAAACAGTGAAGGTCCTTACAGCTTTACTTCTTCTTTTCCGATTTGGATTCCTTTTCTTTCCTTTTCTCCTCTGATTGCTGTGGCTAAAACTTCCAAAACTATGTTGAATAAGAGTGGTGACAGTGGGCAACCTTGTCTTGTTCCTGATCTTAGTGGAAATGCTTTCAGGTTTTCACCATTGAGGACGATGTTGGCTGTGGGTTTGTTAGATATGGCCTTTATTATGTTGAGGAAAGTTCCCTCTATGCCTACATTCTGCAGGGTTTTTATCATAAATGGGTGTTGAATTTTGTCGAAAGCTTTCTCTGCATCTATTGAGATGATCATATGGTTTTTCTCCTTCAATTTGTTAATATGGTGTATCACGTTGATTGATTTGCATATATTGAAGAATCCTTGCATTCCTGGGATAAACCCCACTTGATCATGGTGTATGATCCTTTTAATGTGCTGTTGGATTCTGTTTGCTGGTATTTTGTTGAGGATTTTTGCATCTATGTTCATCAGTGATATTGGTCTGTAGTTTTCTTTCTTTGTGACATCCTTGTCTGGTTTTGGTATCAGGGTGATGGTGGCCTCATAGAATGAGTTTGGGAGTGTTCCTCCCTCTGCTATATTTTGGAAGAGTTTGAAAGGATAGGTGTTAGCTCTTCTCTAAATATTTGATAGAATTCGCCTGTGAAGCCATCTGGTCCTGGGCTTTTGTTTGTCGGAAGAGTTTTAATCACAGTTTCAATTTCAGTACTTGTGATTGGTCTGTTCATATTTTCTATTTCTTCCTGATTCAGTCTTGGCAGGTTGTGCATTTCGAAGAATTTGTCCATTTCTTCCAGGTTGTCCATTTTATTGGCATAGAGTTGCTTATAGTAATCGCTTATGATGTTTTGTATTTCTGCAGTGTCAGTTGTTACTTCTCCCTTTTCATTTCTAATTCTATTGATTTGAGTCTTCTCCCTTTTTTTCTTGATGAGTCTGGCTAATGGTTTATCAATTTTATTTATCTTCTCAAAGAACCAGCTTTTCGTTTTATTGATCTTTATAGGACATTCCATCCAAGAACTACAGAATACACATTTTTCTCAAGTGCTCATGGAACATTCTCCAGGATAGATCATATCTTGGGTCACAAATAAAGCCTTGGTAAATTTAAGAAAATTGAAATTGTATCAAGTATCTTTTCTGACCACAACGCTATGAGACTAGATATCAATTATAGGAAAAGATCTGTAAAAAATACAAACACATGGAGGCTAAACAATACACTACTTAATAATGAAGTGATCACTGAAGAAATCAAAGAGGAAATCAAAAAATACCTAGAAACAAATGACAATGGAGACACAACGACCCAAAACCTATGGGATGCAGCAAAAGCAGTTCTAAGAGGGAAGTTTATAGCAATACAATCCTACCTTAAGAAACAGGAAACATCTTGAATAAACAACTTAACCTTGCACCTAAAGCAAATAGAGAAAGAAGAACAAAAAAACCCCAAACTTAGCAGAAGGAAAGAAATCATAAAAATCAGATCAGAAATAAATGAAAAAGAAATGAAGGAAACGATAACAAAGATCAATAAAACTAAAAGTGTTTTTCTTTTGTTTGTTTGATGACTGGTGTGAGTTCCATGAAGGAGAACAATCTCAGTAGAGAGGTTTATGGAAAAACAAGATGTTATTCTACTTGTTGCATTGACAAAGATTTGTTGTAAGAGTTTGGTTATATTTTTTCTCCAGTCCATCTTATTCCCAGTAATAGATAATAATGGTCATACTTATTGAGTTCTTATATGCACTGTTATCATAATCCCCAATTAATTAATGTTTCAATGTTAAAGTCATCAATACTGAAATAGCCTCATAACTTTAATTTCAAATTTCAAGGTTTTAGGATATATTTGTTGTGATTAATACTTTTTTGCTATTCCAAGATAATGAAACCTTAAATGAGGGAATATTACTGTTTCTTGGGAACCAAGAGATAAAATGAGAATAATTTCATATGTACATACAGGTAGAAACTTAATCTTGGAAGGATTATTCCATTCGTATAGCTTACAGTAGGAAATTATGACCTTCATAATTATGACCTTCAGATAATCTCAAAATTGGTTTAAATTTCACCCTCATCTGCAAAAGAATGGAACAGCCCTAAAAATTCTCATGTTTAATAAATACCTATGAGCCACTTGTCACTGATCTCATGAAGAGGTGACTTTAATAAAGCTAAATAGTCAATTTTGTATAGCCTTAGAGAAAAAAAGATCGAATTGTGTCCAAGGTATCATAGTATCAAAAGTGTATAATTACCTTCACTAGGATGTTATGCATTATTTCTCTTATTGTTGGAAACATTTGAGATATAGGCTAATTACTGCATCCTTAACTCTTGTCAGCTTTATAAAATCCTGTTGTTTCACTTTCCAGATAATTTTTCCTTGTAAAACTTTCTGTCTTTTGTCTCCTAATAAATGTGCCCGTTCTAAATCCTTTTTCTTTTAAAATGAAAAGACTAAAAGGACTACTTTTGTAATTAAAAGTCATGTTAAAATAACCTCAGAAGATTGTTTCTAGATATCAAAACATCTTTATGGTCCCATTTCTATGGCAAGAAAGACAAGCGACTGGAATCCTGTACATTTTACCGTAGTTTACATTAATTACCTTCTATTAAAAAATGACAAAGACCTTTTTGAAAGGGAATCTGGCATTCTTTCCAAGAAATGATGGCAGACACCCTACTTTGCTGATTTCTTGACACTTCTAATTACCTGTATTCATTTGAAATCATTTCCTTTGTAGAGAGTTATTGGCATGATTTTCTGAGAACAAGAGGAAAATGGAAAACATTTTAGCAAGTTAAGAGGAAAAAAAATCAACAGTATCATTGTTTGCTGCTTTTGTTGAAACTACCTACATGAGTCATTTGAGGGACATGAAGGTAAATGAAAGGTTATACTTTGCCCTGCACGTTGTTGCTGGTATTTGTAATGTCAATAACTGTAGAAGGTTGTCAGGAAACTGGAGAGATAAAGGTCAATAGCAATGACAAATATATCATTGTACGTGTTTGAATATGCAATATCAGCCTAATCTGCCAGTGGAGGCTTTCACACCCTGGAAATATCAATCAGGTGCTACCTGAAACCCACCGATTGTTCTCTAGTCTCCTAGAGTATTTTGGGGGGATCCAAAGGTCGAAAACCCATCAGAGCTTTTTGGGGGGCGTGGGTGGTATCGCAATCGTTGCTGAATATACATATAAATGCTCATTGTTTCTTTTAAAGTTGGGATTAAAAAACATGTTAAAAGTTACCCAGTTTCTCAGATTGCTTCATTGGTGGGAAATTTAAACATTTTTCTTTTCACCAAAAGAGGAAGACACAGTGTACTCAGCTTTGTATATCATGGCAATGAGTTCTATGCCAGAGCCTTTCAGTGTTATAAGCTAAATTAAATATTAACTATGCCTTGCATACAATCTTGACAAAAATGTAGTTGGCTACTAGTGAACCCTTATACCCAGCCCTGCCCCCTGTTGATTTTGGCATGTTAGAAAGTGTAGCCATTTGTATTCAATAATAAATTATTTACAAATGAAATGCACAGGTTACTTAAACTGTGTCTCTACTAAGAACAGACTTGTGAAAATACATTCTGTTGCAGCCAAACCAAGATATTCAGATTCAGTAGACAAATGCACCTATCTTCCCTTTAGTAAACTGTGCTGGAGAAATCACTTAAAGCCTTTTGGGAAATGAAAAGTAAAAATAAAGTAGCAAGAGATCTTTTAAATGAATGTGCTTCAACTTGGTCTTAAAGAACACCTGCAGGATATAAAGGCAGTGTGTTTGAAACACAGAGGGATTATATTTTATGGGTATTACTTTTTAATTTTTGTATCTTCTGGTACTCTCCATTAAAATAAAATATTTTGAAAAAATCTACTCTTCTTGAGACGTTTTGCATTTCCTTGGGTATTGTGACCCCCTTGCCTAACGCGGACTCAAGGCATAAGTCGTCCTTCCAAATGCGAGCACGAACCACGTGGAAAGAGAAGTGAAAAAGAGATCTGCTCCTGAGGAGTGTCCCAGAGTGACAGGAAAAAAAGCAGTGAAGTCAGCTGCACCCTGAGGTGACAGAATAAGAGAAAATGTTGCAGGGGACAGAGAGGGCCTAAAGGAGAAAGAGATAGAAAGACAGAAATGGTTTAGAGAGAGGGAAATAAAGATGGGGCATTAATAAGGTAAAATATACATAGAATTTAACATAACAAATGTAATTGTTACATAGGAAAAGTGAGTTACTGAACCTAGAGAGGGAGAGAAAGAGAAAAGGTAGACTGTAGAGATTGAGAGAGAAAGGGATAATGTTTAGAAAGCTGATCAGGAAAGAAAATGCTAGACAGAGAAAAAGGAAACAAATAGCAAAGAGTCCCTGATGTTTTCCAGCCAAGGTGTCTGTCCATTCAAGTGACAATGAAGGAGTCAGAGGCTCCTTACACCTCTCCTCTGCACACGCCACCCGTAAATGAGCCTGTTAGAAAGCTCTGTGCCCCATCCATTGCAGTGAATCTACAGTGTGCTTATGCACCTCTTTTCACTTTTAAATATTCTACAGAGTTCATTATGGAGATTTTTACATTAGGGTATTTTTTTTTCTAGAGCTCTAATTATTTCCAGATAAATAATAATTTTACAAGTTCTCAAACAACAAACTGTAAATGGTGTAAGTAGGACATTTTGAGATTGGATTATTTCCCCTTTCACTGGTTTCCCTTTGTATTTAGTTAGTTTTTTTATTACATTTCTGACCTTCAGATAAGACTCCTATGTAAGTAAACAGTCTGGCTAAATTCACGCTGTGCCAAATGACAGCTATTGTACTGTTCCAAAGGTTTTATTTATTTTACTTTTTATTTTTTGTAAATTGAAATTACAATTACAAATGACAGAGGGGGACCTTTACTTTTGTCTTCTTACTTGAAGGTAGTATTTTCTTCATGAAGGTAACTCTAGGGTTTAAGACACAATAAAAGGGCTTGTATGCACTAGACATGTGTTAAATAGAGTTAACTTTTCTTTGCAATTTCAGCAACTTGAATGCAGGCGCTGGAAACGATAGAGTCCTGGACTGTCTATGCTGGACAGCCGCCTTTTTATAGGCTAACCTCTGGGTGAGAATAAAATTTTGAAGGTTATATTTTTTTACTTTATTTCTTTCCCTCCTCCCTCCTCCTTTTTTTGGGTAAAGATTAGATTGGAGACGAATGGGTAATACAATGCGAATAGCTTTCTATTTCTTGGGATCTCTTTTTAAAAAAAGTTTGTGATTTAGCACAAATTAAAAAATGATCATTTTGCAGAGGTAACTTTGTTCTTTTATGTTAGATGACTGGTACTGAAAATCAGCTTATGAAGTCATACTTTTCTATTAAACCTGTATAATTTTCAAATTGTTTTCTTTCCTTTCATAGCACAATATTTGGGCAATAACAGAATTACGTAGTACTTTTTACTCTGATTTGTTCATTATTACTGATCATTTTAGTCATCAGTGGCCCACAGTGCGAACTACTCAAAATTTGCAGAATTATTCCATAGCTTTTTCTCTCTAAACACTTAATATAATTTCTAAGTGTTATAACCTACTCTACAAGGTGAACGTCCTGAAAGATAACTGTTATTCACAGGTGTTAGGGATGGGAGAGATTAGATATAATTTTATTCATATCTATCTTCTCTATCTCTCTGTGTAGGCACATAAAGTATTCGACATGACAGAGTGTGCAGTTGTGCGGGAAATCACAGACCTCAGGTGTTTTCTGAGGTAAGAAAGGAGTAAAGGCCAAATGCTTCCAGTGTTCCAGAAATTAACTTATGCAAACACCCTCTCTTCTCTCTTTCTTTCACACTTGCTGTATTAACCAAGTCTTCCTGTTTGAAAGGAACAATTATCTAGCTTTTAGTGTAACGTTAATCTTTTCCAGATATTGTTCCGTCTTCAAAACTCACTAATCTTACTTATTAAGAGTCTGCTTAAGGAAATCAAACACACAAAGAATTATTTCAATTATTTTTGTACTATAATTGTTGAGAATTTGATAGTTTTGCAAGATATTGTGATCTGAATTTAAGCAAGAGACAACAACCAAAGTAAGAGAGAATAGTTAAGAAGCAAGTAGAAAAAATAGAGTGAGGGTTATTGGTAAAACGTAAAAGGAATTAGCTAGTGGAGAGAAAAAAAAATAAACTTTAAGTATAAGAAAGGAGACGTTTGTTCAATCATAAGTAAGAGAAAAGATACAGGAGGCCATAGTGGATCACAAGCCAAATATGGGTTAAAAGCAGAGCCCTGTTTTTCATACACAAAATACTGATAGTCACTGAAGAATTTAGGGAACATAAATAATCATCTACATTTTACGTATTATTAATCAGTTCCTTGTTATCACACTGTGTCCTTTAGGATCCTACCACTTAAGCTGAATGTGCAGAATTTGGAGTAGGTCCAGAGGAAGCAGCAAAATAACTAAAGGCTTGGGAAACAGTCTCAATGAAACAAGGGTAAAGGAACTGGCCTTGTTTAGTCTGGAGAAGAAAAGACTTGGAGGGAATTAATAGCAGTCTTCAAGTTCATGAAGGAACACAGTCCTTTGCAGGTAGAGTGAACAGCTGGTCTCTGTTTCCTCTGAGGATAGTACAAGACAGCAGGGTCTTAAATGCAGGAGACAGGATTTAGGCAAGATGTTAGGAAGATCTTCTCTACCTTGGGGGGAGTGCAGAGAAAGGATCCTCAGGATTTAGAATGTGTTGAGGGAATTATTATTATTATTTTTTTGGAGTCAGTCCAAATTGCAGAATAAAAAGAGAGAATACAATCTATAAAACCGGAACCTATGGGGAAAAGGAGACAAAGAATGAATACTTGTGATCTAGGGATAAAGGCCCTCTGGGAAAAAAGAAATACTAAATTCTAGGAGTGTGTAAGAGTCAGAATACTTGACCAGAAGGGAAAGTACGTTACAGAAAAAAGGAGAAGATTAAACAGGTAAAGATAAAACAATGAAAACTCAAGGGTATGGCATGTATTTGGAAACAAATGTACAATTTTAATTAAAATTTCGTTTTGGTGCTGGGAAAAGAATTCTAAGTATTTATGTGTACAATATATACCAGCAACTAGTAATTAAAAAAAAAAATTCTGTGCTTGACATACTGGTTCTTGAATAATAAACACAGGACCAACATACATTTGCAATATTTAATGAACAGTTTAAAAAAAATAATGGGGAAATGAACTAAATAACTTCTTAAATTCTTTTCAGCCTTTTGGTCTTATGACATATGAGAAAATTGTGATTGTGTGGTAAGAAATGGTATATATATATAACACAAAACAAGAATAAAGAATAGATAGCATTCAAGAAGCAATACTAGAACCGAGAAAAATGATTGCAAAAGTTATCAACATCTTTATCATAGGATATATTAACTGAGTATTCAGTGATCCAGGATTAAGCAGATCAAACAAAGGAACAGTGATCCATGAATTTCAGAAATTTAGAGTCTAAGATTTGATACAAATGTTGCTTTATAGGTAAATCACCTGGGATTGCAGAATCTATTGCACTTAAAATGATGCTTAGGTGTATAAATATAGAAGTATAAATGACCATTTCAGTGAGTTGAATTGTTAAAGGATGTGCATTAGCTTTTAAAATAATTGCAGAGGTTAAGATTTCCAGTCCCCTGGAACTATGACTGCAACTCAAACCAATAATCAAAATTGGGCTTAAAAATTATGAATATATTGTGGGTCTGGGTAAGCAGCTTGATTTGTAGAATATTTGGTTAGTTTGATCAATTTTCTAGTTACTTTTATTTCTTTGGATAGTCACTCTTTGAAAATGTAATAGATTCTGCCTATGTTTAGCTTTGTTGAACAAATTTTCAGTATTTCTCAGCTGTATTTTGTCATTGATAGGTTCAGTCTAATGTGTTTTGCAACTCACGTTTTTTTTCTGATGTTTAAAACTTTCCTTCACTCTCAACTGCAGAAAATAGAATAGTCCATATTTGAATTTATTTTGCCAAGATGATAGTTATGTATATTTTATAACATTCTGGTACACAGATCTTAGCAATCTAAAAATAGATCTCTGCAAATATTTTTTACTGCTTTTTAAAAATATAGTTACAAACACTTCACTTGTAAAAGATTTTGGTTTGGAAATACATCTTAGTGTCTCTCTCTCTCTCACTCCCGACAAAGAAAAGCCTTTTGTTCTGGTCTCTCTGGCACTACCTCATTCTGTGACTTTCTGCTGTCCCCTAGCGGCATGTTAATCTTCTTGACTACTGTGTGATCGCCTCTGGAACCAATTCTCTACTCTTCTGTGTTTTTTTGTGACTCTCATTAGCAGACATTTAAAATACTATTAAACAACCCATGAGCTGCCTTTTAGAAGCAATAACCCTGTTGTTTAGTCCAAACAGTTTTCCATTTATGAATTCTTACCCTAGTAAACATGTACAGGGAGTGCATGCTATCTAGATTCATTGTGTTATCTCACCACAATAAACATTTCAGGTTTTCAGAATTTAACACAAAACTGATGAAAGCAAAATGTTATCAGTTTTGACTGTTCTATACATAACATACGGTAGCTGAAAGGTAATTTGTGACAGGTCAGACTATTTATGTCAATAGGTTTACAAACAAAAATTGTTCTATTCCTTTTCCTTTGCTTTTCAAAGTCCTGGTTGGTTACTATCATTGTCATATTTGCTAATTTCATGGTGACATTTTTCTATGAACTATTTAGAAAGATACAATAAAACTGTATGTATTTGAAGCATTAGATGTAATTCACTTATGGAAAAGATTTTGCATCAACATATACCATGAGGATTAAAAAAAGATTAAAACATATTCCTAAATTTTTCTGGATGTTAACTTTCTTTTTACATGAATCAGAATTATTTTTAAGATTTAAAGATGGTTTGGTTATCTTATCTTCCTTCTGTGTTTTATGTGTTTGAGATATACTGTTCAGCTGTGATATGGGGACAGTAAATTTTTCAGTGCAGCATTTTGGTTTTCTAAATTAGCATGCCAAAATATGTGTAATGAGAATGGAATGTAAAAATTTGTCAAAAACAATATTTCAGGTTTTTTAATATTTAATTTTAACTCATGCAGAATCACTGTAAGGCTGGCTTACACAATTCTTTTAAAAGATGGCTAAAAACAAACCAAGAAGAATTTACAAGAAAAAAAGGTCTGGTGAAATCTGGCCCATTAACTGAACATTACAGGAATCCGAAACGTATACTGAACTAATGATTTCTTGGCACTGACTTGTTTGGCACTTATCATGGTTTTGACAATTATCACATGAATAGCAACACTTTTTTCTTTCTGAACTTGGGGATGGAGGGAAGTGTTCTAGGGGGGAAAGGAGGCCCAAAACCCTGGAAACTCCTATTTCTTAGTAATTCAGTGTTCAGTTTAGCCGTGTGGAAGAAAAATAACTAAACTGTAAGGTTCTGTTAAATGACAATATTCTTGTTTCTTCAAAGAAAAGTTGGTGTAGTTTTTAACTGCCTCTCTTCTGAAAGGTCAGATCACTGCCCAATTTAGTCATTTTGTCTGTTTATACATGCCTCCATTGGGATAAGATATCCAAAAACAAAGCCTTAGATTGCAATCAGTCTTGGCTTAAGTGCAAAGCCATCCAACCAATCCAAGAAATCCTATTGACTATCATGTGGAAAGGGAAATGGAAGAGTTTAAACGCCTAAACTTTTTCTCAAGAGAAAGATAAGCCACTTTTTTAAACTTCCTTAACATATGAGAGAACTCATGCTCCCTCCCTCAATTTTATCCCACCACTCAATATCTCAAATTCAGATTTTATGGTTTCCTAAAAATACATCCTCCATCAAACACTGTAAGTTACAATAGCTATTTTTCGCAGAGAAATGTCTGATTTTCTTTTTTTTAGTTGTCTATTCAGCATGTAAATGTTCTAAAAATGTTCTCCTGGAGTTATTTTTAAAAACTCATGGTATGTTGGATAATAAATATTGTTACTCTGTCATTGGAAACACTGGAAACAACGTATTTGACAGGTTAATAGGGATGAGAATTCCATTAGAAAATTTAATTAATTTCATTTTAGATAAATGTGATTCTTTCAAAATCTTAGTTCTAATGACTAAATGGGCAAATTTCTTTGCCATTGTAGATTCCATTCAGTTAATTATCTTGTAGATTATTTGGAAAATGAGGGCAGAAAAAAATATCTTTTTTAAAAAAAATTAAATCTAGAGACAGTCAATAAATCTTCTCTAATGTAATATAGCATTATCAGTGGCCTATTCTCTACAGAATTAGTGTTTCCAAAACAAATAATAAAGCCGAGCAGTCCTACTTTTTACAACTCTGGAGACTATCTAAACAAAATGAACAGATTTATAGGGCTATTTTTAGTGTGTGTCACTTGCATTACAGTTTACATTTGCTTTCAAACCTTATTTGACATTCTTGGTAGAAAAATACAGGCAGAACACTCATTAGGAGTCTTAATAAAGGACAGTCTCCATAGGGCAGTTACCAAAAAACCAAAGTCGAGGCATGTATAAGAATGCTCTTTGGACTTTAGGTCGTGCTGTTTCATTTTCAGTTGTCTAAAAAAGGGAAGTCCTCAACCAAAATGCAGATTTAAGGTTCTGTTTATAAAAATTTTAAGGCATTGGTATAGCCTACTAATAATAACTGAAGTAAAAGCACATTTTTGAGGGTAGAAATTTTCACACAGCAACAGGTAAGTGCTTCTCTGCCTAAATGACTATTATTTTTCCATAAATTGTATATTCACATTAAAGTGAAAATTAACTCACTGGAGATGAATAGTACAATGTTGTGATTTTCTGCAAACTGTTCTTCCATGAATAAAAATGCATGGAAAACCTTATGTAATGTTATGAAATATGTCACTGCACATAGATTTATGGAAAAATACCATGTTATATTTCAAAATATAGATTCAAGAATTAAATATTTGCATTTCGTCTAAACCAAGTTTCTCTAGCAGTTTGTTCCATGTGAGAAAGGCCAGTGCTTTCCACAGGGAGAGGGACCCCATTTCACTTGCATATACAAATAGGGAATGAAGAATTCATCTCCTTTTGTTTATTCTGAAAAGATATCCTATCAAGAGGAAAGTGACAGAAAGATAAAATCAGATACATAGTTAACCACTTTGTCACGTCTTTTTCTCCTATGTAAAGGGGAACATTTTGATAAGGTTAGCCTGTAAAGGAAACCTAAATTGACACCCTGCTCCTTGCCTCGTGGTGCTTTCTCATTAATCGTGTTCATGTAAAACTCCCTAGTAAGGAAATTCCTTAGCTGTAGACATCATTCAGCTGAGCCTTATAAATAGAGCTCAGATTCAAAGGTAAGAAAACAGACAAGAATTTTACACCAACCACCCTGATAAGATATGTTTTCAAAGCAAAAACACATCTACAAAGTCTTGTGGGATGGAAATGTCCGATTAAACACTTAAGAAAACATGCTTTCCCACACAGCAGCCTCTTTATTTGCGTGGAGTAATTTCTTAGAACAACAAAAAAAGTAACTTGGCACATCTATTGGGGCTTATTAAAATTCAGTGTACCACATGTAAACCTGAAAAAGAGATTTCTATAAAATCATGGCTTGACACATTTGCTCCCTGTGAACCTGAATAAAAACGAAAAGTGAAAATTATACATTTGGATGAAGAGTAATATTCATCCTAACTGCTGAAAAAATACAAATGAAGGCACTTTGGGAGGTTTCAAACAGTTTGCTACAGAGGACTCATCTAAGAAAGTAGTTTTATAGCTTGATGAGTGTTTTTAACCAGTTAAAGATGTTACTACAGCTACCTTCAAACCATGTTATAAACAATGTCTCTGATGAAAGGATTGTCACCGATTTTTTTTTTAATTTGAAGCTTTCAATCATCTCATTCCTTAGGCTTTGCAGTGTAAAGGAATTGCATTTCTATAATAAATTTATCAATGATTAATTAGTTTAGTGATGAGTGCCTGATGTGGGTTTCTATGTAATATAGGGCCAGTTTCAATTTCTTCTTGTACTGGTTTATCCCGACCTATTTAACATATGAATTAAGCCCAAATCTCTTTCAAAATTCAGTGCTGTACTTATTCCTGACAAAATAATAAAAAATAATTTATTGTCATAATCTCGATTTACAGTTTAGTTAGGTTGACTGAAAATATGATTTCTATGGGAATCCCTGTTGCCCCTTAAATTCCAGTTTGCTTTCCAGTAGGTTTGTGTGCTGGTGAAAGTTGGTGCAACTAACACTTAATAAGTCTACTTAAAAATAAGCTGCTTTTGATTTTAAAATATTGTTTAAACAAGAGAAAAAAAAAAACCTGAGCCTCTTCCAGTGGATTATTTTGTAATTTTAAATAACCAAAAAAAAGGTAAACCAAATCATATGATAAATATATTGCAAGTGGGGACAGACAAGGCGTTTTTCAAAATTAAACTGCTATGACAAGCAGTTGTAAGGCAGTCTGCTTTCTTATTTTTTGGGAGGGAAGTGGAAATTAGGAGTATTATAATTGAAAATGTATACCCATAGCAACTAAAATCATCTGTTAAGATATTCAAATTCCTCTTCTTTCAATCAAATACATACACAGTGTTTTTATACTTTTGGTGATCTTTACTTTCCAGTTGTGGTGGATTTATTTCAAATTTTACAACATCACTTTATGTATTTTACATATTTTTGTCTATAAAGCATTCTCCAAATGGTAGTTATTTATGTGAATAGAAAAATAGCACGAAAATATGGCTTTTCTCCCTATTCCATTATTGAAATGGAATACGATCATTAGCCAGGGCTGTGGTTTACAACATTTTGAAAAATAGCCTAAATAAATAAATGTCAAACGAATCAAGAAAGGACTATTGTAATTATTTTCAGAAAACGACATACCATTAAAAATTTTCAGCTATTAATAATTGTGAGGAAGAAAATAGAAGGTTGCATCTTTAAAAATTAGCATACCGTACCTCTTTCAAGTGTTAAAAAGATTCAGTACTCAACTTGGATTTGTGAAAATCGTGATTAAGGAACTGTTCATGATCATAATAAAGTCACATGATTAACCCTGAATTTAGAAGTTGATGACGCAGCAATAGACAATACTGTGACTAAGTACAGTGTCTGTTTCTCTTTTATAATTTGGAAAAAGCGTTTCTAAATCAACCTCCTCACTCTCAGCAAAGGTGCCTCACTTCTGAAGCAGAGTTTATCCAAATTCCTTTTAGTGCTTTCACTTTGTTACTCAAGTCAGAGACAAAGAATACTTTCTCAGGCATTGATTTTCTTTTTTTACTCTCTTGTGGTTAGTAAGAATGTATCATTTAGAGGTCCTGAAGGTTGAAGTGCATATAAAAATCAGTTTTGATTTCCAAAAACCATTTACAGTGAGAGCAGAAGGAATTTTAATCATTTTATCATGTGCTTCATATCATCTAGGTATACTTTTAATTAAACACTGCTCCATAAATAAGCAAATAATAGAAGTTAGCAGAGAAGCCGTTGATCTAAATCATGACAGTTGCTCATTTATCTTTTTCCTAACTAGACAATAGGAAATGACACTATGCTGTTGTTTTCTATGCATTAAGATTTCCTTCTTAAACAAATGCAATTGAGGCAGTTTGTTTTCCGACAGCCCGGCATACACTGCCAGTGGCCAGAGTTTTGTCTTGTCTTCATCCAGAGGAGGATTAATCTTGGTGATGGTGCAAACAAAATGTATGTCTGGGGTCAAAGTGCAGACTGCCTTTTGGGATCTGCATTACATTAATGTCATTTTTGGGTTCCTGACGTTAATCAAAACCAACACCATAAAGCGTCACTTAGCTAATTTGTGTATTATTGTCAATGTTACCATTAATTATGCGTTTGTGAGGAAAAAGAGGATTAATGAGATGTCACAGGTAATTTACAATGATCAGGCTCCCCAGGACATTAAGAAAACACTAGCTGGGTAAGATTACCATGCAATCATAATAGTATGCAAGAAGCAAAAGTCTTTGTGGAGGAACCACACTAATATTGTCCATCATTATCAAAATCTTTCTTCACTAGAGTAATGCCTAGTATTTTTAAATACCTCGAATTAAATGTTTGTTTTGGCCTAAAACGTTAGGCTCTAATGTATTAATTATGAGACTTCTGTTGAGGTGTATCTCTCTTCAGGTTCTGAGGATAAGCTATTGTTTCTCTTGAAATGTAGGCAAGTCACAGAGGATTAATTCTTTAGTGTGCCCCATGAACTTGAATTCACATGTGATATCTCTAGGAAACCATTTTAGGTGGTTTGAGTAGTTGTATTTAAATCAGGCTGAAAAAGAGATCTCTTAAATCACATCATCTTCTCCAGTTTAGTCCTTACTCAGAGCCATGTAAATAAATGGCTTTTGCTTTCTGTCATCCCATTTCTGGAGTTCCCTCAGTGAGGAGAGACAGAATAACCTAACGGAAGAATTGTATCAGCACAATACACCTGGGGACAGGAACACTGAAGTGCAGTCCTGCATTGTAGTCTGAAAGGCCATGGAGTAACCTGGGCCCTGGGCCTCGGCTTCCCTATGTTGCCCACTCACTGTGCCGTGGGGTGACTTGGGGGTCTGCTCAAAGAACAATGTGGACCTCCTAGGGGGAGATCAGAGAGTGGGTGGTTCAACCTGTGATTGAAGGATCAAGCTTGATACAAGTGCTCACTAGGAGCCCAAGGGCCTAGTAGGGAGGTTCTGAGAGCTGGAGTTGAGGAAGGAACTAGAGTTAGGAACCAGGACGTACCCTAAAGGAATCCAGAGACAGAAGATGGGACTTGTTGAGAAAGCAGGGGACTAAATCTGTGACGTTTATTTATTTAACAGATAGCGTGTTGACGCCTCATCATGCCCTAAGCACCATGACAGGGATAGGGAAAAACTGAGAAGCACAATCCCAGGGAATGCAGAACTCAGGGCACTGGTAGCTCAATCAGGTTGCTTTTTGAAATGATGACATTTGAAATGGTGGAGAGTACATTGGGGAGGGTCAGAGTAGTTTATGGTAGACCCTGCAGAAGGAGACTATTTGGGGAGTTCAGGTGCTATCTTAATTTGAATTTTCACTGACCCATTTTAGTTTTGCCTTAGCCTTATTTTTCTTTATTTGAAGAATTAGGTGATAAAAAATACAGAATCATGTATTTGCTTTCATACACATGTATGCAATCTAGGTTTAAATCCCAGCTCTGGGAGACCTTGAACACGTTATTTAACTGCTCTATGTGTCAGTACCTTCATCTGTGAAATGGAAATAATAAAACTTACCTGATGTAGTTATGAAGATTAAATGAGTTAATGAATGTCAGTCACTGAGCACAGGACTCAGCACACAGAAAGCGTCTAATAAGTCAGGAGTTTTTAACCTGAAATTTGTGTCAGTAACATCTGGAACTTAAAAAAAAGACAGTGGCCTGGGCCATCCTCCAAACATATCAGATCTGAATATCTGAGTATATTCTTGATGTATAGCCCAGATGAAAATCATTGCAATAAAGATTCAATATTTATCATTGATTATTACCAATTGTTATTAAAATTAATATATGCAATGAAACAACAAAAAAATTGTATCTGACGACTTGGTCTATAGGCTACATTTGTGGGATAATGCATTTTATCAGCCACTTATACGTGTAACTGTAATGTTTGGCACTGTATGATTTGAATTGTGGTATGTACAAATTTATGAAATAATATTATATTGCAGTGACTGTTTGCATGCATACATGTCTGTGCATGTATAGATCTATTTCTTTGGGGTGAGTGCAGAAGTTTGAGATGGCTGGTGTTATATGAAAGCTGTATTTAAGAAAAATTGTTCATGTACTAGGATAAGGTCAAACCACAAGTGAGCTGAACTTCACCATCTATTAACAAATGAAAATAAAACATTTATTACATTGTCCACTCTTGCTTTTCTTATATTTATGGTATATTCCAAAGAGATTTCCCTGTTCGGATAAAATTTCATAAGCAGAGAGGGGAAAGCAGGGCGAAGTTTAAATAAAATTTTTTTTTTTTTTTTTTTTGTGGTACACGGGCCTCTCACTGCTGTGATCTCTCCCGTTGCGGAGCACAGGCTCCGGACGCGCAGGCTCAGCGGCCATGGCTCACGGGCCCAGCCGCTCCGTGGCATGTGGGATCTTCCCGGACCAGGGCACGAACCCGTGTCTCCTGCATTGGCAGGCGGACTTTCAACCACTGTGCCACCAGGGAAGCCCAATAAAAATGTTTTATTATTGATTTGGTTGTTGCTGGAGCTGACCATATAGATTGGAAACAATATAGTTTATTTTTTTCTTTTTTTATTAGCTCTACAAAGTAATAGCTTAGCATAGCTATTAGTTTATCTTGTAACTAACCTTTGAACTACTTTCTGAGTTGGTTGTTTTCCAGAAAGCAGTATACTTGATAGAATAAACACTGAATGATTTTTAACAATGTTAAGTGCATTGAAGAAGAACCTAAAGAAAAGATCTGCTTTTCCTCTGGTCTGTGACATTTTATGGATTTGAAAATTTTTACTTTATTATCATGGTCCTTGTAGTAAAAAAATCCTCATTCTAAGATCTATCCATATATAGAGTTTACATTCTCAAATTAAACGGCTAGTGTGCTTTGTTTATTCACGTAGTGTGAAGAAAAATCTTTATCAAAACACTCTGGACCCAACAAGTTTATCAAGGGATTAGATGTAATATGTAAAGGACTAGTCATTGTTCTTTTTGTTTTTAATGTGAATTATGATATGTGGGACTGTGGATAAGATCCGCTGAAATTATTTAAGACATTAGAAATGTGTATGTGTTCATAGTTATATATTTTATATAAGTGTACTATAGAGATCAGAGAACCTGATAATAGGATTGCTAAGATATCCAAGTAAGGACTAGAAAATGTTCCTCAGGTGACCATAAAAATTCTTCTTCAACTTAATTATGAAAAAAACTTCTCAAGATTGAGAAGTTTCCTTTTTCAGGTCAAAGAAAGCTGATTAAGTAATTATCACAGCATTTCTATCTTTCCCACTGCTGGTCAAAATATCCTGGTAACCTTCTGGATCATTAGGGACCTATATTGTCAATCAAGCATCATCAAGCCCATAATGACCTTATGGAGTATAAAGTCCCACATGATGAACATTTCCAAACAAAGTATTCTCTCAACACCAGTCCAAAAAAGGAGGGTGTCCTCACGTTCAATACCTTTGGAAAATAACGTCTATATTTTCCTCCTTGAGATTCACAGTTTCATTGACTTTTTGCTCCTGTTGTAATTAAAACTTTTTAACTTTGAAAATCATTTATTCCAAGTAAAATATTAACATCGCTCAGAATGTCTGCTCCATCGAACATACTCTGTTTCCTGTGGAGCAAAATCATTACAGTGGTTCATGATCAGCCCAGCAGGAGATGGGAATCATTAGGACTTGTGTGCAATCAAGCCAGCTTGATATAGAAGAACCAGAGAGAACCCAGGGCTATAGTTGGTACATTGGTGCGGAGTGTTGGGTCTGCAGGGCTAGATGAAGATCACAATGGGACAGTCAATAATGTGGGAAAAGTTAGGAGTATTGAAGAGGACATAGAATTAAATGTGGAAAAAGAAAGGATTAAATGTGGGAAACAGGAGTTGGCCAATTTTTCACAAACTACAAGAGTGCTAGAAGTCCTTTTTGATGTGATGTCTATTACAGGGTTTAGAAATGGGGTGGAGAAAACCTTTAGGGCTTAGCTGATAGACCCTCACTGCACAAAGATTGAAGAAAAACATAGGAAATAGTGTTACGGTCTGTACATCCATGTCAACATCTCCAGTATTTCACATTTTCAGTAGACGGGAGCTATGGTAGCTGTTGTGCAAGTTAGATGACCTTAAGAAGTTCTCCACCACCCTTTGATGACATGATTGGGAATCAAAATTGGTGGTGCTTCTGTTGTAATTTCCAAAGAATAAAGGATAAGACTGATGTTAGTCAACTGGTCTACAGAGTTATACTAGGAGATAGTAATGGGCATGGAGGACTTTTGCAAAGCATGCCAACCAGAAAACTTTCAATAGATCAAGCAACAGCAAAGAAAATAATCTAAATGGCTATCCATGAACTTCTATACAGTGGGAACAATGTTCTGAATCATACACACCAGAGTTATTGGAGATTTTCAATTGCTTTAACCAAGGGAACAACTTCATTGATGTTGGTAGATGAAGAATGGCTCCCAAACAATAAATTATTGATTATTTTCACTATCAGGAAATGGTCTGGACTTCAGGATATGATCTGGGTTCAATTTATCTTTGCAGTCTCAGAATCCAACATTCCTAGCACATAACAGGCAAGAGCTCAATAAATGTTTATGTGGATGAATGTTAAATCTATAAGGTGATAGGAAGTAATACAATTATAAGCAGGAAAGGCAAAATAAGTGGTTGAGAAATATCCTGAGATGTGTTTTAAGCCTTATAACAAAATTGTGATAACTAAACAGTTCAGATTGATAGCTTCATGTACACTTGTCAAAAATTGTATAGTCCTTTGACAACTAACCTTGTTGCTGAGATCCTATAAATATATAGATCCTATATAAGATCCTATAAGTAGTGACTATAACAACAAATTGAAGAGCAACCATAATGAGTTCACAATGTGATAAAGAGCATTTTTTAACCTGTTGATCTTTTCTATATGTACATAAATTGGTTAGTTCCATCTTTGAAAATGGAATGCAGCAATAAAGCAAATATATCCATAGCCTTCATGCATCAAGATGAGCTTTGCGTAAGCAGGGATGAAAAGACTTTCAAGTGTATACATTTCCTTTTTAACTATATAGTATTGTCCACACAGAAATCTCTTTCCATATCTGAGAACTCTATGAATAAGCAGGTGACCTGGGATGGAAGGAACTTACCTGTGAACCACACTCATATGGAGACAGAGATACCAACAACACCTAAAATATAAAGAGCTGGTGCAGACAAAGATGTATAAGACCCTCAGATATACCCTGCCTCTTGGTGGAGCTGGAATCCCTGGGCACTCCTTGTCCTATGTAACTTTTCCTTTACCTTTGTCACTTATCCTTTTTTTGTTTCTTCATTCTGGGTCCTGGCCAGTCTTCATGTTCATTTTGGTTTTTCTTGTTTTTAATTCCAACCAGGAGTTCCAATTTTGATTTCTAATAGCTCCCTTATTAGATAGTTTGGTTTTATATTATTGACCATGAATTGAACTCAAATTCGATTAATGACTTTTTACCATGAAAGCCTTTAATGTTTTTCGCTGAAAAGATTTCCTCACCCACCTGCAGAGTATCTCTCAGGAGAAAAGATGGAGGATCTCACTGAAACATCCTTTTCTTAACTTGTTTCTCCCTGTCACCACTTCTCCCCAGCCTGGTCTTCCTCCTTTCCCCTTTCCCATTTTCCCTCCCCTACACCCCTTCCTTCTTCCTTCTCATTCTTCTTCAAATCACCGGGGTTCCAAACTCATTAAATTCTAGGTTCTTTATATCAAAGTGAATAAATATATTCTAAAATTAGTAGTGTAAGTTAACAGATCAAGGAACAAAAGATGAATACAAGGAAGAAAAGTGGTAGCTGAGAAACAGATGGGGTTCTGAATATCATTCTTCCTTTTCTCTGCTGTTTTCTACATTAAACTGTTCCTTCCTACATCTGGACCTTCACCCAGGCATAGCTAACTGCCTATTCTTCAAGGAGTAATTTAAAAGTCATCTCTTCAGGGACATTTTCCCTTACCTTCTAGACTTTGAATTTTATATGATCATATTGTACCCTATAGATAGACTGTCTCAGATTTAATTAATAATCTAGATGTAGATAAAACAGTGGGCTCAAATGCCATTCTTCCAGAAATTTTGTACAATTCCCAGGCAATCAGAAATATGTGACAAGTTCCTTCAGTACAGAAGATTGCTGTGGTAGGCAGCCGGTAAATTGTCTCCCCAAGATCCCTGCCTTGTGGAATTCATGCCCCCGCTTGCCTTGAGCGTGGGCTGGACATCGTGACTCACTTCTAAAGAATAGAATTCAGCAAAAGTGATGAGATGTCTCTTCTGAAATTAGGTTACAGAAAGATTGTGACTTTCATCTTGCTGGCTCTCTCATGGTCTCTCCCTTTCTGTCTCTCTCTCTGAGCCCTTGCCTTGAGGGAAGCCAGATCCCCTTCTGCGAGTGGCCCTATGGATAGGAGAGCATGCACAAAAGACAAGGACCTGATGTTTGTGGCCGACAGCTAGCAAAGTCCTGAGGCTTAGCGCCAGCCACGTGAATGGGCTTGAGAGACCTTGCCCCCGTTCAGCCTTGAGATGCAGCACCAGCTGACTAACAGCCCAGTGTTACCTTAGTTGTAACACTGTGAGAATCCTTGAGCCACGGGACCCAGCTAAGCCAAGCCTGGATTTCTTAACTACAGAATCACTACAGATAATAAATGTTTGTTGTTTACTAAGTTACTAAGTTTTGAGTCTGGGAATAAATTATTATACAGCCATAGATAAATAATACAGATTTTGCTGGAAGTGGGTTGAGGTTGGAAGGATTTTGAGAAGTATGTTAGAGAAAGCCTAAATGCCTTGAACATCCATTTCATCTGTTATCTCCTACAAATTACATCTAACAAGAAAGCATTAACAATAAGCTCTTTCAAATGTAACAGTACATTTGACAGTGTTCTCACAAAAAATGCTGATATTAAGGTGCCTTAAGTATTGTGGATATTCAACTAGTGAATAGTTGTGATTTAACATATTGGTAGCCTTTTATATACATAATTTCCACCCTTCTCAGACCATATAATGTACACCTCACACAACGGATGTGTGTGGTGATTTGATGTAGGGCAGGATGCTCTTCTATAGCTTTTTATGAGGTTCTGAATCTTCCCATTAACTTTTTATAGATATCTGGCTCGAATCTGTGCCTGTGAATAAATGATCACACTTTCTTTTCTCCCTAATGGAGGCAATGCAACTCACTTCAAATCTTAATTCCATTTACTAAACGATTTCCATTATAAATATGTCCTTAGGTTATGCTTAATTTTCTCAAGAGTTTGACTATCTGATCTTAGTACAAAGGTAAAGCCCTTTTGCAAAGTCTTGAACTTTAGTCCACTTAGTGTTTTTGCTTTATGTTAGTGGGAAAAAAAATTACCTGCCCGGAAGGAATTCTTACTCATAGGTAATGGAGAAAGGAATATTCATAGTTTAAACGACTAAAGACATTTGAGTTGAGATAGCTAAGAGTATAATATTGTGTTGTATTATAGATGGCATTCCTTTGAAAGTAAATATAGTTAGATCTTTTTATGTATTATCAAGTTATGTATATATGGGTATATGTCTCTCTCTCATATATATATAATAACGTAATATATATAATTTAATAATATCCAGTTCTTATTTCATTGCACTGGGTGAAAAGAAAATGCAGATTGAATCAGTCTATATTTTAAAATAATGTTTTTATCTAAATTTGGACATTTGGATAAGACATATTTATTTAGTATGACCTTTCCTTTTCCATGTCGCTTGACAAACAGCATCTTTGTAAATCCTTCAGTTAAGGTCCAGTGGGACAAAATTAAGGTCCAGTGGGACAACTAAGGTCCAATGGGACAAAAGGTAAATATGAGAAAATGTTCTTCGTTCCACTGGCATGTGATTATTTAACAGAATGTCAGTGACTTAGTAGTAACATTGTTCAACTTCCCAGAATCAATCATATCAGCTTCCATTACCACCAAGGACTTATATGCATACTTTAGAAATTACCTTTATAAATGAAAATTACATACATAACCAGTCTTTCCTGTAAGTAAGGTAGAGTGCTATTTAGGTGGTGTGCTTTGAAGAAAAGTCTCTGTGATCAGATATATCTTCCTCCATGGCATGCCAGAGTCCCAAACTCCAAATATTCATGTAAAATTAAGGATCTTTCAAGAAGCTGTACATTTCAACTAGGTTAAGCTATCACTCTAAGAGGAGTTAACCAGTAGCTAGCTTGTTAGCAGGGGTTAATTTGTCTATAGGAATAATTGCTACTCATTGTTATGCTGTAGAAGAAGGGCCTCGGGCAATTTGACACACACTGTCAGGTTTGATGGCAGTGGTTAGAACCAAGGAATTATATTGATATTTAGGGTTATGGAGAGTAGTGACCCAGTTACTCCTGTTCTCCATAGCTCAGGGCCCTGGAAATCTAGTAATAGAATAATAAAGGATAAGGTGGTACTAAAGAAGTGGCATAGCATGTCTTGAAGACACATTATTTTTATCAATCTTGCCTAGAGCTGAGATTTGTTACATTTTTTCTTTTTTTAGTTAAATATAAACAACATATAGATAAAGCCTGTTTAAGGAAAGGCTGTGTAAGGAAAGGTCCTCTTGCCTTAATAACCTAATTATAGTGAATAACTCATTTTTTGTATTGATTCTGTTTTCAAGTGAGTATTCTATGGTTTCATGACTAGAATCCTTTTAATGTTTTAGTAGACACCAGGTGAATCAAATTGGATTATCCATCATACTTAGTCACCATTAGTCCATTCATGACTTCCTCCCTTCCTTCCTCCCTCCTTCCCTCTCTTCCTTCCTTCTTCTTTCCTTCCCTTCCCTTCCTTCCTCCCTCCCTCCCTCCCTCCCTCATTTATGCAACGAGTTAGACAGTCAGCACAAACGTTGAGACCTTGACAGCAACTTCTATCTGGCTATGTGGTCCTCCACAGCATCCTCACCCTGTCTCTTCCTACCTGACATAACCACTATCCCAAGTCTTGTGTTTATTGTTTCCTTGCTTTGCTTTTTATAGCATTTTATCCCATCTAATTGTATTTCTAAAAAGCATATATCTATATTTTAATTATTTTTAACTTTTAAAAGGGATCATGCTTTATGTAGTCATCTATGACTTTTAAAACTTAAGATAGGGCTTCCCTGGTGGCGCAGTGGTTGAGAGTCCGCCTGCCGATGCGGTGGACGCGGGTTCATGCCCAGGTCCGGGAAAGTCCCACATGCCACGGAGCAGCTGGGCCCGTGAGCCATGGCTGCTGAGCCTGCGTGTCCGGAGCCTGTGCTCCACAACGGGAGAGGCCACAACAGTGAGAGGCCCGCGTACCGAAAAAAAAAAAAAAAAAGATAAAATTAAGATTATCCATATTGTTGCCTTGTGAACAGCTATAGTATATATTCATTCATTTTGATTGCTGTATAATAGCTTGCAGATTTAAAAAATATCCAGTTGAATACTAACCTTGTATTAGTCTCATAGAATAAAGCACCTTTCAGGATGGGGTTGAAAGCTGACCTTCAATCAATAATCTGGCTAACAATCCAATAATCTTTCAATTATGCAAGAAAAAAAATATTGGTCCTTTCTTTGAACTCTATGTGTAAATTAAATTAATACTTGCTTTCTTGTGTATTCGTCAAGGGTATTTCCTGAAATTAAAAAATGAACAAATTTTTAGGTAGTGTCATTTATTTTCATGCTTTTGTGGGACATATTCTGATTATGTTCTTTAAACTCATATACCTCCCTTTATCTAATAGATATGATTCTGATGGATTGCATGTAGTACACAGTTCTTTATAGCAAATAATATTTTAAATGCACTGAGCAAGCTACCTCTTAAAGAAAACTTATGTTAAAAAGTCCTTCTGAATTGTGCATAATTATCCTCCAATTTAATCTTCTGTAAATTTAGGATTTTGTGTATAAAGTCTTCTTGAATGAGAGCAAACACGCCCATGAGATACACAACAATCTTATAGATGCACTAGGAAGGCATGTGGTAAGAGAAATAGTGACTTCCCTTAGATATCCACGTGCAATTTTTTTTTTTTTTTCGGTACGCGGGCCTCTCACTGCTGCGGCCTTTCCTGCTGCGGAGCGTAGGCTCTGGATGCGCAGGCCCAGCAGCCACGGCTCACAGGCCCAGCCGCTCCGCGGCACTTGGGATCCTCCAGGACCGGGGCACGAACCCGTGTCCCCTGCGTCGGCAGGCGGATTCCCAACCACTGAGCCACCAGGGAAGCCCCTCCACGTGCAATTTTAATGACCAAATTTGTACATTTTCATTGTATGTCAGGTACAACCTCATGCCTATCTTTTCCCAGCTCATAAATCTACTGATTTGCATCTTCTAGGCTGCTACAGTATCCCCATAAACCTCTCTTTGAAGAAACACAGTTTCCGTCAAAACAAGTCTTTAAAAATATTTACCAAGCTGTAATAAGCAACACTCCTCCAATGTGCTGCATATTAAAAAATAACCTCTTGAGGGGCAATGCCAATTTTATTTTTACTTATTAGGCTCTGCACCTTTGTCAACACTAGTAAATGATGTGGTTAACCCAGTTCATGAAAGTAAAGCTTTTTTTTAAATTTGAGGAGATGATCTGTATTCTCTTCCTTGGTTATTCTGATAGATAAAAATATCATCTCTTCAAAACTGTTCCCTTGGCACTGTGAATGAGGATCTATAGTTAAGTAAATGGAAATGTACCAGATCAAATTATGTTGCCTTTAGCAAATAATAGCAATGTTAGCCCTTTGGTACTGACCAGGTTGTTCAATACATTTATTAATTTGAGCTATTTAAAGTAAGAATTCAAATAGCATAGTAAACATTTTGGCTGGAGTGGGAAATGGATTGCTGCTATACCAGGACTGAGGACAACTTGGAAACTTGAGCAATGCAGCCATGGGCTAGACATAGCCTTGAGCCTAAATGAGCCTACTAATAAGCAATGGTGCATTGACTGTATTTGGGAAATCTATCTGCTGACTGATCCATCTCATAAAAGCAAAAGAAACTGAAACAGCAGGAATAATCTTAATACAAATTAAGCACAAATAATAGAAATAACTATAAATGAACAATTTATGATGATTTACCATGAATAGGTAGGTGCTATTTCAGTAATGACTATCTGAAAGGTTCATCTTTTCTCATTACCCATAAAAATATTTGTTCCCCTGTGTATTCTTCCCACCCATTTCTCTCTCTCCCTGCGCTATGCAGCTGCTTCCCACTAGCTATCTATTTTACATTTGGTAGTGTATATATGTCAGTGCCACTCTCTCACTTCATCGCAGCTTACCCTTCCCCCTCTCATTTTTCTCTTCTCTCTTTTTCTACCACATTTTCTCTTTCTTATCCTAACTTTTCTTCCTTCCTTTCCTTTCTGGATCCCTCCCTGCACATCCCTCTTCTCTTTTTTCCTCCCCTTTATGTCAAGCATTGCCCAAGTACTGAACAGAGGAAACAAATGATATGCTGGTTTCTGTCCTAGACTTCCCCAGTGAAGTATAACAAGAAAATATACAACAATGTTAAGGTAGAGGCACTATAAAAGAACTAGGGGGACTGACATTATAATTTGGCTTCAAGCACGTGGCAGATTAACTGACTTAATTTCCTAGCTGGATTCACTCTTTTACAAAGCAGGCTTCACCATTAATTACCTGCAAAATAGTCTCCTAATGGTCTCTTCATAGTCCCTACCAGTCCGTGCTGCCCACAGCTGTTCACATTCTCATTGTATTTCTCACTAGTTTAAAATCCTTAATTTCAAGCAAATCACTCACGCATTCATTCATTCATTCATATCCCCAATGATGAAAATACTGCTCTTTTCTGCCTGTAGGGAGAAGTAAAAAACCCTTAATGTAGCAAATATATCTATCACACTCTGGTCCACCCTGGCTTTCTTTCTTTTTTTTTTCCTTTTTAAAGATGTTTTTGATGTGTACCATTGTTAAAGTCTTTATTGAATTTGTTACAATACTGCTTCTGTTTTATGTTTTGGTTTTCTGGCCACAAGGCATGTGGGATCTTAGCTCCCTGACCAGGGACTGAACCAGCAACCCCTGCAGTGCAAGGTGAAGTATTAACCACTGGACCGCCAGGGAAGTCCCTGTGGCTTTCATTTTTAATCCCTTCTATGCTGTGTAGTGCCTTCCTCCTTCCACCTATCATTTCTTATTCATTCCTTGAATTAGTTTACACATACTTAGTACTTTCCTCTGTGAAGCCTTTTCTGACTCCTTGTTCATCTTGGAAATGTTTGGTGCTTCTTGCTCCTGAAGCTGTTTTAAAAATTTTTTATTTATTTTATTTTATTTTTTAATGCTTCTTTTAAAGTCCACTCTTGTCCTCAGTGTCATGTAGTTATTTTATTTTGATTGGCTTTTCAGAAAATATTTTTCATCATAAAGTTAATATATGCTTCTTATAGCATTTTTCTTCCAGAATTTTTTCTATGCATAAATTTTATAATTTATTTTACCATTTTTAAAATAAAGAAGTCTCTACCTCAGAGATCTGATACATTTTAGTTTGTATTTTCTTAAGGTTCACTTCTTTTATTATTTTTTAATTTTAAAATTTTGTTATATATATATATTTCATAATATTCAGTCTTTATATAGAGCTGAAATTTATTTTAGATCCATATTGATTATAGATTATAATATCCAAAGAGCCAAACAATTCTGCTAAAACATATATGACTTTTTCTTCATTGCCTGGACATCGTGCTATATTTTTCAAGTGGGTTGCTTAGAATCCTCACAAACCCCTGCAAGACAGTTGTTTTCAAGCTAACTTTATAGATGAAGAACCCAAAACTCGGAGAAGTTAACAACTTGTCCAAGGTCAAACAAGTTGTGGTGATAAAATGGGGTTCACGTTTCATTCTAATGCCAGTCGTTATAGTTTCTGGTTCACTAGGAAGCCTAAATGTAAGATTAGCCTTCTTTTCTTATTTCTTTTTTTTTTTTGCGGTACGCGGGCCTCTCACTGTAGTGGCCTCTCCCGTTGCGGAGCACAGGCTCCGGACGCGCAGGCTCAGCGGCCATGGCTCACGGGCCCAGCCGCTCCGCGGCACGTGGGATCTTCCCAGACCGGGGCACGAACCTGTGTCCCCTGCATCGGCAGGCGGACTCTCAACCACTGCGCCACCAGGGAAGCCTCCTTATTTCTTTTCAAAACTATATTTTTGATTCTTGCTTGATCTGTCTTTCTTACCGACATTAGCAACATTTTAAGTTTTAAAAAAAATCACAATATGATTCTGATTGGATTTTGTGTAATATGTACTTATGAATTTTAGGAAAAGGGTAATTCTATTATATGTTATCTTCTGTCCAAGAATATAGTTTGTCTTTTATATAGCTCAGTAAATTTTAAAATAATTTTCCTCATTTAGGTCCAACATATTTCTCAATAAGGTCATTATATTTTTATTGCTACTGCAAGTAATATCTTTTCATTATATTTTATAACTAGTTATTGCTTACATATGAGAAGATATTGACTTTTAAAAATATTTTTGTATACATGCTGTAGTTTTAGGGATCAAGTATTGCAATGTCTGTAACTTTCTTTTAAATGCCTTAGCAAAAAATAAAAAATATAAAGAGAGAGACAGAGAGTAAAATTATACAAACATATAGATGTATGGATAAAATGAGAGAGAAAGCAAATGTGGCAAAATTGTAACAATTGATGAATCTTGGTTTAAAAAATGCAGATGTTCATTGTATTATCCTGGCAACTTTTTTGTAGGTATAAAAGTTTCCAAAATAAACAGCTGAAAAAATATCTTATATTTGGTCATTTTATTGAACTCTCTTATTAATTCTAACACTTTCGTGTTGAGTCTCCTGTGTGGTGAGATTCTAGGTAAACAACCATATCAATTGTAAGTTATCAAAATTTTGTTTTCTATTTTCTAATAGTAAATTTCCTTCTACTGCCTTATATCTTCTTGAAATTAGCCAAATTTTTTAAGAGTGATGTTAAATGAAAGCATCAGATGTCATTTTGGTACTGTTCTTCCTAAGTTTAATTGACATGCCTCTAAACTTAGTTTCCCTTTTAGGTATAAGATCTATAGATATCTATATTTATCTATCATTGTTTTTTAAAATTTTGTTAAGAAACTTATTTTCCTATTATTTGTCCCCAATGAGGTTTCCTTCAGCATGACTAATGAATTTTATCAATCTATTGAATAATACATTCTTTTCTAATATTACTAAATAATATTTCATTTTCACTAGTTGCCCTTACTGGAAATTAGCAAACGGTCACAGCAAAATACCAGGGACAAAATAAATGCAAAACAAATATTTGTTAAATAAAAAGAAGAGGCAAAGAAAAGCAAGGAGTAGAGAAGGATTACAATGAAGAAAAGGAGGGTCAAAAATAATCTGCATTTTTCACTCTAGATTCTGTGATGGTTCTGATTTAAGCGGGATTTGTTTGACTAGAATTTTAAATATTCCTTTCATTGAATCACACTGTGTAAATGCTGGCACATGATAGGTGCTTAATACAGTTTATTACCTTAACTTTTCTTCTGTTTTTCATATACAGTTTCTGCTCCATATGTAAATGCTCATTTAATCTGTTATGGATAACAAGGACATCGTTACTGTTGAAGAAAATGATAGCTAAAGAATCTGCCTTTTTATTCACTAGGAAATTAATTGAATTTCCAAGTAACTTTTATTTCAATTGTTACACAGATTAAAAAAAAACTTTATTTCACTTTTCTAATCCTAGTTATTATAAGTTACTTAAATTGCATTAAACATAATAGTTAATATTTGTTCAAATCAGAAGTATTGACATTGAGATTATAAAGTAATTTTAATCCACGTAAATAAAATGAATTTTTATGCTAAAAAAAAAAAGGAATCTGCCTTTGTTTTGTATAACTTTACAATCTCCTAGTCATCCAAATGGAGCCCGTAAATAAAGCCTCAGATGGTTGTCTAGTGTGTTTCAACTACTTTCTCCTTTCAATATACTTTTAAAAATTACGTGGGGTTTCCCTGGTGGCGCAGTGGTTGAGAGTCCGCCTGCCGATGCAGGGTACACGGGTTCGTGCCCTGGTTCGGGAGGATCCCACATGCCGCGGAGCGGCTGGGCCAGTGAGCCATGGCCGCTGCGCCTGCGCGTCCGGAGCCTGTGCTCCGCGGTGGGAGAGGCCACAGCAGTGAGAGGCCCGCGTACCGGAAAAAAAAAAAAAAAAATTACGTGGTACCTCTAACTATAATTACCCAAACCAAATTACAGTTTTTTCCCCTTTAGTATACTTTTCATGATACACTGCATTGGAGGCAATTTATAAGAAACCTTAACTTTTAGATAACAAACCAAAGCAACATTAAAATGAAGACAAATAAAAATTAGATACATGGATCATAAAAATTGCATAGTTCCTGTAAATGCTGGATAAGGAGGCTATGTTTCCAAACACTGGAAAAGTAAGGAAGATGCACTTTAAATAGAAACTGTTTATTTTTTTAAATAGAAACTGTTTATTTTTAAATAGAAACTTTAAAAAACTTTTTAAAATAGAAACTGTTTATTTTTCATTCACCTTGTTTCCATTTTCTGTTTAAGAAGGCCACACAGTGGTGGTTCCTACCCATTCAGTGAACTGAACGGTGGGGCTGCAGACCAGTCCCCAGTGGCAGGCTGAGGTCCAGTCTTCAGGGAACTGCTGGATGGGCACAGAGGGCACCTGTGCCTTCAGACCAGCCAGCGACCTCCGGTAAGTACAGTCCATTCACCCTGAAATCCCTCCCTGGTCACAGCCTTTTCAGCAGTGCCTGCTCTTCCTTTTGAACCTACAGGACCTCCGTAGCTGTAGAGATCAGGCGTGGCCGCCCAGAGACGGTGCCGCACCTGCGCAGAACTTCCTGGCCCAGCAACCAACGCGTCAGACCTGACGAACGGTGGCGTGGAAGGCAACATCCACACAGTGCAGAGGAGAGTCTGTGTGATACAGTTATGCAGGTTAACATAAGACGCGTCTGTGAGAGGCTGGTGGTTGTCCTGGAATCAGTACCCTCTGGAAGTCGCGGCTCCCAGAAGGCTGCGTGGATCCGGTTACGGAAGGTTCTAGGTGTGGAGCGCCTGCCACAGGAGGGGCTCCAGTGGCAGTGGCAAACTTCAGCACAGTTCGGGGGACCAGCATTCCTAGAGGATGTGACATTGACCTCAGCAGGGTTTTCAGTGGCAACAATGGCACGAGCCACCAGCAGAAGCTTTTCGAGGTTCGCTTCAGATTAATGAGGTAATGCCGTCATTTTTCCTTTTATTAATGACTGTTGCATTTGGAAATCAAGGTTGGTGCCACCTGAGTGGGCTCCTGCTACAAGGAATTTGAGGGCATCTTGTTCCTTCATTTTCAGGACATCAAGCACTCTGGACATGGTAAATTTTCGCTTTAAGCTATAATGGGAACCCAGAACAACGCCTTTCTGGGTAGGGTGGAAAGGCCCCTTTAATTTTGTTAGGTTTATTTTATCTGTCAAAGGGAAAGATGAGTAATTCTTTTGAAATTCATTTTTTGGGTAGTGCTTTGAAAAGGAATAAACAGTATTTTAGTGATAAGCTGATATCTAAAATCTAATTTCACTTGAAATTATTTTTATTATGTCAAGAGTTATATTTGCAGAGAGTACAGTCTATCCATTGAAACATTTATTAAGCATTGGACCAAGACAGTGCTGCCATTAGATGTATTCAGAACTAACTAATGAGAGCCGATTCTTTTAGCAAATATGTACTTTGATGAGACTTGCCTGTCAAGCCACAAGTAAAACTCAATGAATGCAGGACAATGTACTGTTGATCAAAAAAGCTTAAAGATGCTGTAAACATTTCAGACATTATCTTTCATTCATCCATCTATCCATTCACCTATCCATCCATCCATGCAACCACTCATGCTTTTATATTTTAAAAAAATGATCAGACAATAATTTTCTATGCTTTTATTTTTAAAACAATAAACCTGCCTTTTTAGGCAAAATTATTATTTTTTTTCTATTGAGAAATATACATGAGACACAGGGCAAGGTCCTTAACAAGTGTTCTCTAAATATTGTATGGATAATTGTCTAGGCAGTAGAAATGAGACAGATTGATTAATTCATATTATCTACTAACAGCTATTTTAAGATGGTATGCATCCAGAATTTCCCTATGTAGTTTCAAATTCCATATAATTGTTTGAATCCATATAAAAATGAATTTGCCTTGGGATAGCATATTTTAGGAGGAATTTTACCATCTTGTTGATGATATAGAGACATGTGGACTAAAAGATGGTGTAGTTAGTAAATTTTTAGCTATTTAAACAGTGTTTCCAGAGTGTTGATTAATGGACCAGTACTAACCTGCAGGTGGTATCTCCAGTGGCACATCAAGAGTGCCTATCCTATATACTTCTTCCTTAAAGTTCATATACATAATTTGAATGAAGATTTAGATACATTGTGTTTGTAGAAGAAGCAGAATTGAGAGATATATATGAAAACACTGAACCCATCAAATCAATATGTGACAAAATCAACACAATGAAGTTTAATAGTCACACACACACACAATGTAAGATATGTAAATATGCAGTCTTCCATTTTGGTTAACAATATCAAGTGGAATTATATATATCAGGATTATCTCTTTTTTAAAAAAAATCTGAGCTCTATCCTAATAAGAACTTAAAACAGAGCAATAGTTATCAATAAACATGCTTGTTATACAGTGTTATAATAGTGAACTATTTAAAATAAGTAAATGTCCAAATGAGGTAATTAGTTACTATAATGATACATTTCACTTGATGGAATATCATGCATTCATCAAAATGAAACTTATGAAGAGACAAGAGTTTCCAACAACATGGTAAGATGCTTGTGTATGAATGCTAAAAACCTTAATACAAATCAGATGCCTTAATCTAAATAAATAATTAAAATGCTATGCAAATAAAAATTGAACAAGTATATTCCAAATACTATCTTTGTCTTTCTACTATGCACTATCTTAGTTCTGCTTTTTGTCTCAGTTTTTATACTGAATATATATTATTTTTTATAATTATATGAATATTTTAAAGTCAGTCACAGAAGTAGTAGATTGAGGATATCTGGCTTGAAAGCAGTTAATCCTGATGGCTAATGACAATCACAGTTTGTTGAAAATCCTGTGCTTTTCATACTTTACCAAACTTAATCCTTACAACAAACTTTTAATTCACTTAAGCCTCACAACAAATATATGAGGTATGTATCATCATCCTCATTTTAAAATTCAAGCTTAAAGACCACATTATTAGTACACGGTAGAAATCATGCTCTGAAAAGTTAAACATGAGCCTGCAGTGAAATTAATAACAACTTCATAAATTATGATAAGGAAGTAATATATGTAAAGTACTTGCCTCAGTACTAATAAGTAGAAAGCTCTTATGATTAGATTGGACGGACACACACACACACACACACACACACACACACAGAGGTGATGATGGTAGTGGGGGCTGTCATGGTCACCTTACAGTATTTTAAAGAGCTGTATGGAAAAGAAGTCTTTTTTTGGTGGTTTCAAAGGATTGAACTAGGACAAATGGTGGAAATTACTAAATGTAAATTTCCATTCAATATAGAATTCCTAAGATATTGACTTACTTAGCTCTTTATTCCTGGAAATATTAAAACACAGTCTAAGTGATCATGTATCAGAAATACTATACAGAGGAGGTTTCTTTTGTGTGAAGATTTTTATAAGAATTCCTATTTATTTAAACCTCTGGAGTTCTTTTTAACCCCAGGATCCTATAATTCAGTTATATTTTATCTTTCTTAATTCTTAATTATTTTTCCACATTCTTCATGTATTCTATCAAAAAGTGCATCTACTCCTCTACTGCTTTATTTCAATGTAGGCATTTGTTATTGGAACCAAATGAATGTTCTCTTCATCTTCACAGCTAGAAACTTTTAAACATAGCAGTTTGTGTTTCAAGTGTCCATTACAAACAAATCTGAGTTTTGGATGAATCTGATAAGATGGATGTTGTCCAAAGAAATCAAATATGATCTTCTTTCCATGTGATGGGGCAGGTGGTGTCTCAGGTGACTACTCTGGGCAATGATTTTGAATTGGGAGCCAAAGCAGGCGGAGACAATTAGCAGAGGCAAATTTTAAGGGTTTCCAAGGTCAGTACACAAGGTAAACAGTCTGGGAATAGTTGCCAAAGCCAAATGGAACAAAACAAGGAGGGTGAACCAGTTCTCAAAGCCAAAAGGGTAGAAAGCAAGAGCAGATTTCTGAAACAGCTTAGAACAATGGAATAAAGACAAGAGTGGAGAAACTCTCCAATGTGGATTTCAGATTATGTCATATCCACAGCCTCAGTAACTGTGGTAGTGGCTGGGAGAGGCAGACACCAGTGCTCACACTAAATTGATACCCTCAGGCAACATTAAGTTATTAAAAAATATTTAATGAATGTATCTTATGAGCAGAGCATTTTACTAAGTACAGTGAAAAATACGAAAAAGAAGTAGGCATAGATCATGTCTCAAAGAGCTTAGTTTCTAATGGAGTGGAAATCTATGAAAGAAATACAATAAAAAGTACAAAAATGTATGTCATTCCTAAATTAAGTAGTAGGGGAAAAAGGACTTAATTTATTGCCTGGTTATGTAAATATGCAAGTGGGCAAATATGAGAGGAAGAATGCAAATAGTTCAGGAAAAAAATTTCCAAAACCTTCCAAAAGACATTGCATCATCTTTTAACTTCCTAGTTCAGTATAATTGTACTCTTAAAATGAATTTAACTTATGAAAGCAATCAACAAATCCATGCCCTCTGCATGAAGTTACTAAAGATCAGAGTGGTTGAAGGACTTGCCCAAATCACACAGCAGTGCTATTTGTGGGAGTTCTGTTTGTCTGATTAACAGGCATTAGCAGGAAATGATTGTTCATGTAAATCTCTATTAACTAGTGGTAAACCACTTTTTGTTAAGCATTTTTATATCCTCATTAAATTGCACATGAATTAGTTTGATAAATCTGTTGTTGTTCAACAGCTGAAAGCATCACAACTGATAAACTTACTCAAAGTGCTGCATGAAAATTTATACAACTCCCAAACCATGTGATGGTTGACTGATGTACATGCTAACACTGTGTGAAAATGAATTTTGGATTCCATGTTATTTCCTCTGTTTCTTCCTCAGATGTTGTGTTAGGACATGCTTTATTACAAATATTATATCTATCTAATCAAACACTGATATGGATCATGACAGCCATCTCCTCTCTACTGCTTTTACACCAGTTGTTAAGGGTTCTACTGTGACTCAATACTAGTGCTACAAGATGATCCTGAAGCTTGCATTTATCTATGATACTGTTTACATTTCTTTTTAAGAATCATGGAGGAAACTAAAAATGAAAAATATGATCTAATTTTGGATGTGTGATAGTTTTTATTTTACAGTATCTAATCCTATTTATAACTTTTTTTTAAAAAATTGAACTTAGAGGACAAATAGCACCGTTTTGCCTGGGTTTGTGTGAGAAATCTCAGACAGAGAAAGGTCAGAGTGAGTTAATGACAGAAATACCAAAAAATACAGCTTTTTATCCCTTAGAAGCTCCTTCTCTCCCAATAAATATGGAATTTATAAAGTTCAATAAAGACATATATTCTTTGTAGCCTTCATTTTAGTTAGTATAAATAACTATTTGCAGAACCAGCAAAGTGTTAAAGGAAAAGGGTTATTAATATTATGACTATTTCTGCCAATTCAAAATAATCTTGGGATTAAAGTTTTTTTATTTTCAGTAATTTTCTTAGACAACACTTCAATACTCAAAAACATATGGTGTTTACAATTTTACCCACAGGCTATTTTTCCAGAATGACTTCACCAATTGGCAATCACAGGATTTTCAGGATAGATTTCATTTCTTAATTTTATTTCCTCTACTTCTTTTCTCACTCTTAACTCTTTACTGCTATCATCACATCATCCATTCACCAAGATGAGTTAATAAATTTATTATGTTGTAGGAGGAGTAAAATTGCATGTTTTCTTCAACAACCTATATAAAGCAGAAGTGAATTTATTTTATTTATACATATAAATACATAAACATATACATATCATTATATATGAACAACTGTTTGTTCTCTCTCCATCTATATCTATATTCTACATAAATCTATAAATGGATACTTATTCAAGGATATAGGACCAATTTTACTGATTGTGAAAAATCTGGCACAACATTTTAGCCATGATAACTACTCACAACCATGGAGAAGTTTAATTAACGTAATAGTTCCATTTTCATATACTTTGAGCACTAGGACATCTACCATCCCAGTCTGGAGTCCAAAGCGTTATAATCAGTTAATGGACATGGAATGAATGCTTTGCTGCTGATTGGGGAGTAGTAGTTTCCAGCAATGCTTTTGTGAGACGTACTGTATCTCAGACACTTGTAATACATATTCATTCATTTTTATATTCTTCCAGCTCTTCATATTGGGCATTGTTGGGAACTAAGTCACATGGAAGTAAAGCCATTTGTCCAACAGCATACAGATATGAAATGCTCGACCAGATTTTAAACCCAGATCTCTTTGGCTCCAAAGGTCCAATAAAGGAGACTGGAAATGACAAGTTTGAAATGGTGTGTAGTAGTGATCTGTTAAGGCAGGATGTTGATCATTTCTACTAAACCACTATTGACTCTTAGAGTGCTGCCCTAGCTTATTGGTGATTCGAGGGTTGGCAGATCATGTTCACTTGTATGCATGTGGTGTGCCCAGTTGCCAGTAAAGTGGAAGGGAGTAGAGTGCAATTGTTGAGTGTTAGTTCTGGAGTCATTCAGATTTAGGCTGGGGCTCAGGTTATATTGTATTTTAGTTATCAATCATGAGCAATTTACTTACCTTCTCCAAGTTTCAATTCTTATCATCAGTAAAATAGGCTTAGTAATAGTACCTAACAAGTATAATTATTGAACTTTATTGAGATGATGCATGTGAAGTATGCTGTAAAGATTGTTTTGTATATATTATGCACTCAATAGTGTGCTGCTTATTATTATTATAAAATTAAAAGTTAGAATAGTTATTACTTCATTATAACACAGAAATTGTTGATCTAAAATATTTGCAAGGCAGAAACAGAAACACAGATGTAGAGAACAAATGTATGGACACCAAGTGAGGAAAGGGGGTGGTGGGATGAACTGGGAGATTGGGACTGACATATATACACTAATGTGTATAAAACAGATAACTAATGAGAACCTGCTGTATGTATAGCACAGGGAACTCCACTTCTCTGTACAATAGAAACTAATACAACATTGTAAAACAACGATACCCCAATAAAAAAATAAAATAGAAAAATATTCCTGAATGATACAGGAACCCACCAAATTATCATATAGAATAATTATCATAAAAGATAAATGAGTGCTCAGGGTGGGAATACCAAAATGGCAAGTGATAGAGCAGAGCTTAAAGTTCACATTTTGTGCTTTATTCAAATGATAAGTAGACTGTTGCTTTTAGCAGCCCTGACTAGTGAACTGGCACAATGGAAAATTGCTTGATATTCTAAGGTGGAAGGGAATGAATACTCAATGAAAGTGTTCATGCTAAACATTTACAGTTTAGTTACCTTCTTTGATGAAAAACTAGAGTGCCAGGTTGACTTAATAGGCTGCCCAAAGTTTTGTAGGTGGCAGAGCCATGATTCAACCTCAGGTCCAACCTGCCTCTAAGCCTATTTTCTCTCCATGACTTCAGGTGAACACTTATATGCTCATTGAAGGCTTCCTGCTTCTCTCTACCCAGGGCAGTTTGCAGAAGAGTGCTTAGTTGGTTAGGTAGTTGGTTAGGCATCAAGTGCCGGTAAGTTAACCTTCCAGGATGGACCCTCAGTCAGTGTGGGACAAGAGTTGGTGTATAAATAGTCCAGATTTCTCAGAGTCTCACTGCAGTGAAACATTATTAAGGCATGTTCCACAATCTCTCAGAGGGTCCCCAGCCAAAAGGATCCCTATTTGTCTACAGTGGTAACCCTCACACTAACACACCTTCGAGTGTGTTAGTGTTCCTTCTCCTCCCAATTTTTCTTCTCCATTTCCCTCACAGTACTTCCTGGGTTCATCTCTCAAATGAAATACTTACACCCAAATCCTAGTTTTATACTGGAGGGATCTAAACTGAGACCCACTATATAGAACAAATGAAAATGGCACTGCTTTAGTAGAAGCAGCCATACATGCTCTGTGTCCTTGTTCCCCTGAGGAGGCTCCTCTGAACCACTGCTGAACTGGTCATTCCATTGTACATGGCATGGAAATCTCTGGGGCCCACCCAACTCTAATTCTATCACTTTGTGGGTTTTTAGTATTTATCTCAATTCTTAGAACTTGTCCTTGGTAACCAGAAGAAACCTGAAAGCTGATGGTGGGTGAATAGAGGCCTTTGAAATAGCATGCTCAGGCTTTCTTATGATAAGTAAATTGTATTTTTTTTTTCAGTTAAAAGATAGGTGGAATCTTCAAAGTATTTGCTTAGGTAAATGAATTAAGATCTCTGGGCTTTATCTGAAAAACACATTAACTTTTTAATAAAAAATTAGGCCAGATGGGATTTTTTTCGTTCCAAGATGTATGATTTTTAAATTCTTCAGGATATCCAATTTTGAAAATTTTAACATACTTTTTTACATTTATTTCTTCTAATTTTAAAATCAATCTGTGTTCATTGTAGAAAATTTGAGAATAATAGGCAATGTTGAAGTAGAAAACAAAAATAATATTTTTTCCTTTCATTCTTAGATTCTACTTGTATATATAGATATAAATCAGCATGTACATATAAACACACACATATATAAATATATACTTAAAAGATGAAGATCAAGTTAATCAGTAGTTTGTATCATTTGGAAAACTTAAAATTGTCTCACAATATTTTCCAATATTAATAAGTATTCTTCAAACCATTCTATCCCATAATTGATTTGATCCTTTGTCTACTTTTGAACACTGACCCTGTTTCTTATGTGTTACCATTATATTCAAAAGTTGCTTGAATCTCTGATTTAGAATAAATCCCTAGACATAGAATTGCTGTTTCCAAGGGTAGGAACAACTTTGTTCCTCAATACATTTTGTCTTCCAGAAAATCAGCATATTCCAACTAGAAGCATGTAAGAGTGGGTTTCCTTTTCTTCTTAAAAAAAAAATCTAGCCTTGAAGACAAAGATTAAAAAATGAACCCCATAATTAATTTTTAGAAGCTATGCCCAGTATTTTCAAGAACTATTTATTCTAAAACAGTCACTGGGTGTGCTGCTCAGAGCTTACTTTTTGTTGCCTTTGCTGTTGATGGAGTCCACAATTTAAATTTAGTGTTCTTTCCTGGGGAGGACCCAATTATGCTGCACATCATAAGAGCATCCTGGGCCAGTAGAATTCTGGTGAAGTGTTTCTTATTCATAGGATTTTGTTTATTTCAGGAAGAGGCTGAGTTGGCATGCATTCTCCTTGACATGGAGGAAAGAGAAAGAGGAATGGAAGGGTGACCCTTTGCTTTTGGGCAAAAGAATAAACAAAAAAGAAACCTTAGTGTTTCAATAGCAGGTGGCTGAACATAAACCACAACTATGGAGTTAAAAATATTTCCCTCACTCTGTAGAAAAAATACTGATATCTCATTTGGTTGCTTTCTTTTTTTTATTGCAGTATTATGCAAGGAAAGTGGTACTTAAAAAGCCATAATCCATTGCTAGAGGCATTAGTTTCCTTTTACAGTTCAGGTGCAAATGCAATATGCTGTGAAAGACATGCTACATTCTTTAATATTTCTTCTAATAAACAGGGTAGGATTTTGGTTCACATGAATTTTGAATCCCTAGAAATTTTCAACTGGGACCTGCAGTGAAGATAGAGATTTAAAACCACAGCAGGAACTCAAAACCCAGAGAACACAGTCCATTATTAAAGGAGACATTTTCGTACATGAGAATAAACTTACTAAATGATTCTCTCCTTTCAGTTAGGTATTAAGAAACAGTTTAAGTGAATGAAAAAATATTTTGTGGTATCAAAAAGCACTTGAATGTTTCGCTGAGACATTTAATAGTCACCTTTTCAGAGACACTCAGGGATTTTCAGCAATTGGGTTAGAACCTGTAGGCACATATCATGTCGTTACGGGACTTTGCAGGCCTCAAGCGCTACCCTCTAAATCTCAGTATTTTGTTTTTCTGCCCTTCTTTCCCTGGTCTGCTCTGTTTATGTATGTGGGAGAGGCCTGTTGAGTGTGGCTGATCTCTCCCAGCTGTGGCCTCTCCGCTCACCCTAATTTCTTTCTCCATAGCTCATTTGGACCCAAGCAGTGGTGAAATTGCTGACTGGTGAGTGTGTCCTGCCCCAAAAGCCATAGGCAAGACACGGCCACAACCAAAGGAGCATGAAGGGTGGAAAACACCATCTGGACCATGCAATTTAAATAGCATAAACCCTTCTTTTTTTCATTTGAGAAAAATCAGCCATGCAGCCTTTTGTTGCTTTCTGCTGTGGCCAGAAACCACTTAGGTTACAATCCTCTGTTAGTAAAAGAAAAAATCCAAAGGGACTCCAGAATATGCATTGCCCTCTTTTCAAGTTTTATGCACAGCTTTTTTGGGTTCACATCTCTGTGGACCTTTCCTCTGCTCCGAGCATAGAAAGTGGCTCCTGACTGTACATCTGTCATCGATCACCCTGAGAGTGCTCACTATGCTCCTTGGGGATTTGTTTTCCAGTTGTTGGTAGACAAGGAGAGTTTCTGTTTATATACAGCCAATATCCCAGGAATGAACAGGGCGCTCCAGAGAGTCCATGTTCATGTACACTTAGGAAAAAAATACAAAAATGCCTCTTTTTGATTCTTAATCAAATTTAGTCATTCTTTGGCTTTTATTCAGTAATGAAGATCCATAGAGTTATGTTGTTATATTCGAATAATAGTATTTTACAACAAACTGCCATCTGGTTGCTTTTATTTTAACTGACAATCAAGACTTACTCTCTAGCCGTGAGGGTAATTAAATAGCGGTTTTCTGAGTGATCTGGGTTCATCACAAATAGTATGCGTCTCTGTTAAGAAGGTCAATATAGTAAGTACAATGCCATCTACCAAGGACAATGCTGGACTAAGGGTTAGAGACCCAGATCTGGCACTAATTAGCTGTGTGACTTGAAGCAAGTCACCTAGCCCCTTCGACCTCAGTGTCCTCATCTATAAGAGGAGAATTGAGATCCTCTTTATCTCTGCAAACCTAGACTTCTTCCTGAATATTCAGAATGCAAGCTGAGGAGGAAAGTAGAAATAAAAAGCTGACATTTAATGATACCTACTAAGTGCCAGCAACATGGAAGAATACATGAAATGCTCTACATGTATTGCTGATCACAGTCATTAAAGGAAGTAGGTACTACTATTATGTCCATATTATAGGTGATGAAATTGACTTGGAATAGTTATGGAATTTCCAAATGCCACAAGAGATAGAGCTGGAATGAAAGCTCAGGTCTCTCTGATACCAAAGCCTGAGTCTTCATAATTTTTGAGCTCTTTTTACGTACACAGCAGTTTCTGTACATTATCCCATTTAATCTTCAAAATAACACTGTAAAGCTGTTCTCATCATTCTCACTATACAGATAGAAGAATTGTAGCTTAAGAAATTCAGAACCTGGGGCTTCCTTGGTGGCGCAGTGGTTGGGGGTCCGCCTGCCGATGCAGGGGACGCAGGTTCGTGCCCTGGTCCGGGAGGATCCCACGTGCCGCGGAGCGGCTGGGCCCGTGAGCCGTGGCCTCCGAGCCTGCGCGTCCAGACGGAGCCTGTGCTCCGCAATGGGAGGGGCCGCGGCAGTGAGAGGCCCGCGTACCGCCAAAAAAAATATTCAGAACCCTACTAAGAGTGACAGGGGAGATGCTGAGCAGGAAAGCCAAGATTCATTCCTTAATCAGTCTTATTCTAGCAACCAAGTCCTTTTTACCACACCAGTTGGATGCCTGGGCATACCCAACTATGTTGCATAAGTAGGTAGCATTTTGTTTAAAATTTCGGATTTGACTTTAGATTGGCACATTCAAATTCATTAGGGCAAATGTTAGGTAATGACATGGTAAATATTATTTATTTTCATAATCTTTGAACAAGGCAATAGAACAAGTAGGTTAAGCTCCAAACCCCAAACAAAACCTTGGAGGACCTGTAGGATTGATGAGGGAGAGTCACTAAGATCAGACCCATGCTGTTAATTTTTATAAAGTAGCCTTTTAAAAGTCAGATAGTTTAAGAGTTCAAAAGTTCACTTTGGAAAAGATATGTAGACACTATCTTGAAATCTGGACAATATCATAAAACGTCTGATTTCTCTTCTTTTTTTAACAACGCTTTCTATAAAGGCATGAATATAAGTGGGTAGTGCATATTAGGATCTTATCAATGATCATTATCAGAGAGGTTGAAGGTAAGGATATAATCTGTTAGTATCAACCTCAACAAGGCTAGTTTGTCAGTAAGTGCAGTAGCACTTAACTAGTATTGTTGATGGTTTCCAAACCTGGTTGATCAGAATCATTTGGGAAGTGTTAAAAAAAATTCAGATTTCTGAGCTTCCCTCCAGTTATATTGAATAAGAATCACTAGCAGGTATGCCCAGGGCATCTGTATTTTTCAAAATCTCTCCATATAGTACTGATGTGCAGCCAGGTTTGCAGAACCACTGAGCTAGGTTAGAATCTGGCCTCTCATCACTCTTTTGAAGGAAATCTATGAAAAGGAGTAGTGATGCTGTTTCCAGTTGTGTTTCTAGAACTTTGGTGTCCTACAAAGGCATAAGGAGAAAATTCACCAGGAAACTCTTAGATGCCACTTTGTAAGATTGAGGCCTGAGTCACAGAAAATCTCTGAAAGTTACTTGTGATTTTTTTTGCCTTGCTCGAAGGCATAATTCTCCCATTTTTTTTTCTTTTGAGGGAATAGACACTATAACAATTTAGTCACTGCTTTATATTTTCTGTGGTTAGAGGAGAACTGAAACAAAGAAAATGTCTTGCATTTCATTCTGAAAGTTTGAAGGACTCCTTTTATGAAGAAACTTGGGCCAGGATGCACTGTAAAAAAAATTAAACAGTTTTCATGAACTCTCTTGAGAAATATGTTTCAGAAATGTGTGCACTGTATATCAGGATATTTTACTTCCTTTAAACTCACACCATATATTTTGACATGCTCTCAATTTAACAAAAATGCATTAGTTCTAAAAGATAAACATTTTGGTATTATTAATTTGTTTTAGATTTATAATGTCTTTTTCCATTATGTATATTAGTTGGTTTTTTCCCCCCATATTCTTCTCTTAGTTGCAATTAAATAGTTTGCATGTGAGGTTTTGTTTTTGAAATGATGGGAAGGGCAAGAATTATACTTGGGTCAGTGTGTATAAGGAAGGAATAGGAATTTCCTGTGGATTACAAGTGAATGACTAGATTTTAACAAAATGAAAGGAGAAACCAATAGTGCAGATGTTCATGGTAAAATCAGTTTCTGGGAAAAACCTTAAATCAAAGATTGTAAGTTCTGTATATTTTTAAAATAATAGTACACTTCATTTACAAAAAAGCTTTTTTCTTTTCTCTCTAGCTAGTTATGTTAGGGTTATTTCTTATCAATTAAATTAGTCAGTCAAGGAAGTACTAAAGGCAGCTCTAAGACAAATTTTCTTCCACCAGTGTTCTTGTTGTGAAGAATTTGATTTAGTTCATGTGTGTGTAGTTTTCTAATAGCTACATATTCCAAGATCGGTATCTAATTTATGTGTGAGAAACATAAATTAGTTTTTTTGTTTTTTAAGGCAAAGAGAAAATCAGGATGTTATGAGTCTATTCCATTGATTTCAGAAAAATAAACATACCTGCCGCACAAAATGCCTCCAGAAGGATGTAGGCTAATGACTGCGGGACTGTTTGCTTTTAATCATTTAAATTCCATCAGGGAAAAGTCTACTGGAAGGAATATTAAAGTCCAAACTGAAACTGTCATTTAAAATCAAGTTCTTGGGTAAGGGGGAACAGTAGACATTGAGCTAAAAGTTGTGAATAATGTAACATTGATTTAAGATTCAGCTGTATTTTATACTTTCCGTTGAGGCCATTTGAATCAGAGCATTTCTTTGAATGGATTGTACTTTGTTTCCAAGGCCTATATCTGCTCACACTTGGCTTGTGTGGCGATCACAGCACCACCTTGGGTGTTCTTCTATGTGTGGGTGAGAAATGTTGTCACAAGTCTGCTTCTGGCTTTCCAGTTCATTCACAAATGGCATCACTGCAGGGCTCTGAATCAGGAAAGGAGTTTTTACTCTGCTGGAGTGATTCTCTCCTCTATTCCTGAGCAAAGTGACCCAAAGATAATGTTCTCCTTTGGCTTGGCTGAACTATGTTCCTTTACGTTAAAAAGTTTTCTTTCTCTAAACTTAATCAAAGTAATTTTTGATATGAGTTCCCATGCAGACCAATTGGCCTCATTTTGTTCTAGGGTCACATCTACATATACTATGATCAGCTTTTTTTTTTTTTTTTTTGCGGTATGCGGGCCTCTCACTGCTGTGGCCTCTCCCGTTGCGGAGCACAGGCTCCAGACGCGCAGGCTCAGCGGCCATGGCTCACGGGCCTAGCTGCTCTGCGGCATGTGGGATCTTCCTGGACCGGGGCACGAACCCGTGTCCCCTGCATTGGCAGGCGGACTCTCAACCACTGCGCCACCAGGGAAGCCCCATGAGTAGCATTTTTGAAATGATTTACCAAGAGTTTGTAAAGAGAATTATTCTAGACAGTGTGTTAGTCTAAGAGAAAATTCATCTTAGCTACCAGTAAAATAACTTATTAATTTATGCTCTATTACTGCAAATAATATTTTCATACTTGGAGGACAACCTGGAAAAAGAAACAATACTACCTAGTGAATTCTGATCAAACTTATCATGAATTATTTACTATAAGGAAGAACACTGAATGAAGTGAATTTAGGGTTACTTGAACTATTTAGGGACAATCTTTACTTTGTGTTGTCTGGATGACCAGGCACCTTCTAATCTATGTACAAATTTCAGCCACAAGTGAGTAATCAGCACTTTCTTAACTCACGCCCTTTGGATATGTTCAAAGTCCCTATTGAGGAAGTTATTTCACTAATATCTCAGTGAAATAAACAAGCCTATAGATTTCTGGGAGTGACAAAATCAACAAGGGTGCAATCCATTTGACCTTGAGTTGAGCTTTTTTTTATTGAGTTGTTATGCCCATGAAGAATATTCTGGGCTGCAGTTATAGTAGGGGTTTTTCAGGTTTTCTAAGAATTAATATTCCCAACAAAATAAATAAAATTTCACTTTTTCTGAAAATATCACACATGTATAAGTTCAAGCCATTATATCACCAGAAGTATATATTGATAGAAGTTTATGTAACTCTCTAGAGAGTTGAGTATTTATTGGAAAAAAGAAGAAAAAAGAACCTCAATGTTGTCTCGCACTTAGAACTCTAGGAAGGAGTTCAGGCAGTAACTCAGTAGAACATTTTGAATGTCAAAGATTCTCTGTTTCCTTACTTTTTTTCCCTTCAGTTTCATTGAGATACAGTTGACATACAGCACCGTATAAGTTTAAGGTGTACACCACAATGATTTTGACTTACATATACTATGAAATGATTATCACAAGTTTAGTGAACATCTATCATCTCATAGATTCAAAAAAAAAAAAGAAAAACATTTTTTCTCTGTGATAAGAACTCTTAGGATTTATTCTCTTAACTTTCACATATTACATATAGCAGTCTTAATTATATTTATCATATTGTACATTACATCCCTAGTACTTATTTATCTTATAACTGGAAGTTTATACCTTTTGACTACCTGCATCCAATTCACCCTCCCCTTACCCCCAGCTCTGGTAACCTCAAATCCGATCTTTTTCTATGGGTTGGTTTATTTGTTTTTGAAGTATACTTGACCTACAACACTTAGTTCCTGGTGTACAACATAGTGATTCGAGATTTCTATGCATTACAAAATGATCACCACCATAAATCTGTCTCTTTACTTTATAATTCCAGTCTTGGTTAATTCTAAGTCATGTGTTTTTTGGTTTTGTTTTTTTTTCTGCAAGGAAAGAGCTAAAGGGAATTACTGTGTGCATATATATATGCGTGTATGTGTGTTTGTGTGTGTGTGTGTCTGTGTGTCCATGCATCCCTGAATACGTGTGTTTAATTAGTTGTATTAAGAAGGGAGTCATCAAAGATGCTCAACATCACTAATTATTAGAGACATGTAAATCAAAATTACAGTGAGGTATCACCTCACGCCGGTCAGAATGGCCATTATCGAAAAAGCTAGAAACAATAAATGCTGGAAAAGGTGTGGTGAAAAGGGAACCCTCCTACACTGTTGGTGGGAATGTAAATTGACACAGCCACTATGGAGAACAGTATGGAGGTTCCTTAGAAAACTAAAATATGACCCAGCAATCCCACTACTGGGCATATACCCTGAGAAAACCATAATTCAAAAAGAGACATGCACCACAATGTTCATTGCAGCACTATTTAAAATAGCCAGGACATGGAACCAACCTAAATCTCCATCGACAGATGAATGGATAAAGAAGATGTGGCACATGTATAAATGGAATATTGCTCAGCCATAAAAAGAAATGAAATTGAGTTATTTGTAGTGAGATGGATGAACCTAGAGTCTGTCATGCAGAGTGAAGTAAGTCAGAAAGAGAAAAACAACTACCATATGCTGACACATATATATGGAATCTAAAAAAAAAAAAAAAGGTTCTAATGAACCTAGTTGCAGGGCAGGAATAAAGAGGTAGACATAGAGAGTGGACCTGATGACATGGGGTGGGAGGGCGAATTATACTCCAATAAAGATCTATTAAAAAAAAAAAGGGATTCATCCTGTACTAACTATAGAGTTATTAGGAGGTGAATGAGTCTGGGAAGAGGCTCTTAGACTTAATGATTAGAAAAAGTTTTTTTTTCTTTTTTTTTTGAAAGCTGTTCTATAAATTTTATTTATTTATTTTTAACATCTTTGAGTATAATTGCTTTACAATTATGTGTTAGTTTCTGCTTTATAACAAAGTGAATCAGCTATACATATACATATATCCCTATATCTCCGCCCTCTTGCGTCTCCCTCCCACCCTCCCTATCCCACACCTCTGGGTGGACACAAAGCCCCAAGTTGATCTCCCTGTGCCATGCGGCTGCTTTCCACTAGCTATCTATTTTACATTTGGTAGTGTATATATGTCCATGCCACTCTCTCACTTCATCCCAGCTTACCCTTCCCACTCCCTGTGTCCTCAAGTCCATTCTCTACACCTGCGTCTTTATTCCTGTCCTGCCCCTAGGCTCTTCAGAACCATTTTTTGTTTTTAGATTCCATATATATATGTTATATATATTCCATATAAATGTGTTAGCATATGGTATTTGTTTTTCTCTTTCTGACTTACTCTGTAAGACAGACTCTAGGTCCATCCACTTCACTACAAATAACTCAATTTCATTTCTTTTTATGTCTGAGTAATATTCCATTGTATATATGTGCCACATCTTCTTTATCCATTCATCTGTTGATGGACATTTAGATTGGTTCCATGTCCTGGCTACTGTAAATAGTGCTGCAATGAACATTGGGGTGCATGTCTCTTTTTGAATTATGGTTTTCTCAGGGTATATGCCCAGTAGTGGGATTGCTGGGTCATATGGTAATTCTATTTTTAGTTTAGTTTTGTTTTTTTTTTTGTGGTATGCGGGCCTCTCACTGTTGTGGCCTCTCCCGTTGCGGAGCACAGGCTCCGGACTTGCAGGCTCAGCAGCCATGGCTCACGGGCCTAGCCACTCTGCAGCATGTGGGATCTTCCTGGACCGGGGCACGAACCCGTGTCCCCTGCATTGGCAGGCGGACTCTCAACCACTGCGCCACCAGGGAAGCCCTATTTTTAGTTTTTGAAGGAACCTCCATACTGTTCTCCATGTGGCTGTATCAATTTACATTCCCACCAACAGTGAAAGAGGGTTCCCTTTTCTCCACACCCTCTCCAGCATTTATTGTTTGCAGATTTTTTGATGATGGCCATTCTGACCAGTGTGAGGTGATACCTCATTGTGGTTTTGATTTGCATTTCTCTAATGATTGGTGATATTGAGCATCCTTTCATGTGTTTGTTGGCAGTCTGTATATCTTCTTTGGAGAAATGTCTATTTAGATCTTCTGCCCATTTTTGGATTGGGTTGTTTGTTTTTGTGATATTGAGCTGCATGAGCTGCTTGTATCTTTTGGAGACTAATCCTTTGTCAGTTGCTTCATTTGCAAATATTTTCTCCCATTCTTAGGGTTGTCTTTTCATCTTGTTTATGGTTTCCTTTGCTGTGCAAAAGCTTTTAACTTTCATTAGGTCCCATTAGTTTATTTTTGGTTTTATTTTCATTTCTCTAGGAGGTGAGTCAAAAAGGATCTTGCTGTGATTTATGTCATAGAGTGTTCTGCCTATGTTTTCCTCTAAGAGTTTTATAGTGTCTGGCCTTACATTTAGTCTTCAATCCATTTTGAGTTTATTTTTGTGTATGGTGTTAGGAAGTATTCTAATTTCATTCTTTTACATGTAGCTGTCCAGTTTTCCCTGCATCACTTATTGAAGAGGCTGTCTTTTCTCCATTGTATATTCTTGCCTCCTTTGTCAAAGATAAGTTGACCAAATGTGCGTGGGTCCATCTCTGTGCTTTCTATCCTGTTCCATTGATCTATATTTCTGTTTTTTGTCAGTAGCATCCTGTCTTGATTACTGTAGCTTTGTAATATAGTCTGAAGTCAGGGAGCCTGATTCCTCCAGCCCCTTTTTTCTTTCTCAAGATTGTTTTGGCTATTCGGGATCTTTTGTGTTAACTTACAAATTGTGAAATTTTTTGTTCTAGTTCTGTGAAAAATGCCATTGGTAGTTCGATAGGGATTGTATTGAATCTGTAGTTTGCTTTGGGTATCATAGTCATTTTCACAATGTTGATTCTTCCAATCCAAGAATATGGTATATCTTTCCATCTGTTTGTATCATCTTTGATTTCTTTCATCAGTGTTTTTTGTCTCTTACGTAGGTTTATTCCTAGGTATTTTATTCTTTTTGTTGCAATGGTAAATGGGAGTGTTCCGTGGGACGAAGTGAGAGAGTAGCATTGACATACATACACTACCAAATGTAAAATAGATAGCTAGTGGGAAGCAGCCGCATAGTACAGGGAGGTCAGCTCTGTGCTTTGTGAACACCTAGAGGTGTGGGATAGGGAGGGTGGGAGGGAGGCTCAAGAGGGAGGGGATAGGGGATATATGTATACATATAGCTGTTTCACTTTGTTATACAGCAGAAACTAACACAACATTGTAAAGCAATTATACTCCAATAAAGATGTAAAAAAAGAGCATCAAGGATTGCAATCATAAGAAGCTATGAAAAAGCGAGGAAGGATTCTTCCTTAGAACCTTCAAAGAGCATGGCCCTACTGACACCTTGACTTTGGACTTCTAGCCTTCAGAGCTGTAAGAGAATAAATTTCTGCTGTTGTATGAAAAAAAAAAAAATATATATGTATATATATATATACGTTTTCCTTTTTGTTAAGCGGAAGCATTAAAAAATATTTGTTAAATAACAATTGATTTTATTAAACATTAGTATAATTAAATAAATTATAAATAAGACATGGCCATTTTGGTAATACAGAAATAATTCAATTTTGAATCATTGAAAAAAATGAGTGAGATTTTCAGTTTTACCCAAGACATTATGCAGAAATAAATAGCATGTTTTCCTTAAAAGAACAAAAAAAACAAAGACAAAAAAAAACCATTGTGGCTTTCTTGTCTGGACTACACTAATACAATCAACTTGAACTTCAGTTTCTCAAGATACTCCAGGAGTGGAGGGGGGGATGAAAAGGAAAAAAAAAAAGTAACTATGTGAGGTAATGAATGCTAATTATTTTGAATATGTTGATCATTTCACAGTGTATATTTATATGAAACCATCATTTCCCCAACCAGATTTGTGAGTGAAATTTGAAGTAGGTAAGAAAGAGCAAGGGGAGCACCCAGTGATATTTATTGCTGTGTCATCAAGGCTGGCGGGGTTAACATGTACAGAGGATGTGACAGGAGGTTCCAGAGGTACAGGAGGAGGTCTTGGAACCTGGGCACTGAAGTACTGGGCAATGGATCTAGAGAATGATTGGTCAAGAAGAGGGGGTGGGGAATGACTAAGCAATAGGCACGGTGGCTGACTTGATCTTGAACCTCGATCTTTGGATGTAGGCAATTTTCACTAGTATTGGGACAAAAGGCAGGCTGGATTGAGTTCACAAGTAGGAAAAAGCCTGCAGTCCGGTAAGGGTAGAAGAGCAGTGCTAATATGGACCCCAAAGCAGGGTGAATTCTTTTCGAAAAGCACATGGATTTCTCTATGTAGTCTGTATGTATCTAAATAAATTCTTCTATATTAGTAGGCAGATTCTAGCATGATCTAAAGTCACTTACTCTGTGTAAGTCTTCTAGATCACTCCTCTCTTCCTAATCAAAATTTTTAGTAATACAATGGAGAAAGATTAGTTTGAACCCCCAGTAGAATTTTGATGAATCTTTGAAGAAGATTTTTTTGTGAATTCCTCAGAGATTTCTTCAGGGATTTGTGTTCTCAACCCCAAGACTTTGTGGCTCTTCTTTGATCTTGTTCTGGCACCAACCCAAACATAGAACTTCACCTGTTTCTTTACTTCACACGGATGCGCACACAATGCACACTCAGATAGTCACAAAAATTCATCTTTGAAACAAGGCTTTGTGCTCTAGAGCTAACTTTACTGATGGTTTTGGGATATGAAAGTTTAATATATTTTAGCAATTCAAATGAAAGTAAAATGTTCAAAGGTATGTGTGATGGAGACAAATAAGGGCTGAATCTAGCCTCTTTGCTCTGTAAACCAAGCCATACACTAGGGCATTGGCCTGTGCCTGCCCACAGGAAAGGTCACCTTTTAAAACTTACACAAAGACACCACACCATCTACTTACCAACACTTATACTGTGCTTACCCAGAAGTAACATACTTCCGGACTTCATACAAGGCTTCACATAGGCTAGCAGCAGCTCTGTTCGTCACTCTGCCAAATTGCTCAGCCATTCTTCAGAAGAGTTCTGAAGACAGACTGCCTGGGTTTGAATCTTGTCTCTGCCTCACACTAGCTGTGTGATGGTGGGCAAGTTATTTAATCTATCTGTATCTCATTTTCCTCATCTGTAAAATAGGAATAATAAAGGTTCTACTTACTTTATAGGGTCACTGGAAGGACTAAATGACACAGAATCATGTAAATTGCTTAGAAACAGTTGTGTAGCACATAGCGCTCAATAAATGCTTGTCACTAATATTCTCCTAAATATGTCATTTTATGCAATAAATGACAATATTTTATTCATATAATAAAATTTCTAGGAGTTTCATGTTACTGACAGAGTAAAGTTCCTACACCTCAACCTGACATTTAAAGTCTGCTCGCCACATCCATTCAATTATATACCCTCTTTGACATACGATAAAGCCTCCACTTTAGCCACAGTGGTTTGCTCACAGACAGCCCCATCTTCCTCTGTTCACTCACAACTCTAAGCCTCCTCTCATGTTGCCGAACACACCTCATAGTAAAGTTCACAAGATTCATTCTCAAATGACACTTGATATGTGCATGTGAAAGTCAAAGAAAAAAATTACCTTCCTCAGTGGTGAGTGAAAAAATGAAGGAAGAAAAGGGAAATCCAAGAGTTCTGTAGCTGGTGGTAAATGAGAATTTAAATAAAAGACTTTTGTTGGGACATTTATCACCTTTGAATACAATATGCTCACCATAGTATGTCTACTTGTAAGTGAAACTACAAGGCAGATACCTCCTCCAGTTCCTTTCTCCAAACACTTTTCACCTAAATGAAGGTACCAATGCCTTTCCCAGAGATACATGATTTTAAGTGAGGATTAAAGCCTAAAGTATAGTATGTTTCAAAGAGTGACATTTTAGGCTGTAACTGAGGTGTGGAGTGCATAATTTTTTTCCAAGTTGCCTTCAAATATCACCCTTTGGGCTGTTGCTTAATTTGCAGGAACATGAACATAGTTTGAATGTTAATTAATGAAGGAGGAAAATGAAAAAGATAAAAGGGGAAGGGCAGCCTGACCCCTAGTGTTTATTTTTCTGCTCATCTTCACTGGTGGTGGTCGCGCTGCTACTTCAGACTATTTAATTGGTCTCTTTTCCATCCTTATGACCTAGTTCTTTCTGCTTTGTGACTGTCACTTTGGTGTGAGAGAGTAGCTAAATGCCACTGGTTTCCTTCTTTAATTTTGGTGATTATTTCCACGCCCAGAGGAAAAAGATCATCTGAGAAGCAATCCTAAAAGCTGCTAACAATCTGGCGAGGCACTCAAGAGAGCAGATGCAGCTATGGAGAAGGTTTTAGGTGCCCATGGGTAAATGAAATGGTTGGCTTAGCTGATCTTTTGCTTCTGAAGTTGGCATCGCAACAAAGTGTCACAGAGCTAAGCATAAGGTCTTTATGTTCTGACCAGGGGAGATGCTAAGCTATGCCACTCCTTGAAAAACACTGAGCTGGAAGGAGGAGACCTGTTTTCCACTCTGAGCTCTGTCATTAAGTCTTTATGCTGCCCTGCATCTTAGGTTTTCATCTGTAAAATGAAAGGTCATTCACTGAAATACTTACTGAGTGCGAGACATGGTTTTAAGTGCTGGAGATATGGCAGAGAAACAAACTGACAAGATTCCTTCTCTTGGGGTGCTGGGGTGGGAAGTATGCAGGGAATGGAGGCAGTCAAAAGATGCATAAATTGATGTGGAAGAAAATTCCAGCTACTGATAGTAGGTGTAGAGAGAATAAAACTGGGTGGAGTGATAGAAAGTGACTGGGGGTGGATTAAGGATCGTCTCTCCGTGGAGACTGGCATGTAAGGTGTACTTGAATGATGAGGAAGAGTCATGATATAGGGAAGCAGTTTTCAGAGAGAAGGCACAGTTTGTGCAAAGAAAGATTTGAAGGCAAAAGTTAGGTTAGTGAGGGACTGGCAAAATACATTCATTCTCTCCCAGTGAAGGGAATGAAGGGAGAGTGACAAGAGATGGGATTAAAGAGATGGGCAGGGGCCACGGAAGGCCTTGTTGACACTGTAAAGTGTTTTAATTTATTCTTATTGTATAAGCCCATTGAAGCGGCACTGTCCAATAAAAATATAATGCAAGACACACATGTAATTTAAAATTGTCTAGTAGCCACATGAAAAAAGTAAAAAGAAATAGATAAATTAGATTCAGTAATGTATTATTTAGCAGAATACATTAAAAAGACTATCATTTAAACATGTATTCACTATTAAAAATTATTAATGAGATATTTTACACTCTTATTTTGGATTAAGTCTTTGAAATCCAGTATGTATTTTACATTTATAGCACATCTCAGTTTGGATGCCAAATTTTCATTGGAGATAATTGATCTGTATTGAGATTTTACAAAACTTGCAGTTGAAATAGTGGATTCACGTATCCAAGTTGTTCCAGACATACTTAAATGCTTTCCAATAATTGAATCAAGTACCAGTTTTTAAATTTAGAATAATTGAACTTACATAAAATTAAAAATTCAATTCTTCAGTTGCACTAGACACTAGTGATTAATAGACGCATATGGCTAGTGGCTGCCATATTGTACAGCTCAGCATTTGAGGGTTTTAAGCAGGGAGTGACAGGATTTGATTTGCTTTAAAAAAGATCACCAGTTGCTGTGTGAAGAACTGACTGTGGCAGAGGAAGCACGGGTAAAGGGAACTAATTACAGAGAGGTCAGCAAATTTCTTCTGTAAAGCTCGATAGTAAAATGTGGCCAGATAGTAAATATTTTAGGCTTTGTGGGTCACATGGTCTCTGTGAGAGATTTTGTAACTCTGCCATTGTAAAGTCAAAGCAGCCATAGGCAGTACATGAAAGAATGAGCATGACGGTGTTCCAATAAAACTTTATTGATGAACACCGGAATATGAATTTCATATAATTTCATGTCCTGAAATATTATCACTCTTTTTATTTTTATAATTATTTAAAAATGTAAAAACTATTCTTAGCTTGTAGGACGTACAGAAAGAGGCGCAAGTGGAATGGTGAGCTGGAGTTTGCTGACCCCCAGGTCAGGGCTTTTTGGCAGAACCCAGGTGAGAGGGGTTGGTGCTTGGAAGCTGAAAGGGCAGCTGTGGGAGGAATATAGTTCCCATGGTAGAGATGGCTGGACTTGTTGATAGTCTGGCTGTTCAGGGAGAGGAAAGGGAAAAGTCTTAAGAATGAAGGCACCAGGCTTCATTTTGAGCCTGACCAGATGATTTCTAAAGTACTTTTTAGCTCCAACAACTTGTGATCTATGATTTTTAAGGAATCCATTTTTGACCAGAGTTTGGAACGATATTCTTCCTTCTCCTTGAGTGGATGCATTCCAATGTCTGGGAATTGTAAACCTGGGGATTTTCTGTGCTAAAGGAGTGTTGTATATTTTAGCTCTTCACTGACAGCCCCATTAAGCCATTTTATAATTTTTAATTTTTGTGTTGTGGAATTTCATGTATCTTAAGATAAACTTTTGTATGCACCAGTGATATGCTTCATTTCTTTATAGCTATGATCTTGTTTAAATGCACCAAACTTACTTGTTTTAAAACAGGTTCTATGGGAATTCTAGATCATTGAGGTCTTCCCTCCCCTCTTTTTGTTTCATCCTATTATAGTTACCTCCTGGTGAGCAAAGGTTTCATGGATTAAGACAGCAATTGATTTTGTTTTTAGCTTTTATTTGAATGTATCCTTTCTCCTCAAACGCATTATGCGTCTCCAAAGAAACTCATAAATTATAAACTAAGCAAAAGTTAAAATTAGATCTGAGTGTGGTATAATGCCCAAAGGAATCTATTTGAAAAGGTTACAAGCCGTCGAAAAACAATTTGTATGTTTAAAAGCCACACAGTTAGATGCCGTTAATGGAGTATCTGTAATGATTATTTAGGCATTGGTTGCTTATTACGTCTCTGTGGCAACTAATCAGTGTGTTTCTTTGGAAGCCAGAGAGGCTCAGAATTCGGCACCTATAATACTAGGGAACTGTGTGGAAGAATGTGTTTTTCCACATCAAACAAACTGTACCTCTTCTTTCTCCAGATTTTAATAATTCTCCACCCTTCCCAAATTGTCATTGGTGCTGATTGCAAGAATGGAGACTAGTTCCTTCAGTGAAAGGATCATAAAGTCAATCATGTGGATAAAATTACTGAGCCATCCAGCCAGCTGGTCTCTATTTGGCTCTACTTTGGTTCATTATTTTATGGGGTGAATTCACTCCATATTTAAGGAAAGCAAAAACGGCATCAAAACTAGTTTGTAATTAATTGCAGCTTTTTAGAAAGGAATGCATTTGCAAATGGAAAATATGCACTGTCAGATCCTGATTTCTGATTATGTTATGAATCTGTCTGAAACGTCACTTTCTTCTGTGTTTATGTTAATGCTGGGTACAGGTTAGACCCTTTTTCAGACCCTTACCACTATAATCTGTGTTTTAAGAGCTTCTCTGCACAACTTCAAAAACTTTAAAATAACACATTATTGGTTGGATGGAACCTGTACATTTCCAAACAATGTTAAGAGTCATTTGGTTGCCAGGCCATATAATCTTGGCGCCTGTCTCATTGTATTGTCATTCAGGTGATTAGATGGGCTTGTGCAACTGTAAGCTGACGTTGAAATGACTGTACATCACAAAAATGTTGTGGTTTCCATGCTTTGTTAGTGGCAAAATGGCTAATGTTAATTACTCGGGTATTTAATGGACCCAGAAATAACAAATACATGATCCTCTTGATTTGGAAACCTTTTATAAAAGGACATAAAAGCAGTCAAGCAACTCTGGAGCTGTGCCTCTACACTTCTAACTCCTCATAATAACGGCCAAAGTAAGTGCAAAGGACACAGATGCTTTTAAACAAAGGAACCCAGTAGGATGGAGCACTAATATTTAATGCTACCTCTCATAAACACAGAAAGGAAAAATCTGTTGGAACGAAGAAGCCAAATGTCATAAATATGCCTCCCTGTGTCAGAGACTGGAATTAGTTCTCACAGAACACAACAGGAAAAGGCAAAACAGAACTTCACTTGGCTACTTATGGTGGAAACAATCCGCCCCAGAGTAAGTCAAGACACTGACAAAAGCATTGCTTTGGAAGTGATGGGTATTCAGGATGTAAGCCCTGTGGATCAGGAGCATGAGCTCAGAATGTGTTTGGGGAGATGTCCAAGCATGCAAATTTCTACCAGATGTCATGAGACCTAAGGACCACAGAATTCACCAGGATACTTGGACCACCTTTGCAGTATCTCATTCTTTTTATCTCTCCAAGTCCTACTCCATCTGAACTTGCAAAAAACCATCCATAAGTTGGAAGTTAAAGAAGAAGTCAGCAACATGGAAACAGACCAGTGGAAAAATGAACTTGTTTTATTTACTTACTGGCAGCACCGCACGCATGTGGGATCTTAGTTCCCAACCAGGAATCAAACCCATGCCCCCTGCAGTGGAAGCGTGGAGTCTTAACCACTGGACTGCCAGGAAGTCCCTGAATTTGTTTTAAACAAGGAGTTTTCAATTCCCTCATTTGGCATCAGGAGACTGAGGCCTAGAAGAATGAAAATGGTGAAGTAACTTGCTCAAATTACCTATTTATTTGGTTGGTCAGGGTCAATTGCAGAGCATTTAAAAAAATGCCTTTAATATGTGTTTTAACTAATTCTCAAAGAAATCTTACCAGGTAAGTAGGAAAGGTATTATCTTCAAAATGTTACAGGTAAAGGAACTGAAATTCTTAGAGGTAAAATAATTTGCCCAAGACCGCATAGCTAGGAAGTCATCATTCCTTAGAGCTAGCTCTTTTTGACTCTGTGAACTTTTCCATCATTCTAAATTGCCTCCAGATTTAAGTTCCTTTTTCTTCCCATGTAGTAACCAAACATAATGGAAAGCTGAAATAAAGAAAAAAAGAAAGAGATGAAATAAAGAAAGAAAAGAATAGAATTAGCTTTGTGTCTGATTCCTCAGATGATAGTTTCTTAATTAGAATTGATACGCTGAATTCCACTTGAACAGATTGGTGGAGGAGAAAAGCCTAGAACTTTGGTAACAATACTTCATAGATGGGCTAGTGTTTATACTCTTCGAACCTATTTTTCTTTTCTTAAAGTCCCTCAAAATTGCTGCCTCAAAATCACCTCAGGGCTTCCCTGGTGGTGCAGCGGTTGAGAGTCCGCCTGCCGATGCGGGGGACACGGGTTCGTGCCCCGGTCCGGGAAGATCCCACATGCAGTGGAGCGGCTGGGCCCATGAGCCATGGCCGCTGAGCCTGCGTGTCCGGAACCTGTGCTCTGCAACGGGAGAGGCCACAACAGTGAGAGGCCCGTGTACCGCAAAAAACAAAAAACAAAAACCTCAAAATTAATGCAGGCTCAAATAAAGTAAAAATGAATTGTTGCTTTAAAAAAATGACATAGGGCCCTAAGAAATGTTTGCTTTAAAAAAATGACACAGGGCCCTAAGAAATGTTTGCTTTAAAAAAATGACATAGGGCCCTAAGAAATGTATCACGTCAGAAATGCAATTTTAATGACCTAAGTTATGTAAATGGCACATAATAAAACATTATAATTACCTGTTATTTACATACGTGGTCTAAGAATTACTTAAAATTAATTGGGAGCAGGATTAACAATTTTAATCACTTTAAGAAATATTCATGAGCATTCATAAAACCCACAAGGCGTTTCTTTAATGAATTAATGATATTTAATGTCTTTTCACAGAATTTAAGAGCAGAAAAACCTGATTAGATAATTCAATATAAGTTTTTTGAAGTTACTGTCAGTCTCCCTAAAGAAATGGCTACTATGCATTGCTTTTAGCTGTCAGATCTATCTGTAGTTATACATGTGATTCTTTTCTGCTTTTAATAATGAACCAGCTTCTCCCATCATAGTCTATTGGACATGACAACAACAATAACAAGAATATCTTTGCAGATGGACAGCACTTACACTTTTAAAAGCATCTATTCTGATATCAAGGGCAGGATATCCACTGATTGTTTTTCACAGCCCCTGTGTAGGCCACTCTGAGCTCTAGGCTGAAGAAACACCTAGAAACCTAGGGCAAGATTTGAAATTACTTCTCTCTGTGATGGAAGTGAATAAGAAGATGAAATGGTTGGAGTTAGAAATTTGCATGAGGAGCACACACCATGTGTCTGCTGTGGTGCTGAAGGATCTTCTTAAGTCTTAATTGTTTGTGTGTTTCACCCACCTGCCCCCAACCCCACACCTTCCCTGGAGCCCAGCAAGGAGACACTGATTGTAATGAGGACTAAAGTAAAATAAATGAGACGATTAAATTTTACATCAAGGAAGTATTACTGGGACTTCCCTGGTGGCGCAGTCATGAAGAATCCACCTGCCAATGCAGGGGACACAGGTTCGAGCCCTGGTCCTGGAAGATCCCACATACCGTGGAGCAACTAAGCCCGTGCGCCACAACTACTGAGCCTGCACTCTAGAGCCTGCGAGCCACAACCACTGAAGCCCGCGTGCCACAGCTACTGAAGCCCCTGCGCCTAGAGCCTGTACTCCGCAACAAGAGAAGCCACTGCAGCGAGAAGCCCGCGCACCGCAACGAAGAGTAGCCCCCGCTCACCGCAACTAGAGACAGCCCGCGTGCAGCAACGAAGACCCAACGCAGCCATAAATAAATACATTTAAAAAAAAAAGGAAGTATTACTGACAAGATGCGGGGAGGTAATAGGCAGAAAGGGGATATGAAGGATGGAGTTAAAAAAAAAGAAGAAAAGTCTAACTCATCCAATTTAGGCACATGGGGTGCTCAACAAATACTAACCTTTATTATCATCCTTCTCAGTGTATTTACAGACCAATTCCAGGGAAAGGGTATTTGGTTCTGCTGATGGAAACGTTGGCAGTTCTATTTTTGAAAGTGCTGTTGTTTTGGATAATCTAGCCCACTCTTGCTAGACTAATAGGAATTGGCTAACTCAGAATTCTGTCAGTCTTGAGTGAGCTGGGAAATTGGATTCCTGAATATATAAAGTGGAGGGCAAGAACTTGGGCTGGTGGGGACCACTAAGGGCAAACATTTAGTGAAACACCTGAGTGGACAGGGCTATTCTTGGCTATTAGTACTATTACCTTTATGGCAGACAGAGACACTTTCTCTTGCTGTAGAGTTTGGGAATGGGTAAACAGGTACGTTCCTAGAGAAACTTTGTACCATTTATCCTGATTGCATGCTGTCATGACCTTCAAAGTGCAGGTCAAAGAAATTTAAAATACTAATGATTTTGCATTTTCAAAATCGTATTAGATGACTTTATCAAGGACTTAAAAATTAAATTTAGTTTATGCTTTCTGAAGAAGAAAGTATTATGCATAGGACATTTGGAAACTAACAAAATATGAAAAAGTGATATGAAAAATCATCCAGAATTTCTCCCATCCAGAAAAAAATGACTATTAATATTTTGGTGTATTTCTGTTATGCTTTTTATGTACTGAAATATGTTAAACTTTATAAAAAATTTAAAGTAATATCTAAACTGTTGAATAAAAATCCAACCCATTAGAAAGGTTTAGAATGAATAGGACAGATCTCTCTTCATCCTCCAAGTTAAAAGAAACTTTGAACAGTTTCCATTTTTCAGTTATTTTGTTAGTTACCATTATAAATATTAAGTCATATATTTTGTCAAATTCTTTTTAGCTTTATCAACTTTAAAAAATGCCTGATGACTCATCAGTACATTTGACCCTTATGCTTGCTTTCTGCTAATTTGTATTGTAATATTATATTTATGACTTTATTTTGTGATTTACTAACTTTAGGCAGTGTCAAAGAAGATGTGATTTTGTGGATTTTTAGGCTATATTATTACTTTTACCTTTTCAAGGTTTATAACATTTACATTCTATTATATAATTATAATTAACTATTACTAAGACTTCATGCTTTGTTTGTAAAAGTTGAGACCAAAACTTTAAAATTAATAAAACAGTCTTTATAATATTATGTGAATATTACTCATTGTAAAATCAAATATTGTACATGGATGCACAGAAGAAGAAATACACTGAGTGTTAAGTCACTAAACACCTGTGAAGGAAAATATTCTTAGCATAATTCATGAATGGATAGCAAAATCTTTTTTAACGTTTTTGAGTTTTCTTCACTTCCTCTCATTCATACTCAGTTGCTCCTGTTTCTTGTTATCTTAGGTCATCCTCTAGTTTGTATTCTTTTTTATTTTCCTGGGGTATCCTTCTCAATAAATGGCTTTTATGGGAGTGGCTTGGGCAGTAAGTTTTCCTAGTCCTTGCCAGACTGAAAATTTTTTTTTATTTTGCTTTTATACTTGAGAATAAAATTATGGGTTAAAATGATTTCTTCTCAGACCATTAGAGGAATTGCTCCACTGTTTTACAGCATTCAAAGACAATTCAAACTATCATTCTTTTGTGCTAATCTTTTTTTTTTAATCTGCTTCAGTTCATAGAATTTTCTCTTTCTAAAAAGTTATTTCCTTTACCCCTTTGCTCTGTTCCACCTCTCAATTTCTTGCTAGATGGATGTTAGAAAGCCACATCTTTTAATATTTTCCTTACTCTTTTTTGTTTTTCTCTTAGTTCTAGAAAATTCTATCAACTCCGTATTCCTGATCACCAGTTTGGTTATTGCAACATTTTTTTCTCTTATTTAGTTTATACAGCAGATTTAATTTTGTCATTCATATTTCTAATATCTCTTTAATGTCTGTAACAATTTAATGTCTTATATTGCTCTTATTGCGGCCTATTCTAGCTTTATGGATATATTCACATATTTAGTCTCTCTGAGGAAAGTAATCAGAATTTTTAAAAAGTATATCCCTGTTTCTGCAAAGGTCACATTTTTTTTGTTGTTGTTAGTTTTCATCCTTCTCTTTCATGCCATTGTCTTACCCCAAATGGCCAAGGCTTCTGGATTGTCAGTTCATATTTGTGAATGATGGAACAATTTAACTGATGTAAATTAATTCCACTTACTCTGCAGCTGTAAACTGTAAACACACCTTAATATTATGATTTGGTTGTATTTTCTTTAATAAGGTCCAGGAGGATACAAAGAGAAGACAGGAACAAGCTTTGGAGTTGACACATTCCTAGAACTGGAGCAGACATGGAGCCATAGCCAGAACACTGCATTTTACAAATGAGGAATAGGCAGAAGGGTAAGTGATTTGTCAAAAACAGCAATTATGAATTTTCTTTTGAAACCATAATTTTTTTTTTTTTTTTTTTGCTGTACACGAGCCTCTCAATGTTGTGGCCTCTCCCGTTGCGGAGCACAGGCTCTGGATGCACAGGCTCAGCGGCCATGGCTCATGGGCCCAGCCGCTCCGCGGCATGCGGGATCCTCCCGGACCGGGGCACGAACCCGTGTCCCCTGCATCAGCAGGCGGACTCTCAACCACTGCGCCCCCAAGGAAGCCCTGAAATCATAATTATATTTCTAAAGGAAGAACATTTTAAATTTCTTTGAAGCTACACTGACTTTGCCTTGCATACTGATTAGTCTTTTTTCTTGAGGATTTTATTTATTGTTTTTATTATTATTATTTTTTAACCTCTTTATTAGTGTATAATTTCTTTACAATGCTGTGTTACTTTCTGCTGTATAACAAAGTGAATCAGCTATATGTATACATATATCCCCATATCCCCTCCCTCTTGCGCCTCCCTCCTACCATCCCAATCCCATCCCACTAGGTGGTCACAAAGCACCGAACTGATCACCCTGTGCTATCCAGCTGCTTCCCACTAGGATCTATTTTACATTTGGTAGTGTATATATGTCAGTGTTACTCTCTCACTTCGTCCCAGCTTACCCTTGCCTCTCCCACTGTCCTCAAGTTCATTCTCTACGTCTGTATCTATATTCCTGTCCTGCCCCTCGGTTCACCAGAACCATTAATTTTTAGATTCCATATATGTGTGTTAGCATACAGTATTTGTTTTTCTCTTTCTGACTTACTTCATTCTGTATGACAGACTGTAGGTCCATCCACCACACTACAATGAATTATGGTTTTCTCAGGGTATATGCCCAGTAGTGGGTTTGCTGGGTCGTATGGTAGTTCTATTTTTAGTTTTTTAAGGAACCTCCATACCGTTCTCCATAGTGGCTGTATCAATTTACATTCCCACCAACAGTGAAAGAGGGTTCCCTTTCTCCACACCCTCTCCAGCATTTTTCGTTTGTAGATTTTTTGATGATGGCCTTTCTGACCGGTGTGAGGTTATACCTCATCGTGGTGTTGATTTGCCTTTCTCTAATGTTGGTGATGTTGGCATCCTTTCATGCGTTTGTTGGCAATCTGTATATCTTCTTTGGAGAAATGTCTATTTATGTCTTCTGGCCATTTTTGGATTGGGTTGTTTGTTTTTGTGATATTGAGCTGCATGAGCTGCTTGTATATTTTGGAGATTAATCCTTTGTTTGCTTTGTTTGCAAATATTTTCTCCCATTTGCAAATATTTTCTCCCATTCGGAGGGTTGTCTTTTCATCTTGTTTATGGTTTCCTTTGCTGTGCAAAAGCTTTTAACTCTCATTAGGTCCAATTTGTTTATTTTTGTTTTTATTTCCATTTCTCTAGGAGGTGGGTCAAAAAGGATCTTGCTTTGATTTATGTCTTAGAGTGTTCTGCCTATGTTTTCCTCTGAGAGTTTTATAGTGTCTGGCCTTACGTGTAGGTCTTCAATCCATTTGGAGTTTATTTTGGTGTATGGTGTTAGGAAGTATTCTAATTTCATTCTTTTACATGTAGCAGTCCAGATTTCCCAGCACCACTTATTGAAGAGGCTGTCTTTTCTCCATTGTATATTCTTGCCTCCTTTATTGAAGATAAGGTGACCATAGGTGCGTGGATTTATCTCTGGGCTTTCTATCCTGTTCAATTGATGTATATTTCTGTTTTTGTGCCAGTACCATACTGTTTTGATTACTGTAGCTTTGTAGTATAGTCTGAAGTCCAGAGCCTTATTCCTCCTGCTCCATTCATTTTTCATTCTCAAGATTGCTTTGGCTATTCGGGGTCTTTTGTGTTTCCATACAAATTGTGAAATTTTTTGTTCTAGTTCTGTGAAAAATGCCACTGGTAGTTTGATAGGGATTGCACTGAATCTGTAGATTGCTTTGGGTAATATAGTCATTTTCCAATGTTGATTCTTCCAATCCAAGAACATGGTATATCTCTTCATCTGTTTATATCATCTTTAATTTCTTTCATCTGTGTCTTATAGTTTTCTGCATACAGGTCTTTTGTCTCCTTAGGTAGGTTTATTCCTAGGTATTTTATTCTTTTTGCTGCCATGGTAAATGGGAGTGTTTCCTTAATTTCTCTTTCAGATTTTTTGTCATTAGTTTATAGGAATGCAAGAGATTTCTGTGCATTAATTTGGTATCCTGCTACTTTACCAAATCCATTGTTTAGCTCTAGTAGTTTTCTGATAGCATCTTTAGGATTCTCTATGTATACTATCTTGTCATCTGCAAACAGTGACAGTTTTACTTCTTTTCCGATTTGGATTACTTTTACTTATTTTCCTTCTCCGATTGCTGTGGCTAAAACTTCCAAAACTATGTTGAATAAGAGTGGTGAGAGTGGGCAACCTTGTCTTGTTCCTGATCTTAGGGGAAATGGTTTCAGTTTTTCCACCATTGAGGACAATGTTGGCTGTGGTTTTGTCATATATGGCCTTTATTATGTTGAGGTATGTTCCCTGTATGCCTACCTTCTGGAGGATTTTTATCATAAATCGGTGTTGAATATTGTCAAAAGCTTTTTCTGCCTCTATTGAGATGATCATATGGTTTTTCTCCTTCAGTTTGTTAATATGGTGTATCACATTGATTGATTTGCGTATATTGAAGAATCCTAGCATTCCTGGGATAATCCCCACTTTAACATGGTGTATGATCCTTCTAATGTGCTGTTGGATTCTGTTTGCTAGTATTTTGTTGAGAATTTTGCATCTGTGTTCATCAGTGATACTGGGCTGTAGTTTTCTTTTTTTGTGACACCTTTGTCTGATTTTGGTATCAGGGTGATGTTGGCCTCATAGAATGAGTTTGCTAGTGTCCTTGCTCTGCCATATTTTGGAAGAGTTTGAGAAGGATACGTGTTAGCTCTTCTGTAAATGTTTGATAGAATTCACCTGTGAAGCCATCTGGTCCTGGCCTTTTGTTTGCTGGAAGAGTTTTTTTTTTGCGGTACGCGGGCCTCTCACTGCTGTGGCCCCTCCTGCCATGGAGCACAGGCTCCAGATGCACAGGCCCAACGGCCATGGCTCACGGGCCCAGCCACTCCGCAGCATGTGGGATCCTCCCAGACCGGGGCACGAACCCGTGTCCCCCTCATCGGCAGGCGGACTCCCAACCACTGCGCCACCAGGGAAGCCCTGTTGGAAGATTTTTAATCACAGTTTCAATTTCATTACTTGTGATTGGTCTGTTCATATTTTCTATTTCTTTCTGGTTCAGTCATGGAATGTTGTACTTTTCTAAGAATTTGTCCATTTCTTCCAGGTTGTCCATTTTATTGGCATATAGTTGCTTGTAGTAGTCTCTCATGATTCTTTGTATTTCGGCAGTGTCAGTTGTTACTTCTCCTTTTTTCATTACTAATTTTGTTGATTTGAGTCTTCTCCCTTTTTTTCTTGATTTGTCTGCCTAAGGGTTTATCAATTTTGTTCACCTTCTCAAAGAACCAGCTTTTAGTTTTATTGATCTTTGCTATTGTTTCCTTCATTTCTTTTCATTTATTTCTGATCTGATCTTTATGATTTCTTTCATTCTGCTAACTTGGAATTTTTTTGTTCTTCTTTCTCTTGTTGCTTTAGGTGTAAGGTTAGGTTGTTCATTTGAGACTTTTTAGTTTCTTTAGGTAGGATTGTATTGCTATAAACTTCCCTCTTGGAACTGCTTTTGCTGCATCCCATAGGTTTTGGGTCATCATGGGGTTTTTTTGTGTGTGTGTGATACGCGGGCCTCTCACTGTTGTGGCCTCTCCCGTTGCGGAGCACAGGCTCCGGACACGCAGGCTCAGAAGCCATGGCTCACGGGCCCAGCTGCTCCGCGGCATGTGGGATCTTCCCAGACCAGGGCACAAACCTGTGTCCCCTGCATTGGCAGGCAGACTCTCAACCACTGCGCCACCAGGGAAGCCCAGGTCATCGTGTTTTCATTGTCATTTTTTCTAGGTATGTTTTCATTTCCACTTTGATTTCTTCAATGATCTCTTGGTTATTTAGTGGTGTATTGTTTAGCCTCTGTGTGTGTAATTTTTACAGTATTTTTCCTGTAATTCATATCTAGTCTCATAGCGTTGTGGTTGGAAAAGATACTTGATACGACTTCAGTTTTCTTATATTTACCAAGGCTTGATTTGTGACCCAAGATGTGGTCTAACCTGGAGAATATTCCATGAGCACTTGAGAAGAAAGTGTTTTCTGTTGTTTTTGGATGGAATGTACTCTAGATATCAGTTAAGTCCATCTGGTTTAATGTGTCATTTAAAGCTTGTGTTTCCTAATTTATTTTCACTATGGATGATCTGTCCATTGGTGAAAGTGGGGTGTTAAAGTCCCCTACTATGAATGTGTTACTGTCGATTTCCCCTTTCATGGCTGTTAGCATTTGCCTTATGTATTGAGGTGCTCCTATGTTGGGTGCATATACATTTATAATTGTTATATCTTCTTCTTGGATTGATCTCTTGATCATTATGTAGTGTCCTTCTTTGTCTCTTGTAATCCGTCTTTATTTTAAAGTCTGTTTTGTCTGATATGAGAATTGCTACTCCAGCTTTCTTTTGGTTTCCATTTGCATGGAATATCTTTTTCCATCCCTTCACTTTCAGTCTGTATGTTTCCCTAGGTCTGAAGTGGGTCTCTTGTAGACAGCATATATACAGGTCTTGTTTCTATATCCATTCAGCCAGTCTGGGTCTTTTGGCTGGAGCATTTCATCCATTTACACGTAAGGTTTATTGATATGTATGTTCCTATTACCATATTCTTACTTGGTTTTGTTGATTGGGTTTGTTTTTTTGGGTCTTTTCCTTCTCTTGTGTTTCCTGCCTAGACAAGTTCCTTTAGCATTTGTTGTAAAGCTGTTTTGGTGGAGCTGTATTCTCTTAACTTTTGCTTGTCTGTAAAGGTTTTAATTTCTCCGTCAAATCTGAATGAGATCCTTGCTGGGTAGAGTAATCTTGGTTGTAGGTTCTTCCCTTTCATCACTTTAAATATATCCTGCCACTCCCTTCAGACTTGCAGAGTTTCTGCTGAAAGATCAGCTGTTAACCTTATGGGGATTCCCTTGTATATTATTTGTTGCTTTTCCCTTGCTGCTTTTAATATTTTTTCTTTGTATTTAATTTTCCATAGTTTGATTAATATGTGTCTTGGCGTGTTTCTCCTTGTATTTGTCCTGTATGGGACACTGTGCTTCCTGGAATTGTTTGACTATTTTCTTTCCCATGTTAAGGAAGTTTTCGACTATAATCTCTTCAAATATTTTCTCAGACCCTTTCTTTTTCTCTTCTTCTTCTGGGACCTGTAAAATCTGAATGTTGGTTCATTTAATGTTGTCCCACAGGTCTCTGAGGCTGTCCTCAATTCTTTTCATTCTTTTTTCTTTATTCTTCTCCGTGGTAGTTATTTCCACTATTTTATCTTCCAGGTCACTTATCCATTCTTCTGCCCCAGTTATTCTGCTATTGATTCCTTCCAGAGCATGTTTAATTTCATTTATTGTGTTGTTCATCATGTTTGTTTGCCCTTTAGTTCTAGGTCTTTGTTAAACGTTTCTTGTATTTTCTCCATTCTATTTCTGAGATTTTTGGATCATCTTTCCTGTCATTACTCTGAATTCTTTTTCAGGTAGACTGCCTATTTCCTCTTCATTTGTTTGGTCTGGTGGGTTTTTTACCTTGCTCCTTTATCTGCTGCATACTTCTCTGTCTTCTCATTTTGTTTAGCTTACTGTGTTTGGTGTCTCCTTTTTGCAGACTGCAGGTTCGTAGTTCCCACTGTCTTTGGTGTTTTCCCCCAGAGGTTGAGGTTGGTTCAGTGGCTTGTGTAGGCTTCCTGATGGAGGGGACTGGTGCCTGTGTTCTTGGTAGGTGGGGCTGGATCTTGTCCTTCTGGTGGGCTGGGCCATGTGCAGTGGTGTGTTTGAGGTGTCTGTGAACTTGTATGATTTTAGGCAGCCTCTCTGCTAATGGGTGGGGTTGTGTTCCTGTCTTGGTAATTGTTTGACCTGGGGTGTCCGACACTGGAGCTTGATGGCCATTGGGTGGAGCTGGATCTTAGCGTTTAGACAGAGATCTCTGGGAGAGCTGTCACCAATTGATATTACGTGGGTCTGGGAGGTCTCTCGTGGTCCAATGTCCTGGACATGGCCCTCCCATCTCTGAGGCTCAGGCCCGAGACTTGGCCAAAGCACCAAGACCCTGCCAGCCACACGGCTTGTATGAAAAAGAAGAAAAAACAAAAACAGAAAAACAACAAATAACGCCGAACAGATAGAACCCCATACCAAATGGTAAAAGCAAAACTAAACAGAGAACATCATACAAAGAAACATACATACACACACCTGTAAAAAGGAAAACAAACAGCAACAATAACAAAAAAACTAAAACAAACAAACAAAATGAATGAACAGACAGAACCCTAGGACAAATGGTAAAAGCAAACCTAGACAGACTGAATCACACAGAGACACATACACACTCACAAAAAGAGAAAAAAGGAAAAATAAAATAAAATAAAAAAACAAAGAGAGCAACCAAGCCAATAGACAAATCCACCAATGATAAGAAGCACTAAAAACTAAGATAAACCTAAAACCAAAAACAAAGCAGACACAGAAAGCAAACCCCAAGTCTCCCATTGCTTCCACAGTCCACTGCCTGAAGTTTGTGAACATTTGTTTTCTATTCAGGTATTCCACAGATGCAGGGTTTATCAGGTTGGTTGTGGGGATTTAATCTGCTGCTCCTGAGCTGCCCAGAGAAGTTCCCTTTCTCTTCTTTGTTCGCACAGCTCCTGGGGTTCAGCTGTGGTTTTGGCCTGGCCTCTGCGAGTGGGTCGCCCTCAGGTATCTGGTCCCCGCCCAGACAGGAAGGGGTTAAAGCAGCAGCTGACCAGGGCTCTCTTGCTCACTCAGGCTGCAGAGAAGGAGGGGTATGGTAATCGTAATTGGAATGCAGGGCGAGCCTGCAGTGGCAGAGTTCAGCGTGACATAGCAACAGCCTGAGGTACACTGTGTGTTCTCCCAGGGAAGCTGTCCGTGGATCATGGGACCCTGGCAGTAGCATGCTGCACAGGCTCCTGGGTGGGTGTGGGTAGTGACCTGCACTTGCACACAGGATTCTTGTTGGCAGTGGTGGCAGCATTAGCAGTTCATGCCCGTCTCTGGGGTCTGAGCTGATAGCCATGGCTTGTGCCTGTCTCTGGAGCTCGCTTAGGCAGTGCTCTGCCTTCTGTGGGCACACGGAGCAGGAATCCCCTCTCTGCGCAGCCCAAAAACAATGGTCTCTTGCCTCTCTGGCAGGTCCAGACTTTTTCCCAGACTCCCTCCCAGCTACCTGTGCTGCAGTAGCCCCCTTCAGGCTGTCTTTACGCAGCCAACCCCAGTCCTCTCCCTGGGATCTGATCTCTGAAGCCCGAGCCTCAGCTCACAGCCCCCATCTGCCCCGGTGGGTGAGCAGACAAGCCTCTCAGGCTGGTGAGTGCTGGTCAGTACTGATCCTCTTTGTGGAAATCTCTCTGCTTTGCCCTCTGCACCCCTATTGCTATGCTCTCCTCTGTGGCTCTGAAGCTCCCCCCACCTCATCTGCGCCAGTGAAGGGGCTTCCTAGTGTGTGGAAACTTTTCCTCCTTCACAGCTCCCTCCCAGAGGTGCAGGTCCTCTCCCTATTCTTTTGTCTCTGTTTTTCCTTTTTTCTTTTGCCCTACCCAGGTATGTGGGGATTTTCTTTCCTTTTGGGAAGTCTGAGGTCTTCTGCCAGCATTCGGTAGGTGTTCCGTAGGAGTTGTTCCACATGTAGATGTATTTTTGATGTATTTGTGGGGAGGAAGGTGATCTCCACGTCTTATTCCTCCGCATCTTGAAGATCTCCTGGATTAGTCTTTATGGAAGGTAATACTGAGATGGCAGAGTACTCTGCCTGTTGAAGTGACTCTCTCAACTGGCCGTTGACATTCTCACATTGTTTCATTGCCTTTCTCAGAATCTACGGTCTCAGTTTTTATTCTCATGATTGTCTCTGCCACATTTTCCACTGTTTTTGTAAGAATGCATTTCCAAAATAAAATTTAAGCGACATCAGTGTTTAAGAGAGAACACACTCAGAGATGGACAGAGCCTGACTGATGACAATCTATGTCCCAGTTTCTAAAACTTAAAAATAAGTTGCTTATGGCAAAAGGCCAAGTGTTTTCAAACTTACTTTGCATACTCTTGTATGTTTTCAGGTCTTACCCTTAGAAGCAGCAATTAGGCATTTTATTTACAAATTATGTGAATATTTCTCTTATCATTGGACAGCCGAAAAAAAAGAATCTCAGAGGCTTTGAGTGAGGGACAGACACGCTGATTTGAGTCCTGGCTCAGTCACGCATTGACTGCTTTATTTTGCATATATTTTTAACCATTCTGAGCTTCAGTTTCCTTACCTGTGAAATGATTATTTAATAGCACTTACCTTATAGGGTTGTTTAAAAATTAGAATATTGGAATTCATTAAACAATATACTATATTCATATTAGAATAGTTGGGCAGTCCTCAAATGTTTATTGAGTTTATTGTAAGACTAGCACTTAATCCTTTAATTGAACTACATAACCAGCAGAGTTATGGGAAACTGAATCAGTTAGAGTAATGCGGCCTATGAAATATATGTACCATTCTGCAAAGTTTGGAAGTTTAAATTATTTTCTGAAATTGGAGCATGAAGAAAAGACAAATGAAATGCTATGAGTAATGTTTTAGATTTTTATTAATTTTACAGATTGTTAAGTGGGATTTTCTATCTTGGTGTCTTGGTTGTGACGTGAAAGCTGAAGAAATCAATGATAAATACTGCACATTCTAAGGAAAGGTGTGAAGCTCGTCTGTACAGGACTAACCTTTCTCTTCTAGTGTGAAGAACAGAATTCTAGACTTTTGAAGAAAGAGAGTGAGGATATGTTTATTAACATAGCTCTATGATTGAGATATAATTCACATAATATACAATTCATCAGAGTAAAGTGTACAATCCAGTGTCTTTTAATATATTCACAGAGTTGAGAAACCATTACAAGAATCAATGTTAAAACATTTTCATTACCTACAAAAGAAACTCTTCACCCCTTAGCCATCACCTCCTTCTCACCTCCCAGTCCTAGGCAACCACTAATCTAGTTTTTGTCTCTATAGATTTGCCTGTTTTGGGTGTTTCATACAAATGGAATCATACAATTTGTTTGTCGTTTGTGACTACCTTCTTTCACTTAGCATAATGTTTTCAAGTTTCATCCACATTGTAGCATGTATCAGTACCTCTTTTTATTGCCTAATAATACTCCAATATATAGATATACTGTATTTTATCTAGCCATTCATTAGTGGATGGATCTTTGGGTTAGTTTTACTTTTTGCTATTATGACCAGTGGTGCTATAAATATTTGCATACAAATTTTTGTGTGCACATATGTTTTTATTTCTCTGACGTGTATACCTAGGAGTGCAACTGCTACTTAGTATAGTAACTCTGTATTTAATCTTTTGAGGAACTGCCAGACTGTTTTCAACAGTGGCTGAACCATTTTTCACTTTCACTAGCAATGTATGAGGGTTCCAATTCTTCCATACCCTGGCCAACACTTGTTATTAGCTACCCTATGATAGCCATCCTAGTAGGTGTGAAGTGGTATCTCATTTTAGTTTTGATATACATTTCCAAGATGGCTAACGATGTTGAGTATCTTTCCATGTGCTTAGGAGTCATTTATATATCTTCTTTGGAGAGCTCTCTATTCAGATTTCTTGCCCATTTTTAAAATCAGTTTTCATTTGTAGTAAAAGAAAGTTTGCATTGTTCTTAGTTTCCCCCAGCCATGTGAAAGTTTCAAAAGAATGATACACAGACATTGAAGGTGTCTGCCAGAAGAAAAGACTGACATATCATTCCCCCACTTCTGAAACTTCCAGGTCCAGAACCAACATTGAGTTGGAAAAGAGCCTGGAGCGAGAGCTATGTTAAGAGTGACTTTTACTTTCAGAGTTTGAGGGGCATTGTGGCTGAGTTTTCCTACGGGCCACCTGGATACCTGAACTGTTGATGACTAGAGCCACTTAGAAAAGGACCCTGCACATGAGTGTTCCCTTCCAGGGTGTTATGGTCTGAAGATTTGTATCCACCCAAAATTCGTATGTTGAAATCCTAATGCCCAGTGTAAGAGTATTAGGAGGGCCTTTGGGAGCTGATAAGGTCATGAGGGTAGAGCCCTCATCAATGAGATTGGTGCCCTTATAAAAGAGGTCAGGAGAGTTCCCTTGCCCCTTCCATCGTGTAAGGATAAAATGAGAAGTCTGCAACCCAGAAGAGGGCTCTCGCCCAACCATGTTGTTACCCTGATCTTAGACTTCTTAGCTTCCAGAACTGTGAGAAATAAATTTCTGTTGTTTATAAGCCATGGCTCCTAAGATAGTTTGTTTCAGCAGCCTGAATGACTAAGATACAGGGGCAGGAGTCATAGGATGTAGAACCAAATTAAGAGCTGAGGCAGAATCAGAAGCAGTTAGCCCGAACATGAATTGCCTGTGCAGTGATGGGGTACTACTTACGTCCCTGTCTGGGGATCTCCAGAGTCCCCAAAGCAGTCCATGAAATAGAGTCTGAAGAGAAAGGACCACATTACATACACACTGATCAAGAAAATCTTTGTCCCTCCCAACTGTCCCCCTCCTCAGACTGCTCCCTACCCTCGTTTTCCCATTTGTTGTACTCAAGTTGCAAGTCCTGCATGGGCTGGGGAGGGGAGAAAGCTTTGAAATGATTCAAGTTTTGATTTAGATTGGATTGGATATTTTCACACCTGAAAATAATACTATTCTGATAACCCAGAGTGACCACAAAACCACAGGGGACTGCCCAAGATATTTTCCAAGAGAGCAGAAAGGAGATCTAACAGAGAATTTCTTAAAATAGTAGCAGAGAAGAAGAAAACTAATTTTTGATTGTACCCCATCAAGTCTAGCCTGTTTAATATATACACACATGCACACACATATATGTATCTACATATTTTCTCAGTGATGCATTCTTTCTAGGTTGATGAAATATGTCTAAGCCCTTTGGTCTATACATCATGGTAAATAGTGAAATGGAGTTGTATGGAATTCCCAATTGTAGAGCACAGGGCAGTGATGGAGTCAAGGAATAGCATCCAGGTCTATGACTGGCAACTTAGAACTGGAGAATGCAACCCTATGGCTTGGAACTCTTTCTAGGGCTGTCAATATTGTCAATGACTCTAAAAATTGATTGTTTAGTTCATATTACGTGATTAAAGATCTGCATTTTCCTGAGAGATCTTTTAGTAACAGTTAATCTAGTAAGTGAAAACATTTAGCATACAAAACGCTTCCTTGAGATAATAGGATATTCAGAAACAATATTCCAAATTCATATTTTAAAATAAACAACATGTTAATTGCAGGAGGCCAACTGTTTGGGTAGCAGACTCCTGGATGCCGGATTGGAGTGACAAGGTGGGTCAGTCCTGGAGAGCCTGAGCCCTGGGTTTTGGTCATGTCAGGCCCAAGATCAAGAGAGAGTGCATGTGCTAAAAAGCTTGGTATAACATTTTAGAGACGCAGAGCACGGAGGCCCTTCACACAAACAGAACAAATCCTTTTCAGTACTTTTAGACCTTAACGAACATGGGGTGATGTATAAAACTCCACCCCCACCATACAGCAAGCCCCCACCTTGCAAACCCCTGAACTCTTTTTCAGCATTTCTTAAATCTGCCCCATTGAACAATCTGCATTCATTGTAACAAATACAACAATCTCATTGAATTAGATTCTGAAGAGACTTTACAGTAAGAAAAAAAGAGGACTGATCCTGTATTTTCTTTAGTTTAAACAAGGGACAGAGCATAGAAAATGAGAAATCTTGGGCTAGTTAAGTTCACTGAAATGGGTGGGGAGGGATGGAGAAGGGGTGGAAATTGGATAGACTTGTACTGGGTAAGGAATCAATTTCTAGGTGTTCTAGGGATAGAAAACCAGTGTTCATGTCGGTCCTTTAATTGTGTGACTGTTCGGTGTTACTGGGTACTGTCACAGTGTGATACATTTTCTTTTAATTTAAATTTCCTTGAATGTAAGATAGGGCTTGGAGTCAGAATCATCAAAATTATAAAGTGGGAGAGGAAAAACACGCCAGTGGCTGTTCACAGATGTAATAAAGATTTGACTAATCTGTGTATTTATAGTTTGTATTAGCTTACTGGCCATCACAGTCTGAGAAAACCTGCCCTATCACCCGGGCGCACACAGTTCATTGCCTAGTATCGTTATGATTATCTATGGTCCCCTCATTACTCACCCATTGTTTCAGTTGTATCAGGAGTAAAAATAATAAGCCATAAGCTTCCCTGCTGCTTAACATAACAACAAATCATTCCCAATTCCAAGCCTGATGTCAGTTATACAAAGCAAATTAGGATCACACAGACAGATTTCTTCTTCTTTCACCGGGCAGCTGACCTCTCTCCCATGAAGCTGTCGACCCATCAGGTGTTAAATTTAGGAACTTGTTCTTGATTTTCAGGAGATACAAATCCCTAATAACTTAACAAGCAAAACATAGAGTCAGCCTTGAAATACGTCAGCACACAAATTAGCTAGACAAATAAAAATGATTAAAAAAATCTTCAAAATAGCACTTATCATCAGTCTCCCATTCAGAAATAATGAAGGGAGATGGTTTATACAGATTTAATAATAAGACATGACATAAATGTAAATATAACATGTTATGACCTTTCTTCTGGTAAACAATAAACATTTTGTTCATTATTCAGAGCCTCTTTGTTTACAATGAATGTGGTGATGAATCGAAGTTATGACATAAATTAAATCACAAGTTTATATTATTTTCAAACAGATAAAATGCAGATATTCTAAGGCAGGTAGCAAAAATGATGAGTTATCCTTGGTCTTTAAATGAGTTATACATATTCAAAAAAAGAACAGTAAAGATTCTGTGCAAAGCCAGGATCATATATTACTTTTTCTCTGAACAAAGATAACATTTGTAGAATCCCATTAGCAATAAATCTTTTAGATTTTTTTTTCACTTAAAGTCTTATGATCCCAAAGGGAAGAAGAATAATCAGTAAATAGAACTCTGATATCTGTCCAGAATTTAACTGAACCAGAGCTGAATTGACTTGACAGAGAGATCGAGGAAAAAAAATTATCTTTCGAATTCTGATGAATATGTTTAAATTTTTCTTTAAAGATATCACTCAAATGGAAACAAAAATACCTTGACATATTTGAAAAACACAGGACGTATAATACATAATCACCAATAATATAAAGTAAATATCCTTGGGCAAATGGTATTCACAGACCATAGAATAGTTTTAAAGAATGTTGAACTATAATATGTTTTTAGAAGTATTATATAAAAAGTACAAATAGTTTAGTATTATGTATTTTTCCTTTCAGTAATTTCAACATCAGAAATTAGATAAAATATTATTTTATAGATTCTCTCTTTTTCTTACTCAACCAGTGGTTATACCAGGAAAGAAAAAGCAAAGCAAAACAAGGTGCGAGAGGATTAAAAACATTCTGGAATATTGTACATAATATATTCAGCAACACATGGTCATTATTGGCTGTTTGGAGCACTGCAGTGTCTGGCAGTGAATGTGATTTGGTTATGAGGCCCCTGTGGATTAAGTACCCATTTCCTAGTGCAGTAGAGTTAGGATCTTTCCATCACCTTATTTCTCTGGAACAAAGAGTTTCTGCAAAATGGGCACTACTCCATGAAAAGGGACTTTTCTTGAGGTGAGAGTTGCCTCATAAGATCTCTGCAGAACTCCATTTGTTTTCCCTTTAAAAAGTGCATTGTCTGTGAACTTGAATTGAAGAATGCCCCACATTAGCATCCTAGGCTCCCCTGGAAGTTATTAAAAGATGGTGGGGTGCGGAAACAAGAGTACTGCTGGTTGCAACATCAAAGAACAATCCTCTCTCTCAAACCAGTGTCTAGATGGTACCAGAAAAGACAACTTGTGAATTTACTTAAAATTGAAACCAATATTTTATAGACAGTGGTGGGAAAGGTTTGGTTAGGACTTTATCTAGATATATAAAATTAAAAATAATGAAAATATTTTAAAAACAAAATTTAGGTTATATAAAAACTATGCTGTAATCTTTAGAACAAATGAAGAATTAACCAAGTCTTAGATCTTTGAATAATCTTCTCCCACAGAAAAGGATCAATTTTGAAAAATATGCTATGGCTTTGTTACGTTTCAAATGGGTTTTCCGAAATCATTTGGTTTTCCAATTGGTCTTTTTTGAATCTCATCTGCTTTAATTTTCCTTTTTTCAGTTTGACCTTGATATGTCCACAGTCTTTGCTTGTGACTTGAGCACGTCTCCAATATCACTTTAATAAACTTTATGAAATCCTGCATTTTGAAAAGATTTTCAGTTTAACTTTAAAATTTTTATTCTGTTTGCATAGGAAATTGTAGACATCATATTTTCAGCAGGATCAAGATGTTGATTCTATGGATTAGAATAGGTGGGATGTTAAATGCAGAGGGAGTTTGACTTAATCTTAAAAGTCGTCAGTTCACTGCTGATAATTTTCATGTAATGACAACTTTTGATTTCCAGTGGATAATATTTTAACTGTTGAGACTCACAAAATGAATAGTCAGATTAGGAATTAGATACCTGTGTCTATTTCACAAGTTATTGGAGATCCAGAGAAAACAATGTAGGTGTTAATAACAGCTAGGTAACTAATATTTTTTAAAAATGTGAACTATGATATAAGCACTTAGCATGTATGGATTTGTGCCTCAGAATTCTTACTGCCCTCTGTAAGAAGGAGGGGCAATTTGGCTTCTGTTTGCTTATTTTACTCTTAAATCCCTTAGATTCTTTTACTGAAGATTTGTTGCTCTGTCCATCTATTACACAAGCATATATAATGCTTACTGTCTGTCAGACACTGTGCCGGGCTTTGGAGCTACAAAGATGGATCATGTGTCTCTTTACACAGGGAGCTCAGGATCTAGTAGGAGAAACTTCTGAAGAGACAAGTATAGTACAGTATGATTTCAAAAAAAATCTAATGGTTATGATACATTTACAATGTGTCAGGCACTGCACTAGATACTTTACTTAGACCATTTCATTTGATCCTAACAACCTAGTTGATGGCTGAATCTAGACCTTCTCAGGCCAAAGCCATGTTCTGTACCATGCTGCTTCCTCACAGTAAGTGAGAAGACAAAGGTTTATGCCCAGGTGCTGTGAGAGCATCCAGGGAGGCCTCTAACCTAGACTGGGGTGCCAGAGGAAAGCTGTCTCAGGGTGTTGTGTGAGCTAGAATGCTGGCGGACAAGCTCACAGACCTTGGCAAGGCAGAGTCAAATGGAGATGTGGTGAAGGGATGGGTTGCATTCTGGAAATTACTCTTTGTTTTCTTCAGTAGTATAAGCATAGTTATAGACCATTTTACAGTATTTTCCCTGGAATATAACAACATAATTTCATTTACAATCATGCTTAGTGTTCCTAACACCAGAAAATTCCAAATAAAATCCTATGTCTAATCATTGTCCCCATTTTTGTATAAAAGATTTCAAAAGCCCGCTACCTCAGGCAGTGTACTTAGGAGGGATTGTTACTCAGCTGATGACTGCAGCTTCTGATTCCTTCTATAATGTATATTTACCCAGAAATGTCACATGGGATTTTGCATCTCTATAATGCTTTTTAGGGCAATGAAAACCCAATAAAATCGGTCAGCTTATTTAATGTTCAAAGTATTTAATAAGGTTTTTTTTTTGAATGACCATTTAAATGAGTTTTTTTCTTTTTTCATTAATTAAGTCACCAGTGCACCAAATAGGTATCAGATAAATGAGTTGATAGGGTCCCCAGTTTAGTTGAAGATGCAATGCGGAAAGCACTAATTAGGCAAGCAAGAACTCCAGATAATTAAATAGTGATTAATAGATTTTTGTGCTACCAAAATTAAAAGTAACTAATTGGTTGAAAAAATATTTAAAATAGTGTGCTTGGAACTTACATGTTGAATGTGATTCTGAGGGATACTAAGGTTATGTTGGTTTTGTTAAGAGTGAAAGTTTTATTTTTTTTCTTTACTCGTTTTTCTCTCCCTTCTGACATCTTGTGTCAAAGCGTTCCCCTGTTAATAGTAGAATATAATGGAAGTTTATGCAATTAAATACAGCAAGAGAGTTTATAGACCATTTATCATTGGATATGGGTCATATACTGTGAATTTCAGAAAATAAAAGGGAATTCCATTTGTAGCTCACTCTTGCCTGAAGCTCACCTAATGAAATCTTTCTCACTCATAGAATTAACAGTGTATCCAGCTCCAGCTGAAAAGTGTTTAACATTCTCTGTGCATACTAAGCATGCAAAAGTAGAATAAAACCTTGCATACTTACAGGGGATTTTTGTTGCTTTTTCTTCAGCCTAAATTAGGCAGCTCTTATTCATTTAGTGCATTTGAAAGGAGCTGAACTTTTAAAATTCTGAACTGTCAGTCCCCATCATTTCATTTGACAGCTGACACTTTGAGAGTGAAGAACACACAAATCATGGGAGTGGAGTGAAATACTGCTAATAAATGCTATTGTTTTTCCTGATGGAAAAGGTGCACCTTAAACAACTGTTTGCAGATTCAACAGGTTTGTTATGATGCAAAATGCATGTTTGGCTGTCACCATTTTTGTTTACTACCTGCAGAGCATAAAATTGCTGATAAAAAAATTGAAGAAACATAAGGCGAGATTCATTAAGAAAAGAACTATGCTCTTCTCCTCCCCAGCCACATTTATCACCCCACCCTCTCATTTTAATGTGATAAACCCTGAGTCTTCCTTCATTAAGGCATGAAACTAGATAAATAATGTATGGTTCTTGAGATAATTACAAGATTTCTGTATTTATGGAAAACAGGAACTCTGAAACATTTGCTTGTCTGCTTGCTAAGCTAGGGAACTTGTGAATATTGGCTCTGCCATTTTGGAATTTCATTTAAGAAGGTCCACGGTAGTTTTAGAAACTTTCTAGCTTTGTTTTCCACCACCAAGCTTCTGAGGCTGAAGTGTTTGTGGGTAAGTTGGAAGGAGCCACCTTCCTGATACAGAAAATCTCAGACCTATTGACCTGACCACACTATACAGAATAACACATCATATTTTATTGAAACCTTCCTTTGTTAACATTAAGATCCATTCAGCAAGAGGATCATTCCTATTTTGTTTTATATGCATTACTATAGAGAAAGATAAATAAATGGCTTGGGAAATAAAGTGTTTTTACTACTTCATAGTATATTAACTCTCAAAGCACTTTTACCTCTTAAATATTTAAAAAATATTGCTATTAAACTTAATGAATATCTTTGACTAACTTACTAAACCTCAGTAAGATGTCAAGTAGAATAAAATTAGGTCTGATCCAAGTAGTGAACTAGAAAGGTTATAGTATGGGGTGTGACAGTTAATTTTAGATGTCAACTTGATGGGGCCACAGGGTGCCCAGATTTTTCAAACATTATTCTGGGTGTGTTTGTAAGGTTGTTTTTGGATGAGATTAACATTTGAATCAGTAGACTGAGTAAAGCAGATTTCTCTTCCTAATACGGGTGGGCCTCATCTAATCAGTCGAAGGCCTGAATGGAACAAGAAGTCTGACCCTCCCTTAAGTAAGAGAGAACTCCTCCTGCCTGACTGCTTGATATGGGATTTTGGTCTTTTTGTGACTTCAGACTCAAACTGAAACGTCGACTCTTATACTATCACCTCTCCTGGTTCTCAGGCCTTTGAACTCAGACTGGAACTATACCATTGGCCACCCTGGCTCTTCAGCTTTCAAATGCAGATCCTGGAACTTCTCAGCTTCCATAATCACATGAGCCAATTCCTTATAATAAATCTCTTTCTATATATGTACATCCTGTTGGTTCTGTTTCTCTGAAGAATGCTGATTAATTCATGGGGTTTAAATTGAGAAAAAAAAGTACATTAGTATGAAAAAATCAGGAGTGACTGGTATTTCTTTTATCTTTCTACACAATGACTTTTAGTTTTCAATGCAAATAATAGGAAAAGGAAATTATTTTCAATATTGTTTCTTACTGATGAACTGACAGAGATAACTCACTTAACTGTCTCGACAAGAAACATACGTACATACATATGAAAACATTAAAAAGCTCATTACCACGTGGCCTTGAACAATGTTAACATCTTATACACACATTTATGCATGTATATACAAAATACAGTTGATTGAGAAAGGGGAGAATCCAATAAATTAATTCTAGAGGTATCCTACACATAATTTTTTAGTGCCTCAGTATAGCTTGAAACAAGAAAATGCTTTGGACTTTTATGGAAAAGTACCCTTTAAATTCAAGGAAATGTTCACACAAATATTAAGTATGTAATTTACATGGTTTCATAGGAGACATGGAAAGTCTGTGTGCCCCACTGGGAAACTGAAAGTTCCTTCTGGAGAAGCCATTGCTGTGCTTTCTAGTTTCACTGCTCTGACCTCTCCTTCAGGTTTTCCTTGAAATATGTTTAACTTTGAGTCACAGTCTCTACTGTTTGCTTACTCACCTTCTCAAAATCAACAGGTCAGAAGTCAATGGGTACTTTTTAAAATTCATGACTGTCATAGGATGTATGATTCCCAAGACAGCTGTGGCAAATAACCAGTCTTACAGATGGGTAATATCCAGAATGCTATTTGTGGTTAAGGTTTTACTGGAGTTGCCCCTCATGCCCACAAATAGGCAGTTTGCTTGGTTTGTCATTCCCTTCCAGAGGTACTTAGGAGGAGCAGAAGCCCAGAGTGAGCGGTTATGTTCTTCCATGTGAGAGCACAAGTGAATTAAAGTTCCAGTGACTCAAGTCTCAGAGGCAATTACAGAGGTTTTCAGTAGTTAAACCAAGGTAACTTGCAAAGAGCCCAGTTCCACTGCTGACTTGATCTTTAAATCAATATGTTTCCACAGACATTATATATGATGGCATATGTAGGCTGGGAAACAAGGAATTGAGGCCCTGGAACAGATTTAAAGAAGAGAAAGCAACTCTTTATATGTGGCTGGATTTTCAAGTATTATCTAGGGTAAAAGTTTTTTAAAATCTTAAATAACCTGTCACTCTGTAGCAGAGAATGGTTCCAGAGACTTGATTTTGCTCTTACATAGTCACTCCACATAATGTCAGAGACCCCTGAAAGGGTACTTGGGAAGATATATTGCAAATTGTTATGCAATTCCCTATTCCTCTGGCCAGGGAAATTAGGAATTTGGGAGGTTTTTTATGTTGGGTAGAGGAAAGAGGGGGTAAAAATTGACATGGAAATTTATTTTTTTTAATTTATTTGCTTTATTTTTTATTTTTGGCTTCGTTGGGTCTTCGTTGCAGTGCATGGGCTCTAGGTGCACGGGCTTCAGTAGTTGTGACACGTGGGCTCAGTAGTTGTGGCACGTGGGTTCTAGAGCGCAGGCTCAGTAGTTGTGGTGCACAGACTTAGTGTCTCTGTGGCAAGTGGGACCTTCCCGGATCAGGGATTGAACCCGTATCCCCTGCATTGGCAGGAGGATTCTTAACCACTGCACCTACCAGGGAAGTCCAGGAAATTTATTTTTAAGCACACTAAAACCTGGGCAGTTTTTACTGCATAACCCACATACTGGCTAAAATAATTTGAAGAAAGGCAGTAGAGAGACTGAACTGATGGCAACAGAGAATAGGTTCTGGAAAATCCCTTTCAGTACAATTTGGAGGAGAACATCACTGATCTCCGTTTCTTTCCAATTACAATGGAAGGCCTGAGGAGCAAGAAGGTCAGACACAGCTGTTGCTAAATGGCCAGTGTAGTTGGTGTGACTATTACATGGATTGTGCACAAAGAAAAACCAGTCAGTAGTGCCCACTGAACCCTGACTGGGACAGAATGCTCATCTTATGTATTGAGTCAGCATCTTTGTAATTAGTTCATGTGGTTAAAAGCTTGGGCTTTGGAGGCAGACACACCTAGGTTCAAATCCTAGCTCCACAGTTACTAGCTGGGTGCCTGAAAAATTTACTAAATCTCTTTATGTTCAATTTCTTCTCCTGTAAAATGAGTTCAATAATGGTAAACCTCTCCTACAAATGAGATTCTGTGGGGGAATCTGCTTAGCAGAGAGGTCCTGGCACTTAGCACGTGCACAATACAGTTTCAATAATTAGTCACAAGAGAAGCTAATACATGGAAGCTGATATGATCATGGTAAACATGCAGTCCAGAAAATCAGAGTTGGCTTCATATAACTGAAACACCCTAGTGGTAGCACATTGGGTTAAAAAAAATAACTTGGATTCATTCTTATTTTCATCACCTGTGAAAACATTGCAGCGGGGAGACATTTTAAATGCTTTCTAAGAGTGGAAGCTGAAGCGTTATTATTAAAAGTGAACAAATATAAAATACTGACTATTCTGGGACAAGAGTGATTCACTGAGTGCTCCTCTTACGTGAGCATGGATTGCAATCTTTATAAATTTGACAGAATTGATAACAATACTTGAAAATAAGGCGTCATGAAGACTCAATTCTCAAACGGCTTTAGGTTGTGTGAATGAACAAGAAGGATGTCATATCTCTCTTCCACTCACAAAGCCTAAGGGGGGAAAACCTCAAATATCAGAAACATATGGTTTTAAAGTTCTGTGTCTGAGCCTGCAACATTGCTGGAGTTTTATGTAAAGAGATAAAAATCTGCACGTGGACTGTCACAAGCTGTTCGGGAGAACAGAGTCCCTGTTGCTAAACCACTGTTGATGCACTTAAACGGGTTGCAGTGAGAACCACCTGTAAGCCAGACAGGTTTGGGAGTGGTGAAAATCATCAGGGATCCAGGTCAAAATAATGTAAATAAGATGGGTAAAATAACAATGAGTCACGTGGTGATGAAAACATAAGAACAAAGAATGCAGAAACAGGTGTGACTTCGTCAGAAGCATGGCAGGAGTGTGTTTCCAAGGGATGAGATTATGACTCACTGCATGGCAGTCTGGAAGATTGGGATTCCTGGATTCATTCACTGTTCATATTACACTAATTAAACTGGGCATTAAGTGGTCAGGAGACGCCACAGCTTCAGAAAATCTATACGGTATTGAGAAAGAGAGTACCCAACTTTTGAGGTGAAGAGCATCTTGGAACAGATACTTGACTCTTGTTGGAGCATGACATGTTGCAGGGGTTCGGGGTGCACAGATTTGTCAGCTGTTTCATACTTGCCTAGGAATTCCCAAACCTTACCTCATTTTACCCTCATTTGACAGGCATGGTGAAAGAAGGTTTACCAGCAAAATGTTTTCATGAAGTGTTTCGTCCAAGGTGAATTGTTGAGCCACCATGAAAATAAAGGTAACTAGAGATCGAATGAAATTAAATTGAATCTCTTCTGAGTATTTGGTTCTCAAAAATTCTCGTCTCATCTTTGGCAGACTCACATTAACAAGTTTTCTAGATAGTTATTAAATGTTTGAAGCACCATGGTGGTGGGATGTGATGAGAGAAGTTTCCTAAACCCAAAGAGTTTGAGAGTGGAGAGAAGAAAGGTATGTTAATAATTAACCTTAAGGCAAGCAAAACAAAGTAATAGCCAGGTAGAGAGGGAGGATTGCATAAGGGTTGAGCACATGAGCTCTGTAGTCAATGGCCTGGCTCTTCCACTTATTAGCTGCAAGTTTTTTTCAGCTCTCTACACCTATGTCCACCTTAGTAAAGCAGCCCCTAAGCTGCTATGCTGTAATATATCTGCAGCCCTTATCATAATGCCGGGCATATATAGAGTATTCAAAATGGTGGCTATCATTATTAATCATTATAAGTACTATGATTAGGGATATTATGTAAGATTTAATGGCATGTCATTGGATCTGATTTTTGAAAAATTAAGATTTCAACCTTGGGAAGTAGTGCGGTATAGTTAATTAAAATAAAGTGAAAAATATAAAAAAATTGGACTTTGTTAAGATACTTGGTTCAGTCTCCTATTTCTGGTCAATTTTTATTGACTTTCTCCTATATGTGAAACACTGGGTATGTCATTTACCCTGTGTGAGCCTCAGTCTCTGGATCAGAAAGTTGAGATGAAAAGCCTATTTTTCATGGTTGCTGCTGTGAGGAATAATGTAACAGTGTTTGAGGAAAGCATAATGTGATCTGAAAATTGTTATTTCTCTTACAATTACTACTTTGAGGTGGACAGAAAGGATGGGAGGGCCATTTAGGCTGAGAGACAAGCATGAATTAAAGGCATGGAAGTATAATGACACAGAGTGTTCGGGAAATGACCAGAACACTGGTGTGACTGGAATAAAAGGTGTGGAAAGAAGTACTTGGAGTCCTTCAAGGAGGGCCTGAATGCTGGGCTACAGATTTGGGCTTTATTTTACACCCAGTAGGGAGTCAGTGAAGGTTTTGAAAGAGTTTTACGTATTCTGGAAAGATTATCCTACACCCTATTACAGTGGGTTGGAAAAGTGTCCATTGGTACATGATCAGTGATGAGATCACGATCTTAATTTTGTTTTCTCCCTTTTCCTGGTCCTGGCCTATGTCATTCTTTATGTAATTCTCAGTCTGAGGTGTACATTGATAATCTTCTATGAAACTTTAGAAATATATTAATGTCTAAGTTTTTCTCCAGACTATAAAGTTAGCATCTGGTTGGTAAGGCTCAGGCCATGCATTCAAAAAATCATTCCTGGTGATTCTGATGTCCAGACAGGATTGAAAACTTCCTTTTGAACTTGCTCTTTACCCAATAGCTCCTGATGATTTAGAGAGGAGGCTATTTAAGTTGCAAGAAATTTCCATACATTATGGTGGTTTACTGTTAAGATATAAGTGGAAATAAGAAAGAGAGGAATCATGGCACTTGGTTGTGGCTCAGGGAAACCAACGACAGCTGGGCAGTAGGCAGTATGGGACAGAGAGCATGCTTGGATGCTCGGGTGACTGGATTGAAGTTCACAGATAGGAAGGTGATTCAGGGTTAAGCTGTGTAGCCGAGTGATCAGCAGGGGTCCAGGGATGCCTTCTCATGTTGTGCTGTGAGTACGACTCAGCTACTTTCCCAATCCCTGCTATTTCTCTGTGTGAATTTTCACTCTAGCTCTTACTACCAACTCACTGACTCTCTCCTATATCCTCAATGGAAATTCCAGAGAGGGTCAATCAGATTGGTCCAGTTACTCATAGTGGAGCATCAGCCTTTGGCCAGGTGCTTTCTCTGTAGTCAAGCCAGTCATGACTGGATGGCAGGTATCATGGTGAAATGTATGTAGGAATTCCCGCAGAAGGGGCCTGGGCTTCCCAGAAGGGGATTGTTGTATTTATAGCTAACGTTCAGTTAGAACATGCGGCACAGATCTGAGCATTTTACATATGTACTAACTTGTTTAATGTTCATAACTTACATAATTTGTTTTTATTTATTTAACAAATATAAGAAACTTTATATAAATATAAATTTATGTAAACATTTATAAGTATTATATATAGCAGTTACTCTGTACCAGGCACTGTTCTAAGTACTTTACAACAATTGATTCATTTAATGAGAACTTATGAGGTAGTTACTATTATTATCTCATTTTATGGGCAAAGAGTCATGGAGTGTTTTTGAGGTCATATGGCTAAAAGCTGCAAATTTGAGACTTGAACCCAGGTACTCTGGGCACATGCTTACCTGTTGTGCCATCTATGGAATCTGTTTCTTTACATGGTCAGATAGCCCGAGGTAATGAACGTATATTTGTTCTTATTATGCATGCCAGGATGATCTACAGAGTGGTGTGAGGATGGTCAGGTAACCTGGTACCTGCTTCTCAGTGAACTCTGATCTTCTAAGTCTAGATCCAGTGCTCTTTTCTCCCCAGTCCCCACTCTTTTTCCTTTGAAGTTTTGAGCCTGGCCCCAGGGTCCCACTAAATATCTATCAAGTAACTGTGGAATGAATAAATGAATTGATGAATACATAAGGGAGTGAGATTTCAGGAATAAAATCAAGAACAATCGAATTGGAGTTTGAAGGAAGATGGGAAGAATCATTGTTGGAGTGGAAAAATCACAGATGATCATTTGAGAATTCCAGAATTAAGAAAGAATGGCACCACTTGACTTGCCTGCTATCCCAAGAGACTCTGCTGAGACCTGATGAAGTGTTTTAAACATTTTCTTCCTAAACTTCTTAGTTTGTACAGTTTGAGCAATCTGACACCCCAGAATTTAGAAGCTCATTGCTGTTTTTCCATAGAGACCATTATGAGAATTAGTCAACATTTAGTATTTTGTTGGGAGTCTTGGGCCATAGCAGAAAAAAAGAACTAAAGGAGAAAAAGTTAAGTAAAAAGATCTCATTAACTTTGCAACACGAGACATACTGGCATTTGATTTGGTTTTTCTTTCATTCATTAAAAAGAAATCTCAGATACTCTCTTCGAACATGTTATTCAAAAATATATTATGAAGAAAATATTTTTCAGTTACTCTGCAGAGCAAGGATAAGGTCATCAGTGAAAATGGGGCACACACACTGAAGGGGAAAACCAAGAGGAGTAACAGCCCACAGGTTGTGGAGGAAAGCAGCAGACAGGGGAGGAAAAAGAGTAACAGCTGCAGATGTGCAATAAACAAGCACAAGGGACTAAGTGGGAGCTCTATGCCAAATGAAACCTGTGCATGAACCTTATTTGTTTCCTTGCAGTTAAGGGAAGACACCACCATTCAAACAGACAAGCTACATAAGGCAGGCTATGTACAAACTGGAATCAGGGTTTCCCATCAGAGAGGGTTTTTGTGTCATTTCCAATTAAGAACTTGGTAGATAGCTTTACTGCATTAAAGACATGGGCTCTAAGCAGTTAGAGAGGGAGAGCCTAGGAAATGGTCAGACAGAATATTCTGATAATGTTGCAGGGTGCCTGCAGATTATACCCTCATTTTAAATGAGAGAAAGAAGACACTTCCTCGTTCAAGAGCTGCTTCTGATTATCCTATGAAATGTGCAATCTTATGAATACAATATATGGGTAATAAGATACTCATGTAACAGGCTTATGTTATATAATACCCCATATTGTTTATATTCTTACTCTTTTTCAATAAATCAAGATTTACTTTTAATTCTGTGAAATGGTGTCATTTCAGTTTATTTACACACATTCCCTGTAAGGAAATCAGTTCATCCTGGATATCCCTTTAATGTCCTATAAAACCCATCCCCATTCCTTTCCTTCTCTCAATTTCCTTTTATTCCCAACCCAGTGCCCAACTGTGGTCAAGATGTAGAATATAACAAAATAAAAATATGCAATAAATCTGGTTTGTAATTGAGATTCTAAAGAGATGAATGTACTCAGAAGTCTTAGCAAGATCATAATAACAAAATGCACATTAAGTATAGGAAGAGACTAGAGAAATAGATATCTTCAATTAAAATTCCTCAAAACCTATCTTTAGAAATTAGTTGATAGAGAAAGTTATTAGCTTGACTGATTTACTGTCACATTTTATAAAGATACCTTGCTTGTTATCTAATGTTTTTTTTAGTCTTCTGTAGCATGGTGGAGACCACTAGTTTTTCTAACCACTTTATAATATGGGGAATGGAGGCAGAAATAAGTTAAATGATATGCTTAATTTATGAGGCAAAAGAAATAAATTATTTTGGCTAATTCAGTATTTTAGTGGTTCCCGTAAGCCAGTATCTTACCTATCAGAATCAAGTCTCCTTTCTCTGATAAATCTGTTAATTGAAAACCATTATCTGTTGGTAAATACAGAACAAGAATGATTTTCTTGGTGATGATTTATCAACAATTTTGTAAGATGAAGCTAGTTTTAATTTTTCAGTGGTCATCTTTCTATTATCACTGAAGTGGTTGGATGTAGTGTTGGCAGTTAAGTCCCCAAATTTGGAGGTGATATTAATAAAACGTGAAGTGAGGAAGACATTTGTATGAGTCTCAGTTATAGTGGGAGTGCTTATTCTCTTACTTTTGGAAACTTGGAGAACTTCAGAGAATGAGATTTGTTAGCAGTGCTTTGCAAATGAAACATACGTTGAGCAGGCTTGGACCCTACTGGTAGATCCCAACCTGCTTTGGTTTGGTAATGTGTCCCTCACCACATTTACAGGTATTTTGGCACTTGATTTACACAGAAAATATCCTTATGGCATAACCAAATAACCCAGTCAGGTTAATAAAACAGAATACAATAGTAGAAGAGAAACGGTGTTGGTGAATTTTGCTTTTAATTCTCAGTGGAGAGTCAAGAGTACAAATCAAACTAAACCAAGCAAATTATAACAATAGCCACAACAACATACTCCAAAAAAAAAAAAAGATAGGCTTTTGACTGTCATTGGAAACAAACTGAAATTTCAAACTTTGAAATTCTAGGATAATTTTAGAAAGCTAGAAAAACTACTAAGGTTTGTCATTGGCATCTATTTGTTTGTTCATTTGAAAAGCTAGTTGTGTGTGTGCATGTTTAGAAATGGTAGTGATAAAAAACTTTTGAGCTGTTGGGTCCTCCAAAACCTCACGTTCATTGTTGATAGGGTCAAAGAAAAATATAAAAAGGATTTTTCTGCCCCATCTGGCAGCTTCAGTTCAGCAGAAATGAGAGAAGAAAGCTAAGCATGGTTGTGAAGACAGAAGGCTGAGTGAGGAGCAGCATCCTATTAATAACTTTGGACAACTCTTAGCCACTGCTCACTATGACAATGGGGCACCATAATTCTTAAACTCTTTCGCATGGAAAGAGCATCACCAACCCTCAATGATTTCTGAGTTTTAAATGAACAAACAAAACACTTTGTCAGGTTTGGCAAAATAAAGGGGAAAATATTAACCTTCTTTGGTGTTGGGGAGAGAGAGAGACAGAGACAGAGACAGAAAAGTGGTAACCACCAGTGGGAGATTTCTAAAGCCAAAGCCATGTTAATTCTCACATAGCTTTTTCTTTCTTCCTTTCAATTACTGTATTTAGCAAGGCTCTCTTCTCACCTTTACTAATTCTGGCATTTAAAATGACTGGCCCTTTTGATGTTCCTGAATTACAACTTGTAGGTTGTGGAGGGGTATTTTTCCTCTCTTATTTAATATGATGAAAAATGATGTTTTGAACGTATGAGAAAAAAATTATGTTACAAAAAGGTGGTCCCTGTAATTCACTTCACCCCTGGTTTGCCTGCTTTTCTCCTTCCTTTCCTCCCTCCCCCTCTTTTTTCCTTCCTTCTTTCTTTTCACTCTTCCTTCTTTCTGTCTTATTATCCCAAAATGTTTATTAAATGTACAAAGCATGCAAGGCATAAATCAATGCTTTATTAATAAATAACATTTCCAACAGTTGATATGTAAATCTTAAGTTAGTCATTTGCCTTTAATTTGTTCACCTTTTCAATGGAGAATTGTTTCTTAATGTATAATTTTAATCACATTTTAGTTTTGAAATATATTAAATGCTCTGCTACCCAGCCTTTTACCAACATGCACATTTTAGCTGGGATTCTTATGTAGCTTCAGTATAATTTGTGATCATACTGATATGGCAAGATTATGCATAAAGTTTGGAATTGTGAAAGAATAACTTCTATCCAGTGTGGGTTATAGTGTTATAATTTTTTTATTATATTGCAATCATTTGAGAAGTGGAAATCCAGGTGTGGCGTATATAATGACTATGTGAAAGTTGACTAGAATGCTTCATTCTCCATCCATGCCAGGTAGTATTTTTATATAAATATTTTGAAGCACTTTGCATTCTCTTGTTGCTGATGGATTAACCAGGATACCAAGTCAGATGCCTAAACTAGGTGACATTTTGAGAACAGAGAAGATTTTTTTTTTTCCTTTTCTCCTATCACCTTAACTTTGATTATATTCATGATTGTTTTCCTCCCATGATGTTCACTCTAGATAACAGGTTGTTTTGAATGATATTATCTTGTCGATGTTTTGCCTTAGTGAAATAAGGAGATTTTCAGATATAAGAAATGATATGTCTCACGTGCAGTAGTTTAATTTGGGATCTCACTAACAATAATTATAGTCAATATATATGGAAAGCAGTCTGATAATGTAAGGGAGAAATATTAAAATTTGTATCTTTAAGGCTACTAATGATAAATTAATGTATTTCTTTGACAAAATAATTTAAAAATCACTTTATTACTGCAGGCTGCACATTTTTGTTATTACAGTAATTCTATGAGTTTTCATATGTGTATGCTGCTTCAGTAGCCCTGCATATTTCCTTGTTTTATGCCTGAAACTAAATTAATTACTTTGTTTAATTTCATGAACACGCCAAGCTGCAGTTATGAGTAGCTAGTAATATCAATTGTTTACATGGAGAGTATGAGATGTTACAATAAATATCTACCCAATTACCAAATGACTGAGGGCAATATTGTTTCCAGGTAAGCTGGACAAATTATAAATTCCATACATTTAATAGGAAATGAAACAGTTGCAAAGTTAGCACTGAAGTTTTGTTAAAATCTTATGATGCCCCACAGGATCTTGTCTATTTATCTCCTCTTTTGGGTTCAGTTCTCTAAATCCTTGTTTAACTGCTAAGGGTAAATAGCTTTGACTGTTTGCAGTCACTTTACTTTCCTGTTCTACTGATTCCTTCCTAGAAAGACCAAAATAGAGACCAAAAATGCTAAGACCCTGGTTACTATTTCTGCTCTCATCCTGGAGTCTTAGGAGGGGGCTCCTATTCTTGAAACTTTTCTGAGTTGCCTACTTATTCTTTTGCTATATATATGTTTCTAAAATTTAGGGTTATTATTAAGGTCTTTTTTAAAACTTTTAATTTTATATTGTAGTATCGCCGATTAACAATGTTATGATAGTTTCAGGTGCATAGCAAAGCGATTCAGCCATACATATACATGTATCCATTCTCCCCCAAACTCCCCTCCCATCCAGGCTGCCACATAACATTGAGCAGAGTTGTTTTGTAAGTAAGTTCATTTGTATCATTTCTTTTTAGATTCCACATATAAGGGATATCATAAGTTATTTCTCTTTCTCTGTCTGACTTACTTCACTCAGTATGACAACCTCTAAGTCCATCCAGGTTGCTGCAAATGGCATTATTTCATTCTTCTTAATGGCTGAGTAATATTCCATTGTATATATGTACAATTCTTTATCCATTCCTCTGCTGATGGATATTTAGGTTGCTTCCATGTCTTGGCTATTGTAAACAGTGCTTCAGTGAACACTGGGGTGCAAGTATTCTTTCGGACCATGTTTTTGTCCAGATATATGCCCAGGAGTGGGATTGCAGGGTCATATGGCAGCTCTATTTTTAGTTTTTTAAGGAACCTCCATACTGTTCTCCATAGTGGCTGTACCAGTTTACCTTCCCACCACAGTGTAGGAGGGTTCCCTTTTCTCCACACCCTCTCCGACATTTATTGTTTGTAGAGTTTTTGATGATGGCATTCTGACTGGTGTGAGATGATATCTGATTGTAGTTTTGATTTGCGTTTCTCTGATAATTAGCGGTGTTGAACATCTTTTCATGTGTCTCTTGGCCATCTGTATGTCTTCTTTGGAGAAATGTCTATTTAGGTCTTCTGCCCGTTTTTTGATTGGTTTGTTTATTTTAATAATATTACACCTCATGAGCTGTTTGTAAATTTTGGAGACTAATCCCTTGTTGGGCACATCATTTGCAAATATTTTCTCCCAATCTGTGGGTTGCCTTTTCATTTTGTTTATGGTTTCCTTTGCTGTGCAAAAGCTTTTGAGTTTATCTAGGCCCCATTTGTTTATTTTTGTTTTCATTCCATTATTCTGGAAGACAGGTTGAAAAAGATACTGCTGCGATTTATATCAGAGAGTGTTCTGCCTATGTTTTCCTCTGGGAGTTTTATAGTGTCTGGTCTCACATTTAGGTCTTTAATCCATTTTGAGCTTATTTTTGTGTATGGTGTTAAGGAATGATCTAATTTCATTTTTTTTACATGTAGCTGTCCAGTTTTACCAGCACTATTTGTTGAAGAGACTGTCTCTCCACCATTGTGTAGTCTTGCCTTCTTTGTTGTAGATTAATTGACCATAGGTGCGTGGTTTTATTTCTGGGCTTTCTATCCTGTTCCGTTGATCTATATTTCTATTTTTGTGCCAGTACCATACTGTTTTGATGACTATAGCTTTGTCTGAATTCAGGAAGCCTGATTCCTTCAGCTCCATTTTTCTTTCTCAAGATCCCTTTGGCTATTTGGGGTCTTTTGAGTCTCCATACAAATTTTAAGATTTTCTTATTCTAGTTCTGTGAAAAATGCCATTGGTAATTTGATTGGGATTGCATTGAATCTGTAGATTGCCTTGGGTAGTATAGTCATTTGACAATATTGATTGTTCCAATCCATGAACCTGGTATATCTTTCCATCTTTTTTATCTTCTTTGATTTCTTTCATTGGCATCTTGTAGTTTTTGGAGTAGAGGTCTTTTGTCTCCTTAGGTACGTTTCTTCATAGGTATTTTATTCTTTCTGATGCAGTGGTAAATGGGATTGTATCTTGAATTTCTCTTTCTGATCTTTTGTTGTTAGTGTATAGAAATGCAACAGATTTCCGTGTATTAATTTTGTATCCTGCAACTTTACCAATTTCATTGATGAGCTCTACTAGTTTTCTGGTGTTGTCTTTAGAAGTTTCTATGTATAGTATCATGTCATCTGCAAACAATGTGAGTTTAACTTCTTCTTTTCCAGTTTGGATTCCTTTTATATCTTTTCCTTCTCTGATTGCTGTGGCTAAAACTTCCAAAACTATGTTGAATAAAATTGGTGAGAGTGGACATCTTTGTCTTGTTCCTGATCTTAGAAGAAATGCTTTCAGCATTTCACCATTGAGTATGATGTTAGCTGTAGCTTTGCTGTATATGGCCTTTATTATGTTGCGGTATGTTCCCTCTATGCCCACTTTCTGGAGACTTTTTATCATAAATGTGTGTTGAATTTTGTCAAAAGCTTTTTCTGCATCTATTGAGATGATCATATATTTTTTATTCTTCAATTTGTTGATATGATGTATCACACTGATTGATCTGTGGATATTGAAAAATCCTTGCATCCCTGGGATAAAGCCAACTTGATCATGGTGTATGATCCTTTTAATGTATTGTGGGATTTGGAGTGCTAGTATTTTGTTGAGGATTTTTGCGTCTATGTTCATCAGTGATATTGGCCTGTAATTTTCTTTTTATTGTGGTACCTTTGTCTGGTTTTGGTATCAGGGTGATGATGGCCTCATAGAACGAGTTAGGGAGTTTTCCTTCCTCTGAAATTTCCTGGAACAGTTTCAGAGGGATAGGTGTTAGCTCTTCTCTAAAGCTTTGATAGAATTCAACTGTGAAGCCATCAGGTCCTGGACTTTTGTTTGTTGGGAGTTTTCTTTTTTTTTTTTTTTACATCTTTATTGGAGTATAATTGCTTTACAATGGTGTGTTAGTTTCTGCTTCATAACATAGTGAGTCAGTTATACATATACATATGTTCCCATATCTCTTCTCTCTTGCGTCTCCCTCCCTCCCACCCTCCCTATCCCACCCCTCCAGGCAGTCACAAAGCACCGAGCTGATCTCCCTGTGCTATGCGGCTGCTTCCCACTAGCTATCTCCCTTACGTTTGGTAGTGTATATATGTCCATGCCTCTCTCTCGCTTTGTCACAGCTTACCCTTCCCGCTCCCCATAGCCTCAAGTCCATTCTCTAGTAGGTCTGTGTCTTTATTCCTGTCTTACCCCTATGTTCTTCATGACATTTTTTTTTCTTAAATTCCATATATATGTTTTAGCATATGGTATTTGTCTCTCTCTTTCTGACTTACTTCACTCTGTATGACAGACTCTAGGTCTATCCACCTCATTACAAGGAGCTCAGTTTCGTTTCTTTTTATGGCTGAGTAATATTCCATTGTATATATATACCACATCTTCTTTATCTATTCATCCAATGATGGACACTTAGGTTGTTTCCATGTCCTGGCTATTGTAAATAGAGCTGCAATGAACATTTTGGGAGTTTTTTAATCACAGTTTCAATTTCAGTGCTTGTGATTGGTCTGTTCATATTTTCTATTTCTTCCTGGTTCAGTCTTGGGAGACTGTACCTTTCTAAGAATTTGTCCATTTCTTCCAGGTTGTCCATTTTATTGGCATACAGTTGCTTGTAGTATTCTCTTATGATCCTTTGTATTTCTGTGGTGTTAGTTGTAACTTCTCCCTCTTCATTTGTAATTTTATTGATTTGAGTCTTCTCCCTTTTTTTCTTGATGAGTCTGGCTAAAGATTTATCAATTTTGTTTATCTTTTCAAAGAGCCAGCTCTGATCTTTATGATTTCTTTCCTTCTAGTAACTTTAGGTTTTATTTGTTGTTCTTTCCAGTTGCTTTAGGTGTAAGGTTAGGTTGTTTATTTGAGATTTTTCTTATTTCCTGAGGTAAGATTGTATTGCTATAAACTTCCCTCTTAGAACTGCTTTTTTGCATCCCATGGATTTTGGATCATTGTGCTTTCATTATCATTTGTCTCTAGGTATTTTCTGATTTCCTCTTTGATTTCTTCAGTGATCCATTGGTTGTTTAGTAGCATATTGTTTAGCCTCCCCATTTTTTTTTTTTTTTTTTGCGGTACGCGGGCCTCTCACTGCCGCGGCCTCTCCCGCTGCGGAGCACAGGCTCCAGACACTCAGGCCCAGCAGCCGTGGCTCACGGGCCCAGCCGCTCCGCGGCATGCAGGATCCTCCCAGACTGGGGCACAAACCCCTGTGTCCCCTGCATCGGCAGGTGGACTCCCAACCACTGTGCCACCAGGGAAGCCCACCCATATTTGTGTTTTTATAGTTATTTTTCTTGTAATTGATTTCTAATCTCATAGTGTTGTGGTTGGAAAAGATGCTTGATATGATTTCAATTTTCTTAAATTCACCTAGGCTCTCCTTGTGGACCAGCATGAGGTCAGTCGTGGAGAATGTTCTGTGTGCACTTGAGAAGAATGTGTATTCTGCTGCTTTTGGATGGAATGTTCTCTAGATATCAATTAAGTCCATGTAGTATAATGTGTCATTTAAGGCCTATGGTTCCTTATTGATTTTCTGTCTGGATGATATGTCCATTGATGAAAGTGGGGTGTTAAAGTCCCCCACTATTATTGTGTTACTGTTGATTTCTCCCATTATGGCTGTTAGTATTTGCCTTATATATTGAAGTGCTCCTATGTTGGGTGCATATATATTTTCAATTGTTAGATCTTCCTCTTGGATTGATCCCTTGATCATTATGCGGTGTCATTTTCTCTTATAACAGTCTTTATTTTAAAGTCTATTTTATCTGATATGAGTATTGCTACTCCAGCTTTCTTCTGAGTTCCATTTTCATGGAATACCTTTTTCCATCCCCTCACTCTCAGTCTGTATGTGTCCCTAGTTCTGAGGTGGTCTCTTGTAGAAAACATATGTACGGGTCTTGTTTGTGTATCCATTCACCCAGGCTATGTCTTTTGGTTGGCACATTTAATCCATTTGTTTTGAAGGTAATTATCAATTTGTGTATTCCTATTGCCATTTTCTTAATTGTTTTGGGTTTGTTTTTGTAGGTCTTTTTTCTTCCCTTCCTCTTTTGTTCTCTTCTCTTGTGGTTTGATGACCATCTTTAATGTTGTGTTTGGGTTTCCTTTTCTTTTGTGTGTGTGTATCTATTGTAGTTTTTGGGTTTGCTGTTTCCATGAGGTTTTGATATAGCAGTCTGTATATATACAAGGTTTTTTTTAAAGTTGCTAGTCTCCTTCCCACCTAGAGGATTTCCTCTAGCTTTTGTTGCAAAGCTGGTCTGGTGGTGCTGAATTCTCTTGGCTTTTGCTTGTGTGTAAAGCATTTGATTTCTCCATCAAATCTGAAGGAGAGCCTTGCTGGGTAGAGTATTCTTGGTTGTAGGTTCTTTCCTTTTATAATTTTAAATATATCATACCACTCCATTCTGGCTTGCAAAGTTTCTACTGAGAAATCAGCTGATAACCTTATGGGAGTTCCCTTGTATGTTATTTGTCGTTTTTCCCTTGTTGCTTTTAATATTTTTTTCTTTGTCTTTAATTTTTGTCAATTTGATTACTATGTGTCTCAGTGTGTTCCTCCTTGGGTTTATCCTGCCTGGGACTCCCTGTGCTTCTTGGACTTGGTTGACTATTTCCTTTCCCACGTTAGCCAAGTTTTCAGCTATTATCCCTTCAAATATTTTCTCAGGTACTTTCTCTCTCTCTTCTCCTTCTGGGACCCATATAATTCAAAGGTTGGTGCATTTAATGTTGTCCCAGAAGTCTCTTAGGCTGTCTTCATTTCTTTTCATTCTTTGTTCTTTATTCTTTATTCTGTTCCATGGCAGTGATTTCCACAATTGTGTCTTCCAGGTCACTTATCCATTCTTCTGCCTCAGTTATTCTGCTATTGATTCCTTCTAGTCTGTTTTTCATTTTAGTTATTATATTGTTCATCTCTGTTTGTTTGTTCTTTATTTCTTCTAGGTCTTTGTTGAAAATTTACTGCACCCTCTTGATCTTTGCCTCCATTCTTTTTCCGAGATCCTGGATCATCTCATTATCATTATTCTGAGTCCTTCTTCTGAACGGTTGCCTATCTCCACTTCATTTAGTTGTATCTCTGGGATTTTATCCTGTTCCTTCATCTGGAACACAATTCTCTGCCTTTTCATTTTGTCTGTGTTTCTTTGAATGTGGTTTTCATTCTGCAGGCTGCAGAATTGTAGTTCTTCTTGCTTCTGCTGTCTGCCCTCCGGTGGATGAGGCTATCTAAGAGGGTTGTGCAAGCTTCTTGATGGGAGGGACTGGTGGTGGGTAAAACTGGGTCTTGCTCTTGTGGGCAGGACCGTGTTCAGTAAAACTTTAATCTGCTTGTCTGCTGATGGGTGGGGCTGTGTTTCCTACCTGTTGGCCTGAGGAAACCCAGCACTGGAGCCTACAGGTTGTTTGGTAGGGCTAATGGTGGCCTCTGGGAGGGTTCACGCCAATGAGTACTTCCCAGAACTGCTGCTACCAGTGCCCTTGTCCCTGTGCTGAGATACAGTCACTCCACACCTCTGTAGGAAACCCTCCAACACTAGCAGGTAGGTCTGGTTCAGTCTCCTATGGGGTCACTGCTCCTTCCCCTGGGCCCTGATGAACACAAGACTTTGTGTGTCCCTCCAAGAGTGGAGTCTCTGTTTCCCCCAGTCCTGTCAAAGTCCTGCAGTCAAATCCCACTAGCCTTCAAAGTCTAATTCTCTGGGGATTCCTACTCCCATTGCTGGGCCCCCAGACTGGGAAGCCTGATGTCGGCTCAGAACCTTCACTCCACTGGAGAACTTCTGTGGTATAATTGTTCTCTAGCTTGTGAGTTGCCCACCCGGCAGTTACGGGATTTGATTTTATCGTGCTTGTGCCCCTCCTATGTCTCGTTGTGGCTTTTCCTTTGTCTTTGGATGGATGTGCTTTCTGGTGGGTGGGTTTTAGCATCTTCCTGTTGATGGCTGTTCAGCAGTTAGTTGTGATTTCAGTGCTCTTGCAAGAAGAGGTGAGCACATGTCATTCTACTCCACCATCTAGAACCAATCGGGGCTATTAGTGAGGTTTTGTTGACTCACCTGCTTTTTCTGGTATTACCTCCAGGATGGGCATTTGGGTTGGGAATGGCAGCAACCCCACTGAAAAGATTTTTAGTGATTTTTTTTTAACATCTTTATTGGAGTATAATTGCTTTACAATGTTGTGTTAGTTTCTGCTTTATAACAAAGTGAATCAGCTACACATACACATATATCCCCATATCTCTTCCCTCTTGCATTTCCCTCCCTCCCACCCTCCGTATCCCACCCCTCTAAGTGGTCACAAAGCACCGAGCTGATCTCCCTGTGCTATGTGGCTGCTTCCCACTAGCTATGAACTTTACATTTGGTAGTGTATATATGTCCATGCCAGTCTCTCACGTTCCCCCTCCCCATGTCCTCAGGTCCATTCTCTAGTAGGTCTGTGTCTTTATTCCCGTCCTACCCCTAGGTTTTATGACCTTTTCTTTTTTTTAGATGCCATACATATGTGCTAGCATACAGTATTTGTTTTTCTCTTTCTGACTTACTTCACTCTGTATGCAGACTCTAGTTCCATCCACTTCACTACAGATTACTCAATTTCGTTTCTTTATATGGATGAGTAATATTCCATAGTATATATGTGCCACATCTTCTTTATCCATTCATCTGTCGCTGGACACAGGTTGCTTCCACGTCCTGGTTATTGTAAATAGAGCTGCAATAATCATTGTGGTACATGACTCTTTTTGAATTATTGTTTTCACAGGGTATATGCCCAAAAATGGGACTGCTGGGTTGTATGGTAGTACTATTTTTAGTTTTATAAGGAACCTCCATACTGTTCTCCATAGTGGCTGTATCAATTTACATTCCCACCAAACAGTGCAAGAGTGTTCCCTTTTCTCCATACCCTCTCCAGCACGTATTGTTTGTAGATTTTTTGATGATGGACATTCTGACTGGTGTGAGGTGATAACTCATTGTAGTTTTGATTTGTATTTCTCTAATGATTAAGGATGTTGAGCATTCTTTCATATGTTTGTTGGCAATCTGTATATCTTCTTTGGAGAAATGTCTATTTAGATCTTCTGCCCATTTTTAAATTGGGTTGTTGGTTTTTTTGATATTGAGCTACTTGTAGATTTTGGAGAGTAATTCTTTGTCAGTTGCTTCATTTGCAGATATTTTCGCCCATTCTGAGGGTTGTCTTTTAGTCTTGTTTCTGGTTTCCTTTGCTGTGCAAAAGCTTTTGAGTTTCATTAGGTCCCATTAGTTTATTTTTGTTTTTATTTCCATTTCTCTATGAGGAGGGTCAAAAAGGATCTTGCTGTGATTTATGTCATAGAATGTTCTGTCTATGTTTTCCTCTAAGAGTTTTATAGTGTCTGGCCTTACATTTTAGGTCTTTAATCCATTTTGAGTTTATTTTTGTGTATGGTGTTAGGAATGTTCTAATTTCATTCCTTTACATATAGCTGTCCAGTTTTCCCAGCACCACTTATTGTAGAGGCTGTCTTTTCTCCATTGTATATTCTTGCTTCCTTTATCAAAAATAAGGTGACCATATGTGAGTGGGTTTATCTCTGGGCTTTCTCTCCTGTTCCATTGATGTATATTTTCTGTTTTTGTGCCAGTACCATACTGTCTTGATTACTGTAGCTTTGTAGTACAGTGTGAAGTCATGGAGCCTAATTCCTCCAACTCTGTTTTTCTTTCTCAAGATTGCTTTGGCTATTTGGGGTCTTTTGTGTTTCTATACAAATTGTGAAATTTTTTGTTCTAGTTCTGTGAAAAATGCCAGTGGTAGTTTGATAGGGATTGCATTGATCTGTAGATTGCTTTAGGTAATACAGTCATTTTCACAATGTTGATTCTTCCAATCCCAGAACATGGTATATCTCTCCATCTGTTGGTATCATCTTTAATATCTTTCATTAGTGTCTTATAGTTTTCTGTATAGAGGTCTTTTGTCTCCTTAGGTAGGTTTATTCCTAGGTATTTTATTCTTTTTGTTGCAATGGTAAATGGGAGTGTTCCTTAATTTCTCTTTCAGATTTTTCATCATTAGTATATAGGAATGCAAGACACTTCTGTGTATTAAGTTTGTATCCTGCTACTTTACCAAATTCATTGATTAGCTCTAGTAATTTTCTAGTAGCATCTTTAGGATTGTCTATGTATAGTATCATGTCATCTGAAAACAGTCGCAGCTTTACTTCTTTTCTGGTTTGGATTCCTTTTACTTCTTTTTCTTCTCTGATTGCTGTGGCTAAAACTTTCAAAACAATGTTGAATAATAGTGGTGAGAGTGGGCCACCTTGTCTTTTTCCTGATCTTAGTGGAAACGGTTTCAGTTTTTCACCATTGAGGATGATGTTGGCTGTGGGTTTGTCATATATGACCTTTATTAGGTTTAGGTAAGTTTCCTCTATACCTCCTTTCTGGAGGGTTTTTATTATAAATGGGTGTTGAATTTTGTCGAAAGGTTTTTGTGCATTATTGAGATGATCATATGGTTTTTATTCTTCAATTTGTTAATATGGTGTATCACATTGATTGAGTTGCGTATATTGAAGAATCCTTGCATTCGTGGAATAAACCCCACTTGATCATGGTGTATGATCCTTTTTGCTGTTGGATTCTGTTTGCTTGTATTTTGTTGAGGATTTTTGCATCTATGTCCATCAGTGATACTGGCCTGTAGTTTTCTTTCTTGTGATATCTTTGTCTGGTTTTGGTGTCAGGGTGATGGTGTTCTCGTAGAATGAGTTTGGGAGTGTTCCTCCCTCTGCTATATTTTGGAAGAGTTTGAGAAGTATAGGTGTTAGCTCTTCTCTAAATGTTCAATGGAATTCGCCTTTGAAGCCATCTGGTTCTGGGTTTTTTTTTTTGTTGGAAGATTTTTAATAACAATTTCAATTTCAGTGCTTGTGATTGTTCTGTTTATATTTCTATTCCTTCCTGGTTCAGTCTCAGAAGGTTGTGCTTTTCTAAGAATTTGTCCATTTCTTCCAGGTTGTCCATTTTATTGGCATATAGTTGCTTGTAGTAGTAATCTCTCATGATCCTTTGTATGTCTGCAGTGTCAGTTGTTACTTCTTTTTCATTTCTAATTCTATTGATTTGAGTTTTCACCTTTTTTTTCTTGATGAGTCTGGCTAATGGTTTATCAATATTGTCTTCTCAAAGAACCAGCTTGTAGTTTTATTGATCTTTGCTATTGTTTCCTTCATTTCTTTTTCATTTATTTCTCATCTGATCCTTATGATTTCTTTCCTTCTGCTAACTTTGTGGGTTTTTTTTTTTTGTTGTTGTTGTTTTGTGGTACGTGGACCTCTCACTGCTGTGGCCTCTCCCGTTGCGGAGCACAGACTCCGGACGCGCAGTCTCCGCAGCCATGGCTCACGGGCCCAGCCGCTCCGCGGCACGTGGGATCCTCCAGGACCGGGGCACAAACCCATGTCCCTGCATCGGCAGGTGGACTCTCAACCACTGCGCCACCAGGGAAGCCCCAACTTTGTGGGTTTTTTGTTCTTCTTTCTCTAATTGCTCTAGGTATAGGGTTAGGTTGTTTATTTGAGATGTTTCTTGTTTCATAAGGTATGACTCTATTGCCATAAACTTCCCTCTTAGAACTGCTTCTGCTGCATCCCATAGGTTTTGGGTCATTGTGTTTTCATTGTCATTTGTTTCTAGGTATTTTTTCATTTCCTCTTTGATTTCTTCAATGATCTCTTGGTTATTAAGTAGTGTATTGTTTAGCTTCCACGTGTTTGTATTTTTGACACATTTTTTCCTGTAATTGATAATCTAGTCTCATAGCGCTGTGGTGGGAAAAGACACGTGGTACGATTTCAATTTTCCTAAATTTCTCAAGGCTTGATTTGTGACCGAAATATGATCTATCCTGGAGAATGTTGCATGAGCACTTGAGAAGAACGTTTATTCTATTATTTTGTGGATGGAATGTCCTATAAATATCAGTTAAGTCCATCTTGTCTAATGTGTCATTTAAAGCTTGTGTTTCCTTATTTATTTTCATTTTGGATGATCGGTCCATTGGTGAAAGTGGGGTGTTGAAGTCCCCTACTATGATTGTGTTACTGTCGATTTCCCCCTTTTATGGCTGTTAGCATTTGCCTTATGTATTAAAGTGCTCCCATGTTGGGTGCATAAATATTTACAATTGTTATATCTTCTTTTTGCATTGATCCCTTGATCATTATGTAGTGTCCTTCTTTGTTTCTTGTAATAGTCTTTTTTTTTAACGTCTATTTTGTCTGATATGGGAATTGCTACTCCAGCTTTCTTTTGATTTCCATTTACCTGGAATATCTTTTTCCTTCCCCTCACTTTCAGTCTGTATGTGTCCCTATGTCTGAAGTGGGTCCCTTGTAGACAACATATATACAGGTCTTGTTTTTGTATCCATTCAGCCAGTCTATGTCTTTGGGTTGGAGCATTTAATCCATTTACATTTAATGTAGTTATAGATATGTGTGTTCCTATTACCATTTTCTCAATTGTTTTGGGTTTGTTATTGTAGATTTTTTCCTTCTCTTGTTTATCCTGCCTAGAGAAGTTCCGTTAGCGTTTGTTGTAAAGCTGGTTTGGTGGTGCTGAATTCTCTTAGCTTTTGCTTGTCTGTAAAGGTTTTAATTTCTCTGTCGAATCTGAATGAGATCCTTGCTGGGTATGGTAATCTTGGTTGTAGGTTTTTCCCTTTCATCACTTTAAATATGTTCTGCCACTCCCTTCTGGCTTGCAGATTTTCTGCTGAAAGATCAGCCTTTATCCTTATGGGGATTCCCTTGTATGTTAGTTTTTGCTCTTCCCTTGCTACTTTTAATATTTTTTCTTTGTATTTAATTTTTGATAGCTTGATTAATATGTGTCTTGGTGTGTTTCTCCTTGGATTTATCCTGTATGGGACTTTCTATGCTTCCTTGAGTAATTTTTTCCTTTCCCATATTAGGGAAATTTTCAATTATAATCTCTTCAAATATTTTCTCAGCCCCTTTCTTTTTCTCTTCTTCTTCTGGGACCCCTATAGTTCGAATGTTGTTCTGTTTAATGTTGTCCCGGAGGTCTCTGAGGCGGTCCTCAATTCTTTTCATTGTTTTATCTTTATTCTGCTCTGCAGTAGTTATTTACATTATTTTATCTTCTAGGTCACTTATCCATTCTTCTGCCTCAGTTATTCTGCTATTGATTCCTTTTAGAGAATTTTTAATTTCATTTATTGTGCCGCTCATCATTATTTGTTTGCTCTTTAGTTCTTCTAGTTCCTTGATAAACGTTTCTTGTCTTTTCTCCATTCTATTTCCAAGATTTTGGCTCATGTTTACTATTATTACTCTGAGTTCTTTTTCAAGTAGACTGCCTATTTCCTCTTCATTTGTTTGGTCCAGTGGGTTTTTACCTTGCTCCTTCATCTGCTGTATGTTTCTCTGTCTTCTCATTTTGCTTACCTTTCTGTGTTTGGAGTCTACTTTTTGCTGGCTGCAGGTTCGTAGTTCTCGTTGTTTTTGGTGTCTGCCTCTAGTGGCTAAGGTTGGTTCAGTGGGTTTTGTCTGCTTCCTGTTGGAGGGGACTAGTGCCTGTGTCCTGGTGGATGAGGCTGGATCTTGTCTTTCTGGTTAGCAGGTCCTCGTCCTGTGGTGTGTTGTGGGGTGTCTGTGACCTTCGTATGATTTTAGATTGCCTTTCTGCTAATGGGTAGGTTTGTGTTCCTGTCTTGCTAGTTGTTTGGCATAGGCTGTCCAGCACTGTAGCTTGCTGGTTGTTGAGTGGAGCTGGGTCTTGGCATTGAGATGGAGATATCTGGGAGATTTTCGCCGTTTGATATTACGTGGAGCTGGGAGGTCTCTGGTGGACCAATGTCCTGAACTCGGCTCTCCCACCTCAGAGGCACAGGCCTGACACTTGGCTGGAGCACCAAGACCCTGTCGTCCACACGGCTCAGAATAAAAGGGAGAAATAAAGAAAGAAAAAAGAAAGTATATAAATATAATAAAATAAAATAAAGTTATTAAAATAAAAAATAATTATTAAGAATAAAAAAGTTAAAAAGTAAGAAAAAAAAGAATGAGGAGAGCAACCAAACCAAGAAACACATCTACCACTGATAACAAGCGCTAAAAACTATACTAAACAAACAAACAAAAAAACGGACAGAACCCTAGGAGAAATGTTAAAAGCAAAGCTGTACAGACAAAATCACACACGGAAGCATACACATACAAACTCACAAAAAGAGAAAAAGGAAAAAAATATGTATATCGTTGCTCCCAATGTCCACCCCCTTAATTTGGGATGATTCGTTGTGTATTCAGGTAATCCACAGATGCCCGGAACATCAAGTTGATTGTGGAGATTTAAACGTCTGCTCCTGAGGCTGCTGGGAGAGATTTCCCTTTCTCTTCTATGTTCACACAGCTCCCGGGGCTCAGCTTTGGATTTGGCCCTGCCTCTGTGTGTAGGTTGGTGGACGGCGTCTGTTCTTCGCTCAGACAGGACGGGGTTAAAGGAGCAGCTGCTTTGGGGGCTCTGGCTCACTCAGGTGGGGGGCAGGAAACGGTACGTAATGTGAGGCGAGCCTGCGGCGGCAGAGGCCAGCGTGCGTTTTCCTGGGGAAGTTGTCCATGGATCACGGGACCCTGGCAGAGGTGGGCTGCATAGGCTTCCGGGAGGGGAGGTGTGGATAGTGACCTGTGCTTGCACACAGCCTTCTTGGTGGCTGCAGCAGCAGCCTTAGCGTTTCATGCCTGTCTCTGGTGTCTGCACTGATGGCCGCAGCTCATGCCCGTCTCTGGAACTCATTTAGGTGGTGCTCTGAATTCCTTCTCCTTGCGCACCGCGAAACAATGGTCTCTTGCCTCTCAGGCAGTTCCAGACTATTTCCCCAACTCCCTCCCAGCTAGCTGTGGTGCACTAGCCCCCTTCAGGCTGTGTTCATGCAGCCGACACCAGTCCTCTCCTTGGGATCTGACCTTCGAAGCCTGGACTCTCAGTTCCCAGCTGCAACCCGCCTCTGTGGGTGAGCAGAGAAGCCTCTTGGGCTGGTGATTGCTGGTCGGTACCAATCCTCTGTGCGGGAATCTCTCCTCTTTGCCCTCTGCACCCCTGTTACTGCACTCTCCTCAGCAGCTCTGAAGCTTCCTCCCAGCCACCCACCATCTCCGCCAGTGAAGGGCTTTCCTAGTGTGTGGCAACTTTTCCTCCACAGCTCCCTCTCAGTGGTTCAGGTCCTGTCCCTATTCTTTTGTCTCTGTTTTTTCTTTTTTCTTTTGCTCTACCCAGTTACGTGGGGGAGTTTCTTGCCTTTGGGGAGGTCTGAGGTCTTCTGCCAGTGTTCAGTAGGTGTTCTGTAGGTGTTGTTCCACGTGTAGATGTATTTCTGGGGAGTAAGGTGATCTCCACGTCTTAGTCTTCTGCCATCTTGAAGGTCTCCTTTTAGTGATTTTATAACTGTACCCCTTTTATATTTAGTTGCTGCTGCTGGTCAACGCCCCCACACACCTTTAAACTACGATTTGTAACTTTTTTGGATACTTAGGAAAAGAGATTCTGAGTTCTAATTTCACACTTTTACTTAAAAATCATCTCTAACCTTTCCAGTTAATGTATCTAAAACACTAAATGTGCGATTATACAGTGTATTTGTAGTGTTAACATTAGAAAGTAGTTTTCTATGAATAATATCCTTATCTTAATGGCTTTTGATGACTGAATGTCTCCATTATGGGCAAGTGGCTGACCCTTTTTGGACATTGGTTTATAAGCCCGTATTTCATTGTGGGTGACATTTTACACTATTGACCATGTCCTCTATAAAACTGTATTCTTTTGCTCCTACTAAATTTTTCTGAGTCAATTCCAATCTTTCTTGCTCTTCTTGCTTGGTTTCTTCATGAGAACTTCTTCCTCTGACTGCTTTTAAAACCACTGTGTTTCTTGACCTATTGGCCTTTTCAGAGAATATGCGTTCTTGTCATAATCTTATATATTACATACAAGAATGGAAAGAGAGCAGGGGAAGAGGGGGATATTAGATGTTCAGGTGGGGTCATGTTGAGTTTAATTTAAGGTAGCTATGAAATTCCTTAAGTGACTTACTTTAGGCATTTAGATATATGAGGCAGAATTAAGCAAGAAATCCATGCTAGAAATTTAGATAAATAGCCTAGAGCCCAACAAATATAAAATATTATCTACTCTATTTCTTCCATTCGTTTAATGTTTGAGCTCTAGGACTATAACCTACCACATACTATGCAGTCATCTGAATGTCACAGAGAAACACAAATGTTAACATGTCCCAACATGTCCCACATTTTATTAATTCGTCCCCACTCTCCTGCCATCTTTACTTTTTCTGTATTTCCATTCCTCTATTTTGTAAATCATATTACCCTAAGCCCTTCAACCTACGTTTCCTGGGAGTCATCCTATAACTTCTTTCTTTTCCTCATCATCTATAATCTGTCATTGATCAAGTACTGTAGATCCCACCTACTGAATATTGTGTTTAATCCATACACTCTGTTGTGTTTATAATAACAGCAACCTGACTAAAAGTTGTTTAAACATCAAGGACTTTGGAATTTCACATGACAAAGATACTGGAGTTAAGCTATCTCCAGCTCTAGTTCAGCAGTCTAGGTAGTCTAGAGCTATCAGCGCTCTAGGATATCTTTTCTGCAATGTCTTTGGCCTTCCTCTCTGGGCTGCATATAGTAGGGCAGCAGTAAGCATCACTCTTCCACATAATATTATCCAGAGGCCAAAAGGATAAAGTTATTTCTTGAAATCCTCAGTATCTTTATCGGGGTGGAAAAATCTTTCCTAGGAGTTCCCCTCTACCCGCCACCCAATACATACATACATACACACACACATCCACCATCAGCTCTCCCTCAGGTCCCTTGGGCAGAATTGGGTTACAGCACCCAGGCTCTTTGTCTGTCTGGCCCTCTGGGCCTCTGCAGTTAGAAGTGGGCTGAGGCAGGAAGGAAGGAATGTAAGAAAGTAGCTATTGGGTGTCTGTCATATTCTCCATCTTCTCCTACCTCCCCTCAGTTTCTCAGCTCTTGCTGGAGTTCAGGATTTTATCATGTCTGGCATGAGCTATTTTAACAGACTCCTGAATTATCTCCCTATTGCCTTTGTCACCAACATCAAGTCTACTGGAGTGAGCTTTCTAAAATTCATTGCAAATATTAAGAAAAAATGTTCTTTTAATTTTCCATTTTAACATTTTTCATATTTAGTAAAAAAAAGAGTTTGAAAGAATTAAAACTACATTAATTCATTAGGAAAGAGATATTTAGAAGTTGGATCCACAGTTAAAGTTGCCATCTAAAAATTCTGCATAAGATATTACAACTTTTGAGATCTGAGGGATGATGGAGGAGGCATTGCCTTGAATAACATTCCTTTTCCTCCGTCAGTAGAAAAAGCACAGGTGGACTTCCACTCTTAGGGCATTGGGGAAATGGCCTCCTCCCAAATTATTGTACATAAATCTAGTCACTATATTTTACAAGCAAATAATATGGACACCTAATATAATTTATATTATCAGAACATCTGATGAGTTGAAACATAATTTTAATAAAGTAAATTTACACAGGAATTCGTGTTTTAAAAGAACATTTCTCTTTTTTTGTTAAAAAGAAGAGCCTCTTTTAATGGAAATAAGTTCAGATTTAAGAAAAATTGTTTTTTGAAATCAAGGAACATCTGGATTACATATATTTTTAATAGAAGTTCAATAGAATGTCGAAATATGACATAGCAAGCTTTTATGCAGATAAAGAAGCTTTCAAGATATGATGAACATTTTTGTCCTGAAGTCTTTTGGAAAAATTATGATAGACTTGTTTTTGGTCATTTTATATCATGGAAAGGTCATTTCAGTATCATACTTTATTTAAAGAACTTAAAATTATTCTTGAATTATTATTAAAAATGATGTTAATGGTATAGTTGTAATATGTATGCCTGGCTGTTAATATTTTGGTATGAATATACATGACTATATCTGTATTCAATATTAATAGAAAATAATAATTTTTGCAGAAACAGGATCATAATGTTCATATTATTTTATATCTTGCTTTTTTCACTTATAATATATCATAAATATTAGAATACATTTTCTACTATATCATAGCATATATTAATTTTTTACAAGAAATTAATTTTTTAGTTGTGTTTGTAAGTTAATTTTTAAATTAATATTTCTTCTTAAAGTATCCACACTAATATCTATGCAAGAACCAATAGCAGGGGGTAACTGTTGGGCTTTTATGTCTACTTTGTAGTACCCTTAATATATAATGTATATAATTTATGTTACAAATCCATCCAGTATGGAAAAGGGGCAAGTGTGGGCAGTTTGGGAAACAAAGTCAAGGAGTAGGCTGGTTCTTCATTCAGTGAACAGTCTCTTCCTCTCTTCTCCCATGCCCCCAGTTTAAACTTTTCAGCCACGAACTGTGGTAGCTAGGAAAGCTCCACAAGGGAGACTAGACTCTCAGGCCCACGTATGAAATGTGGATTGTGAGTTTTACTTTCTCCTCTTGGAACTCCTGGCTCCAAGCTTTAATGGACCAAATTCCTGAGAACACCTTGTAAAATAGCGCACCTCACCAGCTTAATCTTGATTGGGCTCATTCATGAAGAAGGTCACATTTGTGACTACTTATAGAACTACATCACATGCATCACCCCATTTCCTGTGTGTAAGTAAAGTGATTAAGGAAGAGCCTGACACATAATTAGCACTCAAAGAATAACTATTCTCATTCTTATTATTTTAAAGGATGTTCTGGCTTTAGAGCCCTACCAAATACAAAACCTTGGGCCCTACCCCCAAAATCTAATTTCATTGGTCTGGGTAGGGGTGCAGGCATCAGTGTTTTTAAATAGCTCCCTTATAACTTTGAATTTGCATCCAACATTGAGAACCAGTTCATTAGCTAACTTTAATTGCATACATATTTTGTTGGCAGGCAGTGTTCTACATGATTCACACACTCATTTAATTCTCACAGCAATCTATAACAGGGATTATCTCTGCTATGAAGATGAGAAAACTGAAGCTCAGAGAGTTCTTAAGTAACTTGGCCGATGCCGCACAGCTGGAAAATTGCAGAGCTAGGATTTGAACTCATAATTGGAGCATGTGGTAAAATAGAATGTCTAGTTGTAGGAGACGGATGCTGAAAGCTTCGTCACATTTCCCCCTACAGAAAAATAATATCTTAGCAATACCAGAACTTGGATTTTAGTACTGTAGGGCTAGTTAATAGGTCAGTATGGAAATTGGGGATCAAAGAGAAATATGGTAGATGTTGCTGGATGTCATGACCTTGTTAGCTTATGAGGCAAAGCTTAAGCCTTCTCTCTATTACTGGGTTGTAAGTTAAAGTAAGTTCTAATAAATTTCTAAAATAAATAATAAATAGATAAGAAATATTAAGAAATCTCTGGTAAACCTGTAGTTTAGGATTTTAGAGTCTGCTAAATATCTGAGTAAAAGAGTGTGTTTAACAATGTGCTTAGAAGTTCAAAGTTCTTATTATTTTAAATTTGCCCAAGTAAATTTTTCTTGAGTTGATTGTAGCTTATAATTTTTATTTTTCTCACAGTTCTTATTAAAAATTTTTGTTAAATAGAAAGTCCTTAAAATTTTAGTTGATGACTAAGCTAAGTCTTGACAATGATATGAAATAATATATGAAGTTGCCTCAAATTGCAGTTCTTGTCTATAGAATGTGTCATATAAGTCATAGATATTTTAATTTTCACAGTCAGTGACTCAGAGTCACATTTATATTTTGACATTACCCCATCGTATTAATAACCTAGACAATAGACGTGGGTTTTGGGGCAAAGAGATAGCAAACTTTTTGAGGGATAGTAAGAAGGATCAAGTTTTAGGGGACAACGTCCTTTCAGGAGAGGTAAGGCTGAGAAAGAACCTTGCAGGACGAGAGGGGAAGAGACTCCCATAGCTTGAAAACATCACCAAGTGCTTGAGTGCTGGCAAAAGAAGGCTGTGATAGGGAGATATGATGACCAACATCCTTTGCTTAAACATCCTCTGTTAAGTCTGTGTGCTTAACCTGTAAGTGTGGTTGTGGGTTTTGCATGCTATGCCATGAATAAAAGCTTACAGATGATTGAACTATATAAACACTAATGGCTCAATAAATTTGGAGGACTCAAGTGATTAGAAACAAAATTAAAACCAACTGGCTCTGGTTATTTTATTTTTCTCTATTGATGATTTAAGGCCATAACAATGTAATGCCCATTGTTCAATCTTGTAAAATTTAGGAATTCTCTGGTCTGGTATGAACTAGTCAAACATTCCAGTTATTAGGAGTACATTTGTAACCACAACTGGATATAGATTTCATAATATAAATCTCAGATATGTTAAATGCCTTCAAAAGTCTGTGCAAATGAAGACTGGATATTCTGAATGTTTAAAGAAATTTGTTATTAACACTTCAAATGTGTTTGAATGTTGAAAATCTTTCAGATATCTTAATTAGAAATATTTTGAAAGCTGAATTTCTCAATTTACATCATTTTCCTAGGAATTACTCTTGTTTTTCAAGGTGAAATGTCCATTTGAAAAAATAAAAATCATAAATAATTTGAAGAATAAAGTTCATGGACAGAAATGAGGTTTATTCTTACTTTTAAGACAAGGCCATTGAGGAATATTACTCAGCCATAAAAAGAAACAAAATTGAGTTATTTGTAGTGAGGTGGATGGACCTAGAGTCTGTCATATAGAGTGAAGTCAGTCAGAAAGAGAAAAACAAATACCATATGCTAATACATATATATGGAATCTAAAAACAAAACAAAACAAAAATGGTTCTGAAGAACCTCGGGGCAGGACAGGAATAAAGACACAGATGTAGAGAATAGACTTGAGGACATGGGGAGTGGGAAGGGTAAGCTGTGACAAAGAGAGGGGCATGGACATATATACACTACCAAAAGTAAAATAGATAGCTAGTGAGAAGCAGCCGCATAGCACAGGGAGATCAGCTCGGTGCTTTGTAACCACCTAGAGGGGTGGGATAGGGAGGGTGGGAGGGAGATGCAAGAGGGAGGAGATATGGGGATATATGTGTATGTATAGCTGATTCACTTTGTTATAAAGCAGAAACTAACACACCATTGTAAAGCAATTATACTCCAATAAAGATGTTAAAAAAAAAAAAAAAGACAAGGCCATTGAGAAGAAGCTGCTCTGACATCCCTTGCCTCTTTATTCCCTTGTGCTGGTGGTACCTAAGTTAATAGGTTGGGCAATGTCAAAATTCAGTTGTGACTCTGAGTCACTGAATGTGAACATTAAAATATCTATCCCTAAACCTCCTAGAAGAGATTGACCAGAACAGAGCCTCCATCCCCATGGCAGCACTGTCCAACTGAAAAATAAAGTGAGCCATGTTACGAGTCATATATATAATGTAAAACTTTCTAGTAATCACGTTAAAAAAAAAAAAAGGAAAAAGAAATTAATTTTAATAACACATTTAACTCATATGCAAAATTATCATTTCAACATGTAACCAATGTAAAAATATTAATAAGATATTTTATCTTTTTTGTACTAATCTTTCAAAACTTGCTCATGTTTTACACTTATGGGGCATCTCAATTCAGTCTAGCCATATTTCAAGTGCTTGATAGTCACATGTAGTCAGTGGATACCATATTGGTTAGTGAGAATTGCTGGTATCACTGAGAAAACACTTGGGACCAGTGTAGGAAGTGAGGGCTTGCCTTTGTTCAGGATCTAGGGTAAGAGCCTACATTTCAAGGTTCCTCAGAAAGGGGCACACCTATTGGCTCACTGCGTTTGGCCAGAAGGGGCGGCTAGATCTGCTAACTGGGGACCCTTGAAGGAGGATAACAGCAGTGTGTTGAAGCATCTCCAGGTCTTGCAGCTATATGATGACTCCAAGAGGGACTTGGGAGCGGTGGGGAGTATGCCTTCTGCCAAGTATCAGCAGAAGGATGTCATTTTGCCAGTTTATGCTGCTCTGATGCTAGCTCATAAAAACAGAAACTTCTGTGCCTTCTACCATGAGTCTGATTGCCACTCCCCGAGAGAGACAAAGAGGCTGACCTGCAGCAACATTGAGAGAAAACACAATCCTGTAGAAACGAAGAAGGAGCACAACTAATTTGGGGAGACTAAGTCACTTGAGGAAAGAAGACCAAATTGAATAACTAGGATAGAAAGGGTTCTATCAAATTAGAAGTAATGAAAAGTTGGAGGAGAAATTAAGCAAAAAAGTCATGACTCTCAAAGAGATACATTTAGAGTATAAAAAGGATTTTTGAGAACTGACTAAATCAGCTCGGGCTGCTATAACAAAATACCAGAGTATGGGTAACTTAAGTAACAGACATTTAGTTCTCACAGTTCTGGAGTCTGGGAAATCTAAGATCAGGGTGTCAGCAGATTCAGTTCTTGTTCAGGGCCCTGTTCCTGTCTTGCAGACAGCTGCCTTCTCTTGTGTTCTCACATGGTGGAGAGAAGAAGGTCTGGTGTCTCTTCTTATAAGGGCACTAATCCCATCCTGGAGGCTCCACCCTTATGACTTCATTTAAACCTAATTACCTCCCAAAGGCCTCTCTTGCTACTACCACCACATTGGGGTTATGGCTTCAACATGTAAATTTGGGGGGAACATTAACATTCGGTCCATAACTGATTTCCAAATGAAAAAATTTTAATAGTTGAACTGAAAAAGAGTATAATGTTTGCTGAGAATAGAATTAGTGTTTGGGGAGATCAAGGGAAAGAAATAACTTATACAACACAGCAAAAACACAGGGGAACATGACTGCAGGGATCAGGCAATATTCAGGAAATATAATGTGAATAACAGGACTTCTAGAAAGAGAAAATAGAATATGTGAAAAAGCAATAGGTGGAAGATTAGATTATTATTCAAAAAGACTCTTCACTTCACCCCTTCATGGCAGAATGTATTTCCTGCCCCACTGACTCTGGTCTTGGCCACATGGACAGTATGCCAGTTTCTGAGCTGAGACCTGCAGAAGTCAGCCAAATTTCTGCCAGCTCTCTGAAGTGTCTACTTTTCTCCACCATGAGAAGTACATGCCCTAGAGTTCTGGTTCCTTAAGATACTATCCTGGGCAAAGACATGTGGAATTAATCTGAGCCCTACACAAGGTTGAGGGTCTGGACTAACCAGCCCAGCTGAGCCCAGCCAAGACCAGCTGACCTGTAGCCAAACTACAGACCTGGGAGCAGGCTTGTTGTAACTCAGTACAATTTTGGGGTTATAGGTTAGGCAGCATAATCACAGTAGAAATATGACAAAAATACAACACAATTCAACACATAATTGAAGAAAATGTCCTTGAGCTAAAAAAAGACCTGAATCTTTAGATTGAAAGGGCTCATTCAGTCCCAAAGAGAATTAAGGAAAACAAACAAATTTACAACTAAACATATCCTGGTGAATTTTTTTTTTAATCCTGGTGAATTTTTAAAAATAAATTATAAAGGAAAAAAAATGAGAATCAGTCTAGAATAAACATCTTATCATTCTTTATAAAGAAAAGACAGGTTTTCGTTGTTGTGTTTTTGTTTTTGTTTTTTTAAAGAAAACAGAAAAAAGAATTGCTAACCAGAGACTCTTTACCTATCCAAGATCATTTATCTGGCAGGGCAAGACAAAGTTAAAGCATTTGAGAATATACCACTCAGGCACCTATTTGAAGAAAATCCTTGAGGAAGGATTCCAGTCTTTTGCCAGAGGTCAGATCATCTGTCTCAAGACAGTGGGAGATAAGGAGGGGAGGAAAGAGTGATAAGAAATCTTACGATAATTAAGCCTCAGTAGGTGATTAAAAATTAAGTGAGAATTTATTATATAAAGTGAGGATTAGTTAAACAAAAGAGAAACACTGAAAAGGATAACATAATCATAGCTTGAAATTAAAAATTATAGACTAAGTAAAATTCTGTGGCAGGGAGAAACATTCTAATGGTCCCTGAGAATGGGGGAAAGGTGGAAAATTGGGGAATAAGAGATCCTGATAATCTCTTTCTATGGCAGGGAAAAGAGGAGAGGAAGCAGTGATTAAGCAAGCCTATTGGTGGGAAGCACAAATATTATTTAATGTTGATACATTAATAGCATATATATTATAAATTATCTTTATTTGTGATGGGACTATAATCACTAGAGATATCAATGAACAGAACTTTATTTCCAAAATACCTGGGAGGGAGGGTGAGAGGGAGAATGAAGAGAAATGTGGACAAGCCAGTAAAATGTAAGAAAGGGAAACAGAAGAAACAATATTAGATTAAGATAAACACTAAAAAGAAAATAAGATTAAAGGAATAAAGCCAGCCATCTCAGTAAATCAAATGGGCTGAGTACTTGGCCATATGTTAGGTGCTGGTAAAGAATGCTATGTCTTCTACTCTCTTTTGTGTAATACTTTTAATTTTCTGGCATAAGATGTAATTTAAAACTTTAAAATTAATTTGATTTTTATGCATTTAGTTATGAAAATAGCATTTATATTTTAGTTTCTATTATTTTCTTATTGCATTTTTCCTGAGGAAATCAGGTATAGTTTTCTTTCTATAAATGTTTAGCTATTATGTTGGGTTTAGGGATATTGAGCAAAACGATAATTTAAATTCTGTTTTGCTCAAACATTAAAAATACGAGGTTGTTTTCTCAAAGTTCTACCAAAAACTGGCTTTTTAGTCAGTTTTCATAATGACTGACTACCCAGTTATACCTTTTCCCATCCTATACAGAGTTATTATGTGGTTTTTTTTTTGTTTTTGTGGTACGCGGGCCTCTCACTGTTGTGGCCTCTCCCGTTGCGGAGCACAGGCTCCGGACGCGCAGGCTCAGCGGCCATGGCTCACGGGCCCAGCCGCTCCGCGGCATGTGGGATCTTCCCGGACTGGGGCACGAACCTGTGTCCCCTGCATTGGCAGGCGGACTCTCAACCACTGCGCCGCCAGGGAAGCCCTATTATGTGGTTTTCATAATAATGTCCTTATTTATATTTTTAACATGTTCATGGCTTGTTAGATACACTACTAGAAAATTATTTACTTTATCCTTGCATTAATTGAAGAGGAATTTCAGTTTTTCAAAGGGATGGGGGATTGTTTAGGAAGAAGGATATTTTCTTAAAGTCTCAATGAGATATATTATAATGTATTATGAGATTCTACAAACATTGATAAAATTAAATGTTTAAAGTCCAGTTACAGTTTCTGATTTCTCCTCATTATTGAACCTTACAAAGAAATTTCAGTGAGAAAGGAGAGAATAGGTAACCAATAAGCAGTGACAGTGACCAAGTTCATATGAGTATTTACATTTCAGCTCATCTTTTACATGTCTGAGCCTGAATCAGTCTTGTCTTTTCATTGCATTTGACACACACTTCCACTTTTAAAACCAGTCTTTTCTTTCTCTTCCTTTTGTTTTTTTTTTTTTTAAATCCTAAAGAAAAGTTTCTGACAATTTTCAAAACTGATGCCCAGGTTTATAACTTGCTCATGATGAAGCATTGTCAAAGTCAGAATCCAAACCAAGCTAATGTCTTTCCAGTAGCTCAAAACCATTGTTTCCCGGGTCTCCAAAATCTATTTTTTTAATACAATCAAAAAAGGTCAAAATCTATTTTCACATTCTCACTTCTCTTCGATTTTCAGAACACAACACCCGAGTCTTTGATTTTTTTTCCCTTGCTGGTTGCCATACAAAGAATTATACAGCTCAGTAAAATGAAAGACTCAGCACTGTGTGGTTCATACAAGTGGCTGAAGGGATTTTGAGATAGGTTAATGGTTCTGATTGTTTTCTTATATTGGTTTTTAAGGTGATTATATTTTATTTATGTGGGGAAAACTTGGAGTTGCATGTGAACTGTCTTGAGGGCAAACTAGGCCTCTCACACGTTGAAAAATCTTACGTGAATTGGTAATGACTTGAAATAAAGAGAGGGGAACATGCTGATAAATACTCCTTTCACTTTAAGAAAGGGTTATGACTTTAGAGAATCTAACTGGACAAAGGGGTTTAATTAGATTAATTGAATAGGTCATTTTTAGTAGCCAGCAAAAGCAGAAACAAAAGGTGGTCTTTATGACTCTATTCCAAAGATAGGTCAAAACTGTGGATCATCTAAGGTGAGGTGCTATGGGGGTGGGGAAAATACTGTATCTTGGGCAGTGGGAGAGCTAGTCAACTCCTCGTTGCTCAGCTTTTGAGATTACTAACAGCCTTTCAAAAGGTTGCTGCAGATGACCCTCACATTGCTCTAGTTCTAGATTCTTGAGATGAATGCATTTCTCTTTGCAGTACTGGCTTTAAGTTTTTGGGTCTATTTCAAGTGGAGCAGATGACTAATCACCCCCTTCTGCTAGTTGATAATGGGTTGTCTATAAAACCTTGTTTTTGTATAGTTACCTTATTGTGAAGTTCACGTATTTTGAGGAACATTCACAGCTGAAAGGCAAGGAAAATGTCCACTCCAGGGTGTAGTAAAGCTGACAGGGGAAAGAAAAAAAAAAACACTATATGACTTGGCTCTGTTTTTTTTAGTTTCCTGAAAGAAAGTGGCCTTGACCCCCATGCATTACTGCTTTTGAGATTGTAACAGCAGATGGTATGAAATGACAGTTGGTGAAGACAACTAAAGGTGTTTATAACATTGCAGGGTTGTGCAGGTGACTTTAAAAGCAAAGGATTTGGAAGTGATAAAAAGTGGAGACTGGCAGTAGAGATGGTAATAAAGCCACTAGCTGCTTGAGGCAATGTCCTTATTTTATTTTATTTTTTTCTTTTATTGCATCTAATTGCAAATTAAAGTGGAAAAAAAATTAACCGCAGGCAGAAAAGAATATTCAGCCCCTGCCTCAGTGGTTTCCAGAACAAAAAACTGTAGTCTTTGATTTTTAGATATGATATTTTTTCTTTTGCCTGCTGGTTGCCATATAAAGAGATATAGCTCAATAAAATGAAAGATCCACAGCACTGTGATTCATAGCAAGGGCCTAGAGGGATTCTGAGCCAGGTTAATGGATATGATGGTTTTCCCTTCATTGATTTTTAAGATGATTATATTTTATTTATAGGTGAGAAAATAATAGTTAATCTTAGATTTATTGAAAACTTATTTCAAGGCTGTATGAATTGATAACAATAACAGTACATTTAGGGCAACAAAACTAGAATTGTCTTTTAATCCCTTAAGGGCTGATGTGCAGGGAATCTATTGACTTGAAATTAAATGTGCTCTAACTCACAACTGAATCCAGGTGGGGAAGTTATATTTTTTTGGCTGCTCTGAAAGATTTCATTACACAAAGCTTTGATACACCTTTTGTAAAAACTATGTGAAAAATCCAGGAGCTGGAAGCTCAGGGATATGAGCATGTTGCTCTCTGGAGGCTTTCAGAACGGATTTCCAAGTCAGCCAGTCATTTGTCAGCTAAAAAGCCTACTGGTCAACCATAATTATTGGTCTGAATCTTAAACCAGGATGTGTACATTCTAAGATGCAGAAAAACTCAAAACATTACTTTATCCTAACTCGGAATTCCACTGCCTTAAAACTATTATAATTTGTTTTTATGTCCTGAATGAGTTCAGAGACCTTTTGGCTTTGGGACAAATGAATTCCCATCAGCTAAACATGGACAGTAATTTTGCCCAATAAGGATAGAACACTGGGTCTTTGTCTCTCTAAGGATTGAATAATTGTCAGTATGGCCATTTCATATCTGTGGTTCAGAAATTTCAGCTCCAGACCTTTGATATGCAGTGCTTATCGGGTGGAGGGGCAAAAACCGACTCCCCAGCAATTTAACTACTCAAAGTTTTCCAGATAATTGAGTGTTTATGTGGAGAAAAGAGAGGAAATATGCAAAATGTGCTCTGGAGAAAGGAAACTTTAACCACTGAGTCACTCAAAATAATAAAGTAGCATTATTTTAAAGTATTTCAAAGTTCACTTTTATTAAAAGTGCCAATATTGAGCTTGCTTTGGCAACACATATACTAAATTTGGACTGATACACAAATTAGTATGACCCTAAGATAAGATGACATGCAAATTGGTGACGCATTTCACTTTTTTTGGCATTGTCAGCTAGAAGTACAACATGTATGTGTGAAAGCTAAAATGGCTTAACATCATGCTACACTTTATATTAAAAATGTGAGTGGCCCTTAATTAAGCCCAATGAGACACCTAGGGTATCCATCTCCATATCAATGAGCAGGTATAGTTTGCTTATTTCTAATGGTTTATTTTTGAAAAACTATTGGTGGACACATTTGAATCACATTTATACAGTTATAAAAATAAAGATTTGATTGTGTTCTACCTTCCAAAAAAATTCCACATTAATTCATGTTGTAGTCAGTATGAATGTATAAAGTTGACTTTCACCTGTGTTAAATGATAAACTGAGGCATATTTTAAAAATTAAGGGTTTAAGCAAAAATTGATTCCAAGTGCCAGCACCAAACTCAAGTGTTTAGGAGTGTGCCGCTGCTGGAAAGGGTGGAAGCAAAACGTGGAAATTATTTGATGGCTGTAACTTAATCATTTGCCTTATATGAAAAAACTGAGTTGGCTTTTGTGATTGGTTACCCTTAGGTTTTGATTTCTTAACCGTGAGGAATTTAGGCTTACGTTTTGGTTTGCTTAAGCAGACTGCTAAGATACTAGAACCACCGCAGTCTAATGACCGCCTTGTTTAATTAACTTAACACCTGTAAGACTAATGTTTCTTTTTCTTAATTTTAATTTTTTTATACAGCATGTTCTTATTAGTTATCTATTTTATACATATTAGTGTATATATGTCAATCCCAATCTCCCAATTCATCCCACCACCACCACCAACTCCCCACACCCCCTCTTCCCCCCCTTGGTGTCCATACGTTTGTTCTTGGCATCTGTGTCTCTATTTTTGCCTTGCAAGCCAGTTCATCTGTACCATTTTTCTAGATTCCACTATATGTGTTACTATACAATATTTATTTTTCTCTTTCTGACTTACTTCACTCTGTATGACAGTCTCTAAATCCATCCATGTCTCTAAAAATGACCCAATTTCATTCCTTTTTATGGCTGAGAAATATTCCTCGTATATATGTACCACATATTCTTTATCCATTCATCTGTCAATGGGCATTTAGGTTGCTTCCATGACCTGGGTATTGTAAATAGTGCTGCAATGAAAAATGGGGTGCAGGTGTCTATTTGAATTATGGTTTTCTCTGGGTATATGCCCAGCAGTGGGATTGCTGGGTCATATGGTAATTCTATTTTTAGTTTTTTAAGGAACCGCCATAGTGTTCTCCATGGTGGCTGTATCAATTTACATTCCCACCAACAGTGCAAGAGGGTTCCCTTTTCTCCATACCCTCTCCAGCATTCGTTGTTTGTAGATTTTCTGATGATGCCCATTCTAACCGGTGTGAGGTGATACCTCACTGTAGTTTTGATTTGCATTTCTCTAATAGTTAGAGATGTTGAGCAGCTTTTCATGTGTTTCTTGGCCATCTGTATATCTTCTTTGGAGAAATGTCTATTTAGGTCTTCTGCCCATTTTTTGATAGGGTTGTTTGTTCTTTTAATATTGAGCTGCATGAGCTGTTTATATATTTTGGAAATTAATCCTTTGTCAGCTGATTCATTTGCAAATATTTTCTCCCATTCTGAGGGCTGTCTTTTCATCTTATTTATAGTTTCCTTTGCTGTACAAAAGTGTTTACGTTTCATTAGGTAACATTGGTTTATTTTTGTTTTTATTTCCATTACTCTAGGAGGTGGGTCAAAAAAGATCTTGCTGTGATTTATGTCAAAGAGTGTTCTTCCTATGTTTTCCTCTAAGAGTTTTATAGTGTCTGGTCTTATATTTAAGTCTTTAATCCATTTTGAGTTTGTGTTTGTGTATGGTGTTAAGGAGTGTTCTAATTTCATTCTTTTACATGTAGCTGTCCAGTTTTCCCAGCACCACTTATTGAAGAGACTGTCTTTTCTCCATTGTATGTGTTTGCCTCCTTTGTCATAGATTAGTTGACCATAGGTGAGGGGGTTTATCTGTGGGGTTTCTATCTTGTTCCATTGATCTATATTTTTGTTTTTGTGCAAGTACATACAGTCTTGATTACTGTAACTTTGTAGTATAGTCTGAAGTCAGGGAGCCTGATTCCTCCAGCTCCATTTTTCTTTCTCAAGATTGCTTTGGCTCTTCAGGGTCTTTTGTGTTTCCATACAAATTTAAAGATTTTTTTGTTCTAGTTCTGTAAAAAATGCCGTTGGTAATTTGATAGGGATTGCATTGAATCTGTAGATTGCTTTGGGTAGTATAGTCATTTTCACAGTATTCCTTCTTCCAATCCAGGAACATTGTATATCTCTTCATCTGTTTGTCATCTTTGATTTCTTTAATCAGTGTCTTATTGTTTTCCGAGTACAGATCTTTTACCTCCTTATGTAGATTTATTCCTAGGTATTTTATTCTTTTTGTTGCAAAGGTGAATGGGATTGTTTCCTTAATTTCTTTCTGATCTTTTGTTGTTAGTGTATAGGAATGCAAGAGATTTCTGTGCATTAATTTTGTATCCTGCAACTTTACCAAATTCATTGATTAATAGTTTTTTGGTGGCAGCTTCAGGATTATCTATGTATAGTATCATGTCATCTGCAAGCATTGACAGTTTTACTTCTTTTCTAATTTGTATTCCTTTTATTTCTTTTTCTTCTTTGATTGCCATGCTAGGACTTCCAAAACTATTTTGAATAATAGTGGTGAGTGTGGACGTGCTTGTCTTGTTCCTGATCTTAGAGGAAATGCTTCAGTTTTTCACCATTGAGAATGATGTTTGCTGTGGGTTTGTCAAATATGGCCTTTATTATGTTGAGGTAGGTTCCCTCTATACCCACTTTCTGGAGAGTTTTTATCATAAATTGGTGTTGAATTTTTTCAAAAGCTTTTTCTGCATCTATCGAGATGACCATATGGTTTTTATTCTTCAGTTTGTTAATATGGTGTATCACATTGATTGATTTGCATATACTGAAGAATCCTTGCATCCCTGGGATAAATCCCACTTGATCATGGTGTATGACCCTTTTAATGTGTTGTTAGATTCTGTTTTCTAGTATTTTGTTGAGGATTTTTGCATCTATATTCATCAGCATAAAAATTCATCATAAGAAAATTTTCTTTTTTTGTAGTATCTTTGTCTGGTTTTGGTATCAGTGTGATGTTGGCCTCATAGAATGAGTTTGGGAATGTTCCTTCCTCTGCAATTTTTTGGAAGAGTTTGAGAAGGATGGGTGTTAGCTCTTCTCTAAATGATTGATAGAATTTACCTGTGAAGCTGTCTGGTCCTGAACTTTTGTTTTCTGGAAGATTTTAAATCACAGTTTCAATTACTTGTGACGTGTCTGTGCATATTTTCTATTTCTTCCTGGTTCAGTCTTGGGAGACTGTACCTTTCTAAGAATTTGTCCATTTCTTCCAGGTTGTCCATTTTATTGGCATAGAGTTGTTTGTAGTAGTCTCTTAGGATGCTTTGTATTTCTGCATTGTCTGTTGTAACTTCTCCTTTTTCATTTCTAATTTTATTGATTTGAGTTCTCTCACTCTTTTTCTTGATGAGTCTGGCTAAAGGTTTATCAATTTTGTTTTTCTTCTCAAAGAGCCAGCTTTTAGTTTTATTGATCTTTACTATTTTTTTTTTTTTTGGTTTCTATTTCATTTATATCTGCTCTGATCTTTATGATTTCTTTCCTTCTACTAACTTTGGGTTTTGTTTGTTCTTCTTTTTCTGGTTTCTTTAGGTGTAAGATTAGATTGTTTATTTGAGATTTTTCTTGTTTTTTGAGGTAGGATTGTATTGCTATAAACTTCCCTCTTAGAACTGCTTTTGCTGCATCCCATAGGTTTTGGATCATCGTGTTTTCATAGTCATTTTTCTCTAGGTATTTTTTGATTTCCTCTTTGATTTCTTCAGTGATCTCTTGGTTATTTAGTAATGTATTGTTTAGCCTCCATTTGTTTGTGTTTTCTACGGTGTTTTCACTGTAATTTATTTCTAATCTCATAGCATTGTGGTCGGAAAAGATGCTTGATATGATTTCAATTTTCTTAATTTTTACCAAGGCTTGATTTGTGACCCAAGATGTGATCTATCCTGGAGAATGTTCCGTGTGCACTCGAGAAGAAAATGTAATCTGCTGTTTTCAGATGAAATGTCCTAAAAATATCAAATATATCTGGTCTATTTTGTCATTGAAAGCTTTTGTGTCCTTATTAATTTTCTCTCTGGATGATCTGTCCACTGATGTAAGTGTGGTATTAAAGTCCCCCACTATTTTTTGTTACTGTCGATTTCCTCTTTTCTAGCTCTTAAGAATTTGCCTTATGTATTGAGGTGATCCTGTGTTGGGTGCATATATATTTATAATTGTTATATCTTCTCCTTGGGTTGATCCCTTGATCATTATGTAGTGTCCTTCCTTGTCTCTTGTAGCATTCTTTATTTTAAAGTCTATTTTATCTCATATGAGTATTGCTACTCCAGATTTCTTTTGATTTCCATTTGCATGGAATATCTCTTTCCATCCCCTCACTTTCAGTCTGTATGTGTCCCTAGGTCTGAAGTGGGTCTCTTGCAGACAGCATATATGTGGGTCTTGTTTTTGTATCCATCCAGTGAGTCTGTGTCTTTTGGCTGGAGCATTTAATCCATTCACATTTAAGGTAATTATCAATATGTATGTCCTTATTACCATTTTCTTAATTGTTTTGGGTTTGTTTTTGTGGGTCCTTTTTTCTCTTGTGTTTCCCACTTAGAGAAGTTCCTTTAGCCTTTGTTGGAGGGCTGGTTTGGTGGTGCTGAATCCTCTTAGCTTTTGCTTGTCTGTAAAGCTTCTCATTTCTCCGTCAAATCTGAATGAAATCCTTGCTAGGTAGAGTAATCTGGGTTGTAGCTTCTTCCCTTTCATCACTTTAAATATATCATGTGACTCCCTTCTGGCTTGTAGAGTTTCTGCTGAGAAATCAGCTGTTAACCTTATGGGAGTTCCCTTGTATATTTTTTGTTGCTTTTCCCTTGTTGTTTTTAATTTTTCTTTGTCTTTAATTTTTGTCAATTTGATTACTATATGTATCATTGTGTTTCTCCTTAGGTTAACCCTATGTGCGACTCTCTGAGCTTCCTGGACTTGGGTGGCTATTTCCTTTCCCATGTTAGGGAAGTTTTCAACTATAATCTCTTCAAATACTTTCTCGGGTTCTTTCTCTCTCTCTTCCCCTTCTGGGACCCCTATAATGCAAATGTTGGTGCGTTTAATGTTGTCCCAGAGGTCTCTTAGACTGTCTTCATTTCTTTTCATTCTTTTTTCTTTATTCTGTTTCATGGCAGTGAATTCCACCATTCTGTCTTCCAAATCACTTATGCGTTCTTCTGCCTCAGTTATTCTGCTCTTGATTCCTTCTGGTGTGTTTTTCATTTCAGTTACTGTATTGTTCATCTCTGTTTGTTTGTTCTTTAATTCTTCTAGGTCTTTGTTCAACATTTCTCGCATCTTGTCGATCTTTGCTTCCCTTCTTTTTCCGAGGTCCTGGATCATTTTCACTATCATTATTGTGAATTGTTTTTCTGAAAGGTTGCCTGTCTCCACTTCATTTAATTGTTTTTCTGGGGTTTTACCCTGTTCCTTTATCTGGGACATAATCCTCTTTCTTTTTATTTTGTCTGACTTTCTATGATTGTGGTTTTCATTCTGAAGCCTGCAGGATTTTACTTCTTGCTTCTGCTGTTGGCCCTCTGGTGGATGAGGCTATCTAAGGGGCTTCTTCAAGCTTTCTGGTGGGAAGGACTGGTGGTGGATAGAGCTGGGTTTTGCTGTGGTGGGCAGAGCTCAGTAAAAGTTCAGTTTCCTTGCCTGCTAATGGGTGGGGCTGAATTCCCTCCCTGTTGGTTGTTTAGCCTGAGGTGACCCAGCACTGGAGGCTACAGGCTCTTTTGTGGGGCTAATGGTGGACGGACTCTGGGAGGGCTCATGCCAAGGAGTACTTCCCAGAACTTTTGCTGCCAGTGTCTCTGTCTCCACAGTGAGCCACAGCCACCCCCTGCCTCTGCAGGAGACCCTCCAACACTAGCAGGTAGGTCGGGTTCAGTCTCCTATTGGGTCACTGCTCCTTCCCCCTGGGTCCTGATGTGCACACTATTTTGTGTGTGCCCTCCAAGAGTGGAGTGTCTATTTCCCCCAATCCTGTTGAAGTCCTGCAATCAAATCCCACTAGCCTTCAAAGTCTGATTTTCTGAGAAGTCCTCCTCTCATTGCTGGACCCCCAGGTTGGGAAGCCTGACATGCGGCTCAGAGCCTTCACTCCAGTGAGTGGAGTTCTATGGTATAATTGTTCTTCAGTTTGTGAGTCACCCACACAGCGGTTATGGTATTTGATTTTATTGTGATTACACCCCTCCTACCATCTCATTGCAGCTTCTCCTTTGTCTTTGCACGTGGGTTATCTTTTTTTGGTGAGTTCCAGTGTCTTCCTGCCAATGACTGTTCAGCAATTTTGATTCTAGTGCTCTTGCAAGAGGGAGTGAGCACACATCCTTCTACTCTGCCATCTTGAATGAATCTCCTAATGGTTATTTTCAAATTACACTACAGTCTTGTTTTCCACAAAATTTGAGTTCAATGCTCAGTCCCTTTCAGTTCAATGCAGTGACTGTATATGAAAATAACTTACCACCACAATTGCACATACAAATATCCCCTGCACAAGCAAACCAACCTTCTAAAATAGATGCCAGAAGGCATTGACTTTCTATGTCTGAATCCAGGATGTTACCAAAGTTAGGGGCAGATCAACAAAGTAGTAATGGAATTAATGAGGTTTCCTCCTTTATTTGATTTTTCGTCTTTTGTTTGATTAACCCATATAATTTGAAATTCTATATTTTAAAACAAAGAGACTAGACTGAGAATGTTCTAGAAATTGTATCTCAGGTTCATGAAATGATGGATAAAGAGAGAAAAGTTATTTTAAAAAGATACTTGGATAACTGAATATCAATAAGTAAAGTTTTATATTTACTTTGAAGTCATGTACCACTTTCCTGCTAGGAAAATGGAGACACTCAAACAAATCTTTAAGCTGTATACAAAAATACAAGCACAGAGCCAGAATATTGGAGATATACTTAAATAAAATCCCAAGAAGGAATTTAATTTAGATAAGAAACAGATTTGAAATGAAGCAAAAGATGACCCACACCTGAACACACAGACACACACACACATAATGTCTGTTATTCTCTTCATTTAACTCCATTCTTCTTGGTCCCATCTTGAACTGTCAATAAATTGTCCAGAAAACTGCAAGAAAAGCAACTCTGGTGAACATTTTGTCTGAGCCAGGGCAATAAAGAACACAAAGATTTTCTCATGAGGAATCCCATTTTCTCAAGTTTTTTGACTCATTTATTTTTTTTTAATTTTTTTAAATTTTTTTATTGGAGTATAATTGCTTTACAATGGTGTGTTAGTTTCTGCTTTATAACAAAGTGAATCAGTTATACATATGTTCCCATATCTCTTCCCTCTTGCGTCTCCCTCCCTCCCACCCTCCCTATCCCAGTCACAAAGCACTGAGCTGATCTCCCTGTGCTATGCGGCTGCTTCCCACTAGCTATCTACCTTACGTTTGGTAGTGTATAAATGTCCATGCCTCTCTCTCGCTTTGTCACAGCTTACCCTTCCCCCTCCCCATATCCTAAAGTCCATTCTCTAGTAGGTCTGTGTCTTTATTCCTGTCTTAACCCTAGGTTCTTCATGACATTTTTTTTTCTTAAATTCCATATATATGTGTTAGCATATGGTATTTGCCTTTCTCTTTCTGACTTACTTCACTCTGTATGACAGACTCTAGGTCTATCCACCTCATTACAAATAGCTCAATTTCGTTTCTTTTTATGGCTGAGTAATATTCCATTGTATATATGTGCCACATCTTCTTTATCCATTCATCCGATGATGGACACTTAGGTTGTTTCCATCTCCTGGCTATTGTAAATAGAGCTGCAATGAACATTTTGATACATGACTCTTTTTGAATTATGGTTTTCTCAGGGTATATACCCAGTAGTGGGATTGCTGGGTCATATGGTAGTTCTATTTGTAGTTTTTTAAGGAACCTCCATACTGTTCTCCACAGTGGCTGTATCAATTTACATTTCCACCAACAGTGCAAGAGGGTTCCCTTTTCTCCACACCCTCTCCAGCATTTATTGTTTCTAGATTTTTTGATGATGGCCTTTTTGACTCATTTAAAAGTATTTATGCAATTGTAATAATGATGTTCATGTTTTATCAAAATGTGTGGCGCTTCTCTGATAAGAAATTCTCACCTAGATGGTCTGACATACATTAAATCTATCCAAAATTTTTTCTGTAATATGGATTTATAGAAAGTGAAATGGGGCATTATGGTTGGTTTCCTTTTGTTAAAAAGAAAATAGTGTCACTTGTGCTAAAAGCCCACGATACCAAACCCAGATTTAATACCTGACCTAACTGCAGTTTTAACCTCTCCCAGAAGTGTAATCGCAGTGGAATGGTCTGGAATTTTCTGATCAAGTACCAGAAAAGTAATCTGTCATGTGGGTCCTCTCAATCCCCTAGATGAAGAAGAAGCAATCTGTTTAATAAAACTGTTGCATTTCCTTCCCCCCTAAAGGATGTCCTGTTTTGCTAAGAGCTCCCTTACCCTACCCTTCTTCCTCTAAGAACCTTCCGTTCTGTGTAACCCCTCAGAGCGCCCTCGTAGTTGCTGGATAGGATGCTGCCCAATTCATGAATCTCTTGCCCAATAAAACCAATACAGTCTTCAAATTTACTCAGTTGAATTTTGTTTTTTAACACTTTCAATTTATTTTTCTGATGTCAAAAGCTGTAGATATTTATTGTCAAAAGTTTGAAAAAGTTAAATGAACGAAAGAAAAGAAAGCCCATTACCTGCGAATCTCTAATCTAGAGATAACCTCTGTTAACATATAAACACATGCTTAGAATTGCACATATTGCTTAGTTTTCTGTCTTTTTTCCTTATTAAGAAAAGTCCTTTAAAACAAACAAAAAAATGAATAGAGACAGTTCTTTCAAATAATTTAAGTATTTTTAATCACAATGTGTCAATGTCTACATATTCTTATTCTTTTTGACCAAATCATATTTCTGATAAATTTTGCTGTTTTCCTTATTTTCCCTCTTTCTAGGGGTGGGAATTCTGTTGGGTTAGAACAATGCATATTGCTTAAGGCTCAACTTATCTTTACATTTCATTCCTGTAATATTGTGATATGTTAAGAAATATATATTTTGGTCTTGATCCTGGGCTCTCAGCCAGAACTCTTAAAATCTTTGTAACTTCCTAAGTGATAAGAGCAATAGGAGCATCTTTCCTTATAATATTTAGTTTTTGTCCCTGGCTCCTGAAACCGCCTTTGGAGCCTAAAACTGAAAGGAGCCGCTTCTGTTATTCATATCAAGCCCCTTTCAACTGCACCTGTGTGTATGTTAATGAGGTAACTTTTGGAACACCTCTAAGGATGATGCTGGTTGCCAGGGGGGAACAAACCATGTGATTAGAGGGTTGAAACTTTCAACCCCCCAGCCCCACCTCCAGAGAGGAGAGAGGGGCTGGAGGTTGGGTTAATTACTAGTATCCAGAGATTTAATTAATTATGCCTATGTAATGAAGATGCCATAAAAACCCTAACTGAAGAGGTTCAGAGAGCTCTGAGTTTGTGAACATATAGCGATGCCAGAAGGTGCCGTGCCCAGAGAAGGTATGGAAACTCCATTCCCTTCCCATATACCTTGCCCTATGCATCTCTTCCATTTGACTCTCCCTGAGTTATATTCTTAATAATAAGTGAGTAATAGTAAGTCAAGTGCTTTCCTGAGTTCTCTGAGCCATTCTATCAAATTATCAAACCCAAGGAGGAGCTCAGGAGATCTCCAAGTTTAGAGCTGGTCAGTCAGAAGTACATGTGATAACGTGGGATTGTGTTTATCATCTGAAGTGGGGGAAAGTCTTGTAAACTGAGCCTTAACCTCTGGAGTCTATGCTAACTCTGTGCAGTTAGTATCAGAATTGTTTAATATAAGGAAAAAAAACCCTTACACATTTGGCATCAGAAGTGTTGTGAGTAGGGAAAGTTGTTTTTCCTGTAATTCCTGCGTTTGGTATCTTAGCCTCACCAAACAACTTTTTCAATCTGCATACATGTTACTCTTTTTAAAAAATTGAACTCTAGTTGATTTACAGTGTCGTGTTAGTTTCTAGTGTATGGCAAAGTGATTCAGTTATATATACGTATCTATGTATATTCTTTTTTCATATTTTCCCTTATAGTTTACTTCAAGATATTGAATATATTTTCCTGTGCATAACAGTAAGTCCTTGTTGTTTATCTATTTTATATATCGTAGTTTGTATCTGCTAATCCCAAACTCCTGATTGATCCCTCCCCTGTTTCCCCTTTGGTAGCCATAAGTTTCTTTGTCTGTGAGTCTGTCTCCGTTTTGTAAATAAGTTCATTGGTACCATTTTTTTTGATTCTACATATAAGTGATATCATATGATATTTGTCTTAGGCCAACTTACTTCACTTAGTATGATAATCTCTAGGTCCATCTGTGTTGCTGCAAATGGTATTCTTTCATTCTTTTTTATGGCTGAATAATATTCTGTTGTATATATCTACCACATGTTTTTTATCCATTCATCTGTCAGTGGACATTTAGGTTGCTTCCATGTTTTGGCTATTGTAAATAGTGCTGCTGTGAACATTAGGGAGCATGTATCTTTTTGAATTATAGTTTTCACTGGCTATAGGCCCAGGAGTGGGATTGCTGAATCATATGGTAACTCTATTTTCAGTTTTTTAAGGAACCTCCATATTGTTTTCCATAGTGGCTGCACCAATTTACATTCCCACCAACAGTGTAGGAGGTTTCCCTTTTCTCCTCACCCTCTCCAGCATTTATTATGTGTAGACTTTTTGATGATGGCCATTCTGATTGGTGTGAGGTGATACTTCATTGTAGTTTTGACTTGCATTTCTTTAATAATTCGTGATGTTGAGCATTTTTCATGTGCCTGTTGGCCATCTGTATGTCTTATTTGGAGAAATGTCTATTTAGGTCTTCTGTCCATTTTTGATTTGGTTGTTTGTTTCTTTGTTATTGAGTTATATGAGCTGTTTGTATATTTTGGAAATTAAACCCTTGTTGGTTGCATCATTTGCAAACATTTTCTCCCAGTCCGTATGTTGTCTTTTCATTTTGTCTATGGTTTCCTTTGCTGTGCAAAAACATATAAGTTTGATTAGGTCCTATTTATTTATCTTTGCTTTATTTCTATTGCCTTGGGAGAGTGACCTAAGAAAATATTGCTATGATTTATGTCAGAGAATGTTTTGACTATGTTGTCTTCTAGGAGTTTTATGGTGTCATGTCTTACCTTTAAGTCTTTAGGTCATTTTGAGTTTAATTTTGTGTATGGTGTGAGAGAGAGAGTGTTCTAACTTCATTGATTTACATGCAGCTGTCCAGCTTTTCCAACACCACCTGCTGAAGAGACTTTTTCTCCATTGTATATTCTGACTTCCTTTATCGAAGATTAATTGATCGTAGGTGTGTGGGTTTATTTCTGGGCTCTTTATTCTGTTCCATTGATCCATATGTCTGTTTTTGTGCCAATACTACACTGTTTGGATTACTGTAGCTTTATAGTATTGTCTGAAGCCTGGAAGGGTTATGCCTCCCCTGCTTTGTTCTTTTTCCTCAGGATTGCTTTGGCAATTCTGGGTCTTTTGTGGTTCCATATAAATTTTAGGATTATTTGTTCTAGTTCTGTGAAAAATGTCATGGGTAATTTGATAGGGATTGCATTAAATCTGTAAATTGCTTTGGGTAGTATGGCCATTTTAAAAGTATTAATTCTTCAAATCCAAGGGCATGGGATATCTTTCCATTTCTTTGAATTATCTTTAACTTCCTTTATCAATGTTTTATAGTTCTTAGCGTATAAGTCTTTCACTTCCTTGGTCAAGTTTATTCCTAAGTATTTTACTTTATTTTAGATGTGATTTTGAAGGGGATATATATATATATATATATATATATATATATATATATATATATATATATATTACTTTCCCTTTCTGATAGTTCGTTGTTAGTGTAAAGAAATGCAACATATTTCTGTATGTTTTTTCATATCCTGCTAAATTGCTGAATGCATTTATCAGTTCTAGTGGTTATTGTGTGGAGTCTTTAGGGTTTTCTATATATAGTATTGTGCCATCTGCATATAATAACAATTTTACCACTTCCCTCCCAATTTGGATACCTTTTATTTCTTTTTCTTGTCTGATTGCTGTGGCTAGGACTTCCAATACATTTTGAATAGAAGTGTTGAAAGTGGGCATCCTTGTCTTGTTCTAGAATTTAGCGGGAAGGCTTTTAGCTTTTCACCATTGAGTATTATGTTGGCTGTGGGTTTATCATAAATAGCTTTTATTATGCTGAGATATGTTCCCTCTATACCCACTTTGGTATGAATTTTAATCATGAATGAATGTTGGATTTTATCAAATGCCTTTTCTGCATCTATTGAGATGATTATGAGGTTTTTATCTTTTCTTTTGTGGATGTGGTGTATCACATTGATTGATTTGTGTATGTTGAAACATCCTTGTTATCCTGGGGTGAATCCAGTCTGATCATGGTGTATGTTTCTTTTTGTGTGTTGTTGAATTCAGTTTGCTAATATTTTGTTGAGGATTTTTGCATCTATATTCATCAAAGATATTAGCCTGTAATTTTATTTTTTGGTAGTGTCTTTGTCTGGTTTTGGTATCAGGTTGATGGTGGCTTCATAGAATGACAGTGGTTGTGTTCCCTCCTCTTCAAGTTTTGGAATAGTTTGAGAAGGATCAGTATAGTTCTTCTTTGTATGATTGGTAGAATTCCTCAGTGAAGCCACCTGGTCCTGGACTTTTGTTTGCAGGAGTTTTTAAAAATTACATAATCTGTATATATTTTATATAGTTAACATATTTAATAAAATTTGTGAGTAAATGTTATGAAGATATGTGACCAGAGTAATAATTACAGCTCTCCAAAGCCTCGTTTTAACTCTAAGTTGACATAAGACATTATTATTTCAAGGAGAATAACAGAATTAAATGTCTGGTATAATAATTTATGAATATCTTGGTAAAATACTGTTCTTTCCTTGATCTTTATATATCTAAACAATATTCCAATATTCTAAACAATATTGATTTAGTATAATCAAAAATTATAATCACTAAAATCATCATTAGCACTCAAGACAATCAACTGAAAAAGTCAGGATTTCTAAGAATCCATTAAAATTATATAAAACTGCCTTCCTACATGCCAGAAACAACCACTTAGAAACCATAATGGAAAAAGATTTCAATTCATTATGACATCAATTATATGAAATACATGAGAATAACCTTAATAAGGGTAACCTATGGTTGGTTTTCCCCTTCAGAAAATTCTGATTTTACTCCTCACTGACTTCAGAGGAGGACTCAGTGATTGTTCATATACTCTCCATAGGAAATATACTCTTCAAAATATTTTTGAACTCGATAGAATTTACTAAAAATATCATTGATTTTTGGGAGGAGGGTTTAGATGACCTTTTCCACAAAACCATACCCCTTGGCATGTCTCCACTCTTCTGTCTCTTTTTTGGTATATCAATTAAAGCAGGAGAGGTCCTCCTTTGACCCTTCCCTTTAAAATCTTGTAAACTAATAGGGTATGTAAATGGTTAAAAACATTTATATGTAAAGAAGTTACAGAAACAGTAGAAGGGCCATTGCTTTTAATATATAGGTAGAAAAGGATATAAATAGATAAATACATAGGAAATACAATGCTAATATTCTTATGAAAAATATTCAACCTTAAAAAAGAATTTCACATTAAAGAAATAAAACACACCATTTCACTTAATAAATTGGTAAAAATTTAAAGGAAAAGATGAACACATTTGTTAACTTTCTGTGAGGTATATCTCATATCTAGGTGGCAGTTGAAATTGCTAGTATTCTAACAAGCAATTAGGCAATATTATCAAGAGTCTAAAATATAGCCCATCTCCTTGACTTACTTCAGAATCTCATCATGTCAGTTGAAATGTCCTCTTAACCTCCTTGACAACAGTTTAAATCTTACTACACCAGACAAAATTTTTTTCCTAAGAAACAAATCTGATTATGCCAGGTCTCTTGGTGGGTCAAAATCCCTAGTTAGTGCGATTGTCATTCCTTATGCAAAGACATACAAGACCATTCACACTCTATTAGCAATAGATCCTATTTATTGAACAATTACTGTATTTTAGTATGTTTTCTGAGGGTTTCTCCACTTTTATCTCTTTTAATACTCATATAAGGTAGATACAGTTATTATTCTCATTTCATAGATGAGACAAAAAGTGGTTAACTAACTTTCTGAAAGTCATCCAGGCAATTTGACACCAGAGTTGAGCTTTAACCTCTGTGCTATACTGTCAGTAACAAGATACCCAGCCTTAGCCTCACCTATCACTTTCCCCAAGCGTTCTACTCTTCACCTACACTAATTTTCTTTCCATACCCCAGATGTAACTGGCTCCTTGATTACTTCAGACATATGTTAATTATTCTACCTAGGGTCTTTGCACTCAGCCAACCACTCATAAAATTTATACTAAAAAGCTAGTACTAGCATATTCTTCACGCTGTATTATTAATTATGTTTTTGTTAATTATGAAAGAGACTTTTCATTGCCTACTCAATATCCATCCTCCTCTTTTTAATAAAAAGATTCTTAGGTTTCCTTGAAGCTGCGTGTGGCCATGTTTCTAAGTTCTCTCCAATGAGATGTAAGCTGTAGTTGTTGTAGGGGGCAGAGAGGAAAGTTCCTTAAATGGGGAGGGGGGTGGTCTTTTTGCCAGTGTCTTATTGCTGGAGCTTTAGCAGCCAGATTGTGACTCTGAGGGAAAAAGATAGTGAAGGGAAGTGATCCAAGAAGCCCAAGAACCTGGTGAAGAAGCCACCATACAATCCCTGGGCTACTCACCCAATTTAGGTACACCTCTGTTAAGAGGAGCTGGATGCAACTTCTCAGTGATACATTTGTCAAGGATAAAAACTGAATTTTACTTTTTTTTTTGGTATATATAATGTTACGATTTCAGGCCCTAGCATAAAGTAGGCACCTCCCAAATATTTGTTCCATGCGTGAAATTTTTTGTATCATGAAAATGTAAGTAATATTATCATAAAATGCAATATAAGCAAACACTGGGGATTTATGACAATTTTTTTCTCCTTAACTGGATCCTGTAATCACATTCAAGCAACCCTTTTTACATCATATAAAATATATGCATATACTTTTATTCACTTTTCTGTTTCATTTTTTACCATGTTTCTGGTGCTTTGGTAAAATGGAGAACTGGGACAATATTGTACCTGGTTTAGGATAAGAATGTCTTTACATCTGAGCATAATGTTCAGGCTTGGGTGAAAGTGGAATTTATCCTGAATCATCTTGATAATTGCCTTAGCAGTCTATTCTAACAGAACTTATTTTGAATTTGGATGTGCTCTTGCTTTTAGAATATATGCTACCTCCAGGGAAGGATTGTGTCAGGTAATCAGTATAGCATTGAAGAAAACTCTTTACTTTTGAAATGTTCAGCTAATATTTAGTTGATGGTACCAAACTGTTCCCTTTGTTATATTGTTTACAGAATCCAGGAGGAAAACATGAGGTTATGTATTGCCCAAGTCAAGGGCACAAATCACTGATTTGAAGGGCAATAAGAGATTAGGCAAATAAAATAAGAATGCTATTTTAAAATGTAATATCCTGAAACATACCTGATTACATACTTATGATCCTAGATAGATTGAACCAATAAAATCCAAGAAGCATTTTATGTCCACAGTATATGTGTGCAGCAAACCCTAAGGGATCATTTTAAGAGGCTTATGGTGTCTGACCCGTTTCCCTTTATCTCTGGCATTCTCCCATAGAGACATTGCAATAAAAATAGACACTCCTACTCAGATGTTTATTCATTATTCCATGATGCTTGTGCATTTGAGTGTATTAATTGCTAACTTCTGTAAACTCATCTGATCTACCTTTTCAAAAAGAAATGATTACAGGAACATTTAGCTTAGATGCTCACCACCTCTTCTATTGAGAAATGCCATTTATTTCTTTTTTCTAGGCTCACCCTTTCCCCAACCCACCAGTAAATCTATCAAGGGGCTTGCATTACAGACTATTCTTTATGTTTTTTCTCTATTCTCTTTATCTTCATAAGAAATACTAAGAAGACTTTAAGGCCAGTAGCTTAATTATTTTTTCATTGTTCTCCTCTTTGATGTCTCATACTTTTTTTTTTTACATCTTTATTGGAGTATAATTGCTTTAAAATGGTGTGTTAGTTTCTGCTTTATAACAAAGTGAATCAGTTATACATATACATATGTTCCCATATCTCTTCCCTCTTGCATCTCCCTCCATCCAACCCTCCCTATCCCACCCCTCCAGGTGGTCACAAAGCACCTAGCTGATCTCCCTGTGCTATGCGGCTGCTTCCCACTAGCTATCTACCTTACGTTTGGTAGTGTATAAATGTCCATGCCTCTCTCGCGCTTTGTCACAGCTTACCCTTCTCCCTCCCCATATCCTCAAGTCCGTTCTCTAGTAGGTCTGTGTCTTTATTCCTGTCTTACCCCGAGGTTCTTCATGACATTCTTTTTTCTTAAATTCCATATATATGTTTTAGCACACGGTATTTGTCTTTCTCTTTCTGACTTACTTCACTCTGTATGACAGACTCTAGGTCCATCCACCTCACTACAAATAACTCAATTTCATTTCTTTTTATAGCTGAATAATATTCCATTGTATATATGTGCCACATCTTCTTTATCCATTCATCTGTCGATGGACACTAAGGTTGCTTCCATGTCCTGGCTATTGTAAATAGAGCTGCAATGAACATTTTGGTACATGACTCTTTTTGAATTTTGGTTTTCTCAGGGTATATGCCCAGTAGTGGGATTGCTGGGTCATATGGCAGTTCTATTTGTAGTTTTTTAAGGAACCTCCATACTGTTCTCCACAGTGGCTGTATCAATTTACATATCCACCAACAGTGCAAGAGGGTTCCCTTTTCTCCACACCCTCTCCAGCATTTATTTTTTCTAGATTTTTTGATGATGGCCATTCTGACAGGTGTGAGATGATATCTCATTGTAGTTTTGACTTGCATTTCTCTAATGATTAATGATGTTGAGCATTCTTTCATGTGTTTGTTGGCAAGCTGTATATCTTCTTTGGAGAAATGTCTATTTAGGTCTTCTGCCCATATTTGGATTGGGTTGTTTGTTTTTCTGTTATTGAGCTGCATGAGCTGCTTATAAATTTTGGAGATTAATCCTTTGTCAGTTGCTTCATTTGCAAATATTTTCTCCCATTCTGAGGTTTGTCTTTTGGTCCTGTTTATGGTTTCCTTTGCTGTACAAAAGCTTTGAAGTTTCATTAGGTCCCATTAGTTTATTTTTGTTTTTATTTCTATTTCTCTAGGAGGTGGGTCAAAAAGGATCTTGCTGGGATTTATGTCATAGAGTGTTCTGCCTTTGTTTTTCTCTAAGAGTTTGATAGTTTCTGGCCTTAAATTTAGGTCTTTAATCCATTTTGAGCTTATTTTTGTGTATGGTGTTAGGGAGTGATCTAATCTCATACTTTTACATGTACCTGTCCAGTTTTCCCAACACCACTTATTGAAGAGGCTGTCCTTTCTCCACTGTACATTCCTGCCTCCTTTATTAAAGATAAGGTGACCATATGTGCGTGGGTTTATCTCTGGGCCTTCTATCCTGTTCCATTGATCTATCTTTCTGTTTTTATGCCAGTACCATACTGTCTTGATTACTGTAGCTTTGTAGTATAGTCTGAAGTCAGGGAGCCTGATTCCTCCAGCTCCGTTTTCGTTCTCAAGATTGCTTTGGCTATTCGGGGTCTTTTGTGTTTCCATACAAATTGTGAAATTTTTTGTTCTAGTTCTGTGAAAAATGCCAGTGGTAGTTTGATAGGGATTGCATTGAATCTGTAGATTGCTTTGGGTTGTAGAGTCATTTTCACAATGTTGATTTTTCCAATTCAAGGACATGGTATATCTCTCCATCTATCTGTATCATCTTTAATTTCTTTCATCAGTGTCTTATAATTTTCTGCATACAGGTCTTTTGTCTCCTTAGGTAGGTTTATTCCTAGATATTTTATTCTTTCTGTTGCAGTGGTAAATGGGAGTCTTTTCTTGATTTCACTTTCAGAGTTTTCATCATTAGTGTATAGGAATGCCAGAGATTTCTGTACATTAATTTTGTATCCTGCTACTTTACCAAATTCATTGATTAGCTCTAGTAGTTTCCTGGTAGCATCTTTAGGATTCTCTATGTATAGTATCATGTCATCTGCAAACAGTGACAGCTTTACTTCTTTTCCGATTTGGATTCCTTTTATTTCCTTTTCTTCTCTGATGGCTGTGGCTAAAACTTCCAAAACTACGTTGAATAAGATTGGTGAGAAAGGGCAACCTTGTCTTGTTCCTGATCTTAGTGGAAATGCTTTCAGTTTTTCACCATTGAGGACGATGTTGGCTGTGGGTTTGTCATATATGGCCTTTATTATGTTGAGGAAAGTTCCCTTTATGCCTACTTTCTGCAGGGTTTTTATCATAAATAGGTGTTGAATTTTTTCGAATGCTTTCTCTGCATCTATTGAGATGATCGTATAGTTTTTCTCATTCAGTTTGTTAATATGGTGTATCACATTGATTGATTTGTGTATATTAAAGAATCCCTGCATTCCTGGAATAAAGCCCACTTGATCATGGTGTATGATCTGTTTAATGTGCTGTTTGATTCTGTTTGCTGGTATTTTGTTGAGGATTTTTGCATCTATGTTCATCAGTGATATTGGCCTGTAGTTTTCTTTCTTTGCGACATCCTTGTCTGGTTTTGGTATCAGGGTGATGGTGGCCTCATAGAATGAGTTTGGGAGTGTTCCTCCCTCTGCTATATTTTGGAAGAGTTTGAGAAGGATAGGTGTTAGCTCTTCTCTAAATGTTTGATAGAATTCGCCTGTGAAGCCATCTGGTCCTGGGCTTTTGTTTGTTGGAAGAGTTTTAATCACAGTTTCAATTTCAGTGCTTGTGATTGGTCTGTTCATATTTTCTATTTCTTCCTGATTCAGTCTTGGCAGGTTGTGCATTTCTAAGAATTTGTCCATTTCTTCCAGGTTGTCCATTTTATTGGCATAGAGTTGCTTGTAGTACTCTCTCACGATCTTTTGTATTTCTGCAGTGTCAGTTGTTACTTCTCCTTTTTCATTTCTGATTCTATTGATTTGAGTCTTCTTCCTTTTTTTCTTGATGAGTCTGGCTAATGGTTTATCAATTTTGTTTATCTTCTCAAAGAACCAGCTTTTAGTTTTATTGATCTTTGCTATCATTTCCTTCATTCCTTTTTCATTTATTTCTTATCTGATTTTTATGATTTCTTTCCTTTTGCTAAGTTTGGGGTTTTTTTGTTCTTCTCTCTCTAATTGCTTTAGGTACAAGGTTAGGTTGTTGATTCAAGATGTTTCCTGTTTCTTAAGGTAGGATTGTATCGCTATAAATTTCCCTCTTAGAACTGCTTTTGCTGCATCCCATAGGTTTTGGGTCGTTGTGTCCCCATTATCATTTGTTTCTAGGTATTTTTTAATTTCCTCTTTGATTTCTTTAGTGATCACTTCGTTATTAAGTAGTGTATCGTTTAGTTTTACAGATCTCTTCCTGTAATTGATATCTAGTCTCATAGCGTTGTGGTCGGAAAAGATACTTGATAAAATTTCAGTTTTCTTAAATTTACCAAGGCTTGATTTGTGACCCAACATACGATCTATCCTGGAGAATGTTCCATGAGCACTTGAGAAAAATGTGTATTCTGTTGTTTTTGGATGGAATGTCCTATAAATATTAAGTCCATCTTGTTTAATGTATCATTTAAAGCTTGTGTTTCCTTATTTATTTTCATTTTGGATGTTCTGTCCATTGGTGAAAGTGGGGTGTTAAAGTCCCCTACTATGAATATGTTACTGTCAATTTCCCCTTTTACGGCTGTTAGTATTTGCCTTATGTATTGAGGTGCTCCTATGTTGGGTGCATAAATATTTAGAATTGTTATATCTTCTTCTCGGATCAATCCCTTGATCATTATGTAGTGTCCTTCTTTGTCTCTTCTAATAGTCTTTATTTTAAAGTCTATTTTGTCTGATATGAGAATTGCTACTCCAGCTTTCTTTTGGTTTCCATTTTCATGAAATATCTTTTTCCATCCCCTTACTTTCAGTCTGTATGTGTCTCTAGTTCTGAAGCGGGTCTCTTGTAGACAGCAAATATATGGGTCTTGTTTTTATATCCATTCAGCCAATCTGTGTCTTTTGGTGGGAGCATTTAGTCCATTTACATTTGAGGTAATTATCGATATTTATGTTCCTATTCCCATTTTCTTAATTGTTTTGGGTTCGTTATTGTAGGTCTTTTCCTTCTCTTGTGTTTCTTGCCTAGAGAAGTTCCTTTAGCAGTTGTTGTAAAGCTGGTTGTGTGGTGCTGAACTCTCTCAGCTTTTGCTTGTCTGTAAAGGTTTTAATTTCTCCATCAAATCTGAATGAGATCCTTGCTGGGTAGAGTAATCTTGGTTGCAGGTTTTTCTCCTTCATCACTTTAAATATGTCCTTCCAGTCCCTTCTTGCTTGCTGAGTTTCTGCTGAAAGATCAGGTTAACCTTATGGGGATTCCCTTGTGTGTTATTTGTTGTTTTTCCCTTGCTGCCTTTAATATGTTTTCTTTGTATTTAATTTTTGACAGTTTGATTAATATGTGTCTGGGCATATTTCTCCTTGGATTTATCCTGTATGGGACTCTCTGTGCTTCCTGGACTTGATTAACTATTTCCTTCCCCATATTAGGGAAGTTTTCAACTATAATCTCTTCAAATATTTTCTCAGTCCCTTCCTTTTTCTCTTCTTCTCGAACCCCTGTAATTCGAATGTTGTTGCGTTTAATGTTGTCCCAGAGGTCTCTGAGACTGTCCTCAGTTCTTTTCATTCTTTTTTCTTTATTCTGCTCTGTAGTAGTTATTTGCACTATTTTATCTTCCAGGTCACTTATCCGTTCTTCTGCTTCAGTTATTCTGCTATTGATCCCATCTAGAGTATTTGTCATTTCATTTATTGTGTTGTTCATCGTTGTTTGTTTCATCTTTAGTTCTCCTAGGTCCGTGTTAAATGTTTCTTGCATTTTGCCTATTCTATTTCCAAGATTTTGGATCACCTTTACTATCATTTTTCTGAATTCTTTTTCAGGTAGACTGCCTATTTCCTCTTCATTTGTTAGGTCTGGTGGGTTTTTATCTTGCTCCTTCATCTGCTGTGTGTTTTTCTGTCTTCTCATTTTGCTTATCTTACTGTGTTTGGGGTCTCCTTTTTGCAGGCTGCAGGTTCATAGTTCCCGTTGTTTTTGGTGTCTGTCCCTAGTGGCTAAGGTTGGTTCAGTGGGTTGTGTAGGCTTCCTGGTGGAGGGGAGTAGTGCCTTTGTTCTGGTGGATGAGGCTGGATCTTGTCTTTCTGGTGGGCAGGTCCACATCTGGTGGTGTTTTTTCGGGTGTCTGTGGACTTATGACTTTAGGCAGCCTCTCTGCTAATGGGTGGGGTGTGTTTCTGTCTTGCTAGTTGTTTGGCATAGGATGTCCAACACTGTAGCTTGCTGGTCGTTGAGTGAAGCTGGGTACTGGTGTTGAGATGGAGATATCTGGGAGATTTTCGCCATTTGATATGTGGAGCTGGGAGGCCTCTTGTGGACCAGTGTCCTGAAGTTGGCTCTCCCACCTCAGAGGCACAGCACTGACTCCTGGCTGGAGCATGAAGATCCTTTCATCCGCACGGCTCAGAATAAAAGGGAGAAAAAGTAGAATGAATGAATTAGTAGAAGAAAGAAAGAAAGGAAGGAAGGAAGGAAGAAAGAAAGGAAGGAAGGAAGGAAGGAAGGAAGAAAGGAGAGAGGGAGGGAGGAAGGAGGGAAGGAAGGAAAAAAAGAAAGAAAATAAAATAGAGTAAAATAAAATAAAGTAAGATAAAATATAAAGTTATTAAAATAAAAAAATAATTATTAAGAGAAAAAAAGAAAAAAATTGAAAACAAACAAAAACGGACAGATAGAACCCTAGGACAAATGGTGGAAGCAAAGCTATACAGACAAAAATCTCACACAGAAGCATACACATACACACTCACAAAAAGAGGAAAAGGGGAAAAAATCATAAATCTTGCTCTCAAAGTCCACCTCCTTAATTTGGGATGAATCGTTGTCTCTTCATGTATTCCACAGATGCAGGGTACATCAAGTTGATTGTGGAGCTTTAATCCCCTGCTTCTGAGGCTGCTGGGAGAGATTTCCCTTTCTCTTTGTTCTCACAGCTACCAGGGGCTCAGCTTTGGATCTGGCCCCGCCTCTGCGTGTAGGTCGCTGGAGGGCGTCTGTTCTTCGCTCAGACAGGACGGGGTTAAAGGAGCCGTTGATTCGGGGGCTCTGGCTCACTCAGGCCGGGGGGAGGGAGGGTTACGGAGTGCGGGGTGAGCCTGCGGCTGCAGAGGCCGGCGTGACGTTGCAGCAGCCTGAGGCGTGCAGTGCGTTCTCCCGGGGGAGTTATCCCTGGATCCCGGGACCCTGGCAGTGACGGGCTGCACAGGCTCCCCGGAAGGGGGGTGTGGATAGTGACCTGTGCTCGCACACAGGCTTCTTGGTGGCGGCGGCAGCAGCCTTAGCATCTCATGCCCGTCTCTGGGGTCCGCGCTTTTAGCCGCAGCTCGCGGCTGTCTCTGCAACTCCTTTAAGCAGCGCTCTTAATCCCCTGTCCTCGCGCACCAGGAAACAAAGAGGTAAAAAAAGTCTCTTGCCTCTTTGGCAGGTCCAGACTTTTCCCCGGACTCCCTCCCCTCCCGGCTAGCAGTGGCGCACTAACCCCCTGCAGGCTGTGTTCAAGCCGCCAACCCCAGTCCTCTTCTGGCGCTCCGACCGAAGCCTGAGCCTCAACTCCCAGCCCCGCCCGCCGCGGCGGGTGAGCAGACAAGCCTCTCGGGCTGGTGAGTGCCGGTCAGCCCTGATCCTCTGTGCGGGAATCTCTCCGCTTTGCCCTCCGCATCCATGTTGCTGTGCTCTCCTCCACGGCTCCGAAACTTTCCCCCTCTACCACCCGCAGTCTCCACCTGTGAAGGGGCTTCCTAGTGTGTGGAAACCTTCCTCCTTCACAGCTCCCTCCCACTGGTGCAGGTCCTGTCCCTATTCTTTTGTCTCTGTTTTTTCTTTTGCCCTACCTAGGTACGTGGGGAGTTTCTTGCCTTTTGGGAGGTCTGAGGTCTTCTGCCAGCGTTCAGTAGCTCTGATGTCTCATACGTTAACTGTCAACCTTCAAAGTCGTAATTTTTGAGCTGTATTTTGAGTTCTATTCCTCTTGCTATTAATGGCTAACCTAAGAAGGTATAGATATGTTGCCTCATTTTTCCAGTGTAAAATGTCTAATACAAGACACCCAGAGTTGCTTTCATGAACCGTGATGGCAGATGCTATCAGAGTTTGCAGTTGCTGTATAAAGTGGGCAGTTTTGCTCTTCTTTATGAATTTGAGATCTCTTTCAGTCCAGGAGTAAAATGATAGGTAATTGAATTTTACTTTATTTCTATTACTCCCCTGACTTCATTACAGAATTATGAAATCTCTTGATTTTCAGTTTTTGAGTGGTAAGTTCTGAGGCTCAGTTTGAGTGGCAGTGTCCCTGTCCCCTGGGGAGTTCTTGCTGTGAGCACTATAGATCCTCTTTCCTTATTCATTCTATTTCTTCTCCTTTCTATGGATCCTGGTTTCTTCTGGAAACTTTGCCAGAGACACCTTGCCTTCCCAAGTACATGTCGACTCATTTCTCCATCACATTTAATTTCTTTATGCTAACAGTATCTGTGACTATCTATATACCTACCTAACAGCCATTTATATATGTCTATCTGTGAAACATGATAAGTTTGATACCTATGAAACTCTAAACAGTAATATATATGCTTTATACACATTTTCTAATTTAATTTAATTCTCAAAGGAATCCCATAAGATAGGTATTATGGCATTTTACCAAAGAAAACTATATTTTTACTTATCTACTTAAAATAATAATAATAACCACAACAAGTTACTGAATTCCTAATGTGTAGTAGGCATTATACTAGGAGCCTTACTTGTTTTTTTATGTGATTATTTATTGCCTTGTTTGAAACTAGATTTAAAGCAGCTTAATTTAACTATTCTTTAATTTTCATAGCAACTCTGAAAATGGAAATCTCATTTTAGAGATGAAAAGATCTTCTAATTTATTCATAAAGCTCTATTTATTCATTTTATATTTACATAACAATCCATTAAATGGCACTTTTGGGGGAGCCTTTCCTGATTGCCTACCCTTTCCTTGTTTTGTTTATCATAGGCCCTTATAGTAGCTAGAAAATTTTATTTGTAACACTTGTTCCACTTTATATGTTTACTGGCTTTATAAATGTTATTCTCTATATAAAACTAGAAAATATGGCTGAATGAAAATAGAAAAAAAATTCTCCCTCTTTCTAGAATACTCTTCCCCTTCTTTATTGTCTGGCATCCTTGAGCTAAAGAGTCACTTATCAGGGGAGCTTTCTGGTCCCTAGATTAGGTCTTTATTTTAAATGTTCCTTTAGCTCTGTATAATTCTCCCTCAAAGAAGTTAGCAGTGTTTTGATTAAGTAATTCCTTTTTTTTAATTAAGACTTTATTTTTTTAGAGCAGTCTTAGGTTCACAGCAAAACTGGGGAGAAGATGCAGACAGTTCTCACATACTCCTGCCCACACACATTCACAGCCTACCCCACTATCAATATCTAGCACCATGGTGGTACATTTATTACAATCAGTGAAATTACAGTGACGCATCATTATCCCCCAAAGTTCATACTTTATATTATGGTTCACTCTGCATGTCGTACATTCTATGGAAAAGTATATATGGCATGTATCCACCATTATAGTATCATACAGAGTATTCACACTGCTTTAAAAATCCTCTGTGCTCTGCCTGTTCATCCCTCCCCACCTGCAGTCACGAATCTTTTTACTGTCTCCATAGTTCTGTCATTTCCAGGATGTCATATATTTGGAATCATACACTGTGTAGATTTTTCAGATTGACTTCTTTTACTTAATGTGCATTTAAGTTTGCTCCATGTTTTTTCATGGCTTGATAGCTCATTTCTGTTTAGTGCTGAATAATATTCTATTGTCTGAATGTACCACAGTTTATTTTTCTATTTACCTTCTGAAGGACATCTTGGTTGCTTCCAAGTTTTGGCAATTATGAATAAAGTTGCCATAAATATCCATGTGCAGGTTTTTGTGTGGACATAAATTTCAATTCCTTAGTAATTATTTTTTTAAAAAATAAGTTCGTTCAATCAATATATATTTATTCCTGCCTTCTTATGTGCCAGGCACTGTGCTAGTTTCTGGGTGGGAGGTGTTTGCCTTCGTGTCTGCTCTCCCTGGAGAACATAGGCTCAATGAGGGTGGGCATCTGTTTAGTGTGTTCATCACTGTATTCAAGGATTCCTTGTTTTCTGACATAATTAGATGTATGAAAGACACACCTATATCAAAATGACTGAGACAGGTTGAAAGGAAAAGGACAAGCAAAGATGTAAGAGGTGAATGCAAAGCAAAAACAAACCAGGAGGTGGTATAATAATATCAGACCACATCGAGTCAAACACATAGTATCTTATAATGATAAAGGTATAGTCTTCAGTGAAAATCTGGTATCAACTTTTATGTACTGCGCAGCAAAGCATCAAAATTTATATTTACTAAGTAATGAACTTACAGAGAAACCTTCCTCAATTTTTGTATGTATATTTTTTCAGCTTCTTGCCACAAAATCCCTAGGTATAATAAGCCATGTGAAACACCTGCATCTGGCCATCGGCTCCTGAAATTCAGGTGGGTTCTTGGATACAACTCTTGAATATAGTGAGGAAGTTTATGGATTATGATAACATTGAAAAACTGGGGGATTTATTTTTCTTGAGTTAAAAAACCCTGGTCACTGCCCTAGTTTGTGGATTTTTTGTTGTTGTTGTTCTCTCCTGGTAATGCTCTATGTTGAAACCAAATCCATGTCCCCGTGACTCTGAAGCCTGTATTCCTTACACTCTGTGTGCTCTCCCCTCCACCCCAGCCTACCCATCTTTTATTTCCTCCTGTGTCTCTATGGGTTCATTAGGCCTTCAGTGGCAACAAATAGAAGAAGCTAAATAAAGGGACACAAAGGCAAAGGAGCCCTTATTTTAAAATATTGAAGTTAAATTATTTGAAAACTGGATTTTAAAAAGTATCCAGTTAAGCTCTCATTTAAATGTAAAGGTATAATAAATATATTCTCATGTGTACAAGCAATCAGAAAATGTATCACACAAAGACATTCTTTCTGAATGTAGTAGAGAGGTTGTACTCCTAATACAAATGAGAAATAAATACAGGAGGTAGCAATAAGTGGAAAGTAAGAAGGTGAGTGAATATCTTACTAAGTGCTAGTTTTATCTTTCTTTAAAAAAAAGCATGACAAATGAAGCAGACAAAATAATATCTGAACAATACAGAATTAAAAATTTAGACATGCTATTTTGGAATGGAAATGAAGGAGGAGACCAAGAATGTGTCTATTTTAGGGGAGCGAGATGAAGTATAGATGTGTCTAAGAAATTATTAGAGACAGATAAACATAATATGAATGAGCAATGAACAGAAGAAGAGAAAGTGAATATCTGATTTTAAGGCTGGAAGAAATTTTGTACTTGCTAATAGAAAAAAGAAATAAAAATTAAAAAAATATAGAATGACTAAAAATATGAAATGGAAAAAAACATTCTAATATAACAGTAAATGGATAAAATTTACTAATGAAACATAGAAGCAGTGATTGGATTAAAATATATGATATATGATAAATAAGGCACCACAAGGAAAGGATAGACAGCAGGTGTTCAGTTAATTAGTTCATTAAATGCAGAAAACTAAAGCTGGATTCCTAATAATACTATATACATAGGTGGACACCAAATAAATTAAAGATCTAAATGTGAAGGTTAAGCCATAAAACAAAGAATAAAATGTTGGAGGATATCTTTGTGACTTAGGGATTAACAAAAATAATTTTTCATATAAGACTGAAAAATAAGAAGCCAAAAATTAAAAAAGAAAAAAATAGGGAGAGAGAAATGTGACAATATCAAAATGAAGGATTCCTGCTGAATGAAGGATACAATAAACGAAGTTCACATATTGGGCAAAGATGTTTGAAATATCTAAAACCTGCAAGGAATTCATACCTACAATAGAAAAGAAAACTGGAAATCCCCAAGAAAAAGACAAAAAATTCATAGCAAAATGCACAGAAGGTGTACACAATTTCACAGACAAGAAAACTCAGAAATTTAACACATGTTTGAAGAAATGCTCAATATCAATTGTTATCAGAGAAATGTTAATTAGAACAAAACTGAGATGACTCCTGATACTCAACAGCATATGGGATATTAGAAAAGGAAAGCAGCAAGTTTTAATGTGTAGAGAGCAACTCTCGTGATCTGTGGTGGGAGGGCCATTCTGCAGGGCAGTTTTGTAGCATTTGGTAAGATTGTGTCTGGGTACACCTAACAACCCAGTGACTATCCCAGAGAAACTCTCCCCCCTTGACCCCAAGGTGATATGTCAAAAAATCTTCAGTTTTCTTTGATGGAATGTTGCATTCATCAGTAGGAGAATGGATAAGTAAAAATGGCATGTTAATACATATGATAGAACCATATGTGCATAAAAAATAAGCTAGATGTAGAGATTAAAAATCTGAGTAGAAGAATGTTAATAGGACAAAAATAAGAAGGAGAACGTGATTTATGTGATTTACAGCGTAATGCCATTTGTGTAGTTTAAACACATACGCACAAAAAACAGGACATATTTTACAAGAATATGTGTATTTACAGAAATACAGTAAGCATACTTAATAGGAGCCTAGAAAGGCAGGGTAACAGAAGCAGGATCTTGGTATAAAGGGGAAAAATAAGCAAGAGAAGGTCTTGGACAGACTGGTGTCCCAAGAGGAGAGAGGGCAAGAGATGGAGAGAGCAAAGGAAGAAAACTGGCTGAGGGGAAGCAAAATGGGTGGGAATCTAGATCTCCAGCTCCTTCTGCACCTGCGACAGTTCTTTTTCTTGTGCTCTATTATGGAGCTCCTGAGTACGATTTCACTTTAAAAAATTTCTGGTGCTAAAAATCTGTTTTAAAGACAGGGACCTAGGTGGATGAAGTTCTGTGCTTAGAAAACAGGTGCGTTAAATTCCACAACATGCCCCAACACAGCCTATGTGCCTTAGGGTAAAATGCTGAAACCCGGCTTTGTTTCCCCACCTGTAAAGTGAGAGTAAAACACCTCTGTTTTTCTTAATCTCTCAAGATTGTTATGATAAGGAAAAAGAATCCGATGACCCTTGAAATTATATCTAAAATCAATGAGTCATGCAAGAAAATACCTGTTGCTGTGCTGTATTAATGGATAGGATTGTTCTTGCCCAGAGGTTTCTCTGTAGCATCTGTGAGCAGTAAAAAATTGCATGGGATTAGGCTTAGAAATATGCCCATGGAAATCTCTGCGCTCAGCCCTGAATCCCCTCCTAACCCCACCCCAAGTGAGAAATGAGATGCGGCCCTCAGATATTTTGTCTGTCAGGTACTCCCTTATTGGAAGCAGGTCTAGGCTAGGTTCCCTTAGCACTGAATGAATGGTCTGATTTATAAAATGCCTTATGTCTGTTGTTTCCCTTCTCTTTTTCTGATTTATCTCTTTAATTAACCCAGGGATTCTCAAACTTTTTGTCCCAGTGACATTTTACACTCTTAAAAATTATTGAAAACTCCACAGAGCTTTGACTTTTGCAGGTTATATCTATTGATATTTACTACATTAGATATTACAACTGAGAAGTTAAAACATATTTATTCATTAAATCATTTAAAAATAACAACAAACCCATGGTAATTAACATAAAAACATTTCCAAAGCAAATAACAATATATTCCAAAATAAATAATGTTTTCCAAAAGCAAAAAACGAACTTAGAATAGTGGTATTGTTTTTATAGTTTTACAAATCTCCTTAGATTCTTACAACTGCTACCAGAAGAATATGTTCAGTGAAATGTTGAGTTTAGGTATCAAATAATGTCTCAGAAAATTTTATAGCCTGGAATATACAACTTCTACAGTTGGAAAATAGCCTAACAGTAGCACTTTCTATTTTAAACCTAATGAAGGAATCCAGGAAAATTTGACTTCAAAATATTTGTCTCACAAATTACTTTTATAAGGAACATTGAACCTGTCTGGAAAACATTATGCTGAACTATATGAAATTGTTAATATTTGACCATTTTTTAAACCTATAAAAGCAGAAATGTCATATGGGTTTTACTGATATGGATAGGAGAGTAAAGCCTATTTGTGTTCTTTTTTATAATAAGTTTATTTATTTATTTTTGGCTGCATTGGGTCTTCGTTGCTGTGCGCAGGCTTTCTCTGGTTGCGGTGAGCGGGGGCTACTCTTTGTTGTGGTGTGTGGGCTTCTCGTTGCGGTAGCTTCTCTTGTTGCGGAGCACAGGCTCTAGGACCATGGGCTTCAGTAGTTGTGGCTCAAGGGCTCTAGAGCGCAGGCTCAGTAGTTGAGGTGCACGGGCCTTGTTGCTCCGCGGCATGTGGGATCTTCCCGGACCAGGGCTCGAACCCGTGTCCCCTGCATTGGCAGGCGGATCCCTAACCACTGCGCCTATTTGTGTTCTTTTTAAAAAATATTAAGGAGAATATTTATCTTCTCTAAGGCGGAATTTAGGTCATACTTTAACAAGAAGAGTCATCTTAGAGCAGGTTTCTGGAAAAGTTTGAAGGTATGGTTTATGGGATGAGTCTTGACAAATGATGGAAGATTCAAGATGGTCTAGAAATTTATGATGAATTCATCAGTTATCACCTCTGTTTTTGACTCCAGTACATAACATTTTGTTTGAGATGAAAACTGATTCAATTTTTTTTGGAAATCAAAGTACTAGCTGTCAGGGGCAGGGTGACTAGTACAAATCTTAAAATTGTTCATTTTTATTATTACTGATCAGTCCTATTAGAACTCACCATGATAATAACAGTATAGTAATAATACTTTTCTTTGAATAAGAAGCAAGAATATATTTATAAGTTTGTCCATTCAAAACACTTACTGTGATAAACATATCTAATATTTAATCATATATGTCCATGTAGTGATATTTTTTACTTACAATGTATTCCTTCTTAGACCAAAGCCCATCCTATCAAACTCAAGAGTTATGTAAAGATATTTCTTGGCATTGATGCTTCATATTTTAAAATACAAATAGTTACTGTGTTCTGATATTCTAATGTGCTACAACCAAAGGAATCACTTTTTAATTTATGATGAATATAAATTTTAATCATTATTTGTTTCCTTGAACTGTGTACTAGTTATAAATTATTTGAAAGACAGTGTGAAATGTCAACAAATCTTACATGACAGTGTAGCTCATTTAGTGTCTTAAATCAAGTGTTTTGCACTGGGAGCTAGGCAACCAGGATTTTTAGCCAAAATAAGGCATAGGAAAATGCAGAAAGGCTTTCTCTTTTTCCTGACATCATTGTACAGAAAATTCAAAGTGTTTCTGCCCTCACTACTCAGTTTTGTACGTATCTAGGTCTGTGTCAAAGATTGCTCAAAGCATTCTACCGTATTCTACCAGAATGTCCATAAAGTAGAGGAACTCCTAAATAAATATAGGACAGTAGGAATGGAAGTAGTATAATACAGATTATAATTTTCAGTGGAGAAGTTAGGTTCAGGAAAAATAAACACCATTTAGTTACTGGCATTAAGGAAGGAATACATGTCCAAAAAGAAGAGAGCAATAACTGTGGCAGTGTCTGCTACAACCTGGTGTTCCCAAATCCTGTGTCCCACTTACTGTCCTATCCAGTGTGCATCCTATTCACCAGGCCACCTCTCTGATACATCTAGGGAAGAGCGGAACAGAGACATTGATGCTGGCTGTGGAATGGGCTCTGTGAATTTGTCAAAGAATAAGTCAATCAAAGAGAAGTGAGCCTCTTCACTGATTATTAAGTCATGTTCCTTTTCCTTCAGAAAATAAACCAAAGGCTTCAATGTACTCAGGGAAAAGAACAGAAATCAAGTAATTGCTAGGTTTTCTTTTAGCTTATTATTTTGGGGAAGAACTAACCCTAATTCTTCTAACTTCTTCTCCTAAGCCATGTTTTTGTCCAAACCATTTTTGAATTTCTGTTTTCTGACCCCTGTGTTTTCTATATTGTGCCTATGGCATTCAGAAGCCAAACACAATATTTGAAAGAGGATTAACTAATGCTGAGTCAAACAATGGAGGGTGGATAAAGCCATATTACTGTTTATATGTACATCCCATGGTGCATATGAGATATCGGAGCCAGCTAGGAAGAGTCCACTTAACACAGTTCTCTTCCTGCTCCAACAGAAGCTCCTTTCTTTTCTTCGTTACTGTCCTCTGTCTGATTGAGAGATATATTAGACAAAAGCATCATGGATGGAACTGAATGTTTTTTGAGAAATATATAATGTAGTGTATTTGATAGAAAACCACCAAAATTGTATTCTGGGGTGTGCATGATAGGAAATTAGACCGGATGCTAAAATGTATGTTGGGAAAGAATAGCACATTTTTATTTCTAGCTGTTAAATCAGTGTGGCATAATATCATTTTTTTGCTTTTCAAAAGATAGGCAAATCTGTAATCTTGGGCCCAGAAATTAGGGAGAGGCACAGAGGTATTTTACAAGTACTGCCATTTATCAAGTAAGTACTAGTTTCCCCTAAAAGCCTCTGCTAAGATTCTCTCTCTCTCTCTCTCTAAATATTATAAAGGAGAAAAGGGTTGGGGTAACACTGTTAAAATTATATATATTATACCTTATCTGTAGTTCTGACCCATCTTTCTTTCACCTGTCTCCTAAACCAAGCCTGATAGGGCAGGCCGACTGAGTAGTGCGGGACTGCCTAAGTACTTATTCTCATAAGGAGCTAATAAGGACTCATATGTAGAGAAATGACCATTTATTTGGGATCTGGGACAAGGCTTTGCTAAATATTTTATGTAGGAGTCTTGTTTACCATTTTGGTTCTTTTGATGTCACTGATTGTGTGAAATTGTTACTTAGGTCATAAACCCATAGAAATGTTATGGCAGGCAGGTATATTGCCCTTAATAAGAGGCTTGATTCAGAGTAACTATTACCAAGGCCAGCAATACTGTACAGGTTTCCACACTCCAGAGAGCAGTTGTTCTCAGAAATTCCCTTCCAAAACACATTGGGTCTCACTATCTTGGCATGCTCATGAGCTGTTGTCTTACAGTATCTCAGTAATGGGACAGCTCTATTCTATAAATAGCTTCAGAAAATAACTTCATAAACACAATGCAATTATACAAATAAGATTTAAAACTACTTTGAAAAAGACAGGTTTGAACTAATTTGATTAAAGTCATAAATTATTGTTTATCTATTTCCTTGTTACCATTCATGGTTTGACACTTGTGGAGTACACTGATGTTAATATAATGCATTAGGAAGAATTCCCCTCCTGAGAGCCAGTGTAGCTTAGCAAAGTGATATTTAATGTTTTCTATGATATTTATTTAACTAAAATGGCTGATTAGATGTTAAACAGAATAGAGGTTAATGATCTTTGTTATTGGTATTATAAAAAATTTTTAAAAAGAATAAAATAGGGTTAATGATGTATGCATTATTGTTATTATGGGGATTAAAAACATGCAGTTGTTGGCTGCTGTGAAAAAGTAGGCACCAAGCTGTGAGTAATTAGCAAAAGTATATTATCTTCTAACCTTATAATTAATTACTTTGTTTGGCTCTATTACTTTTTAATGATGGTCTTCATTGGCTTCATGTAAATATGTAAATCTGTACATAATTTTAAATCTAAGTGATAGAAGCAAACTCTTGATGATTTTCTACATCTGAGAAGGAACCAATGCAATCTATAGCCAATACTAAAGACAATACCTGGGAAGAGATGACAGAACCAACAACTTCTAGACATGGCGAAGTCAGGGGAGACCTACTGGAAGAAGCTTTGGAGATATTAGTTTTGGGAACAATCAAAACTTCTGACCCTTTGACCACCTCCACCAACCCAGGAATGCTCTTTTGTTCTTTAGATTGTTCAATAAAAAGACTTTTGTTTTCTTTTGTTTTTCTTTTCCATATGCATTATTTTTAGGGTTGCCAGATTTAGGAAATAAAAGTACCGGGTGCCCAGCTACATTTAAATTTTAGATAAACTATGAATAATAGTTTAATATAAGTGCTTCCATGGAATATTTGAGACCTACTTATACTAAAAGATTATTTATTATTTACGTGAAATTCAAATTTAACTGGGAATCCTGTGTTTTACCTGGTAACCCTAATTATTTTAAGCTTCCTGGATTTTATTGCACTAGCATTGGTTAATAAATTCACACATTAGATTTGAAATGAAATATCCTCAAAGGCATAAAAATGCAAGTATTCTTCCTTTGCAGTTTAATTCAAACTTGTAATGTTTTTCTAAACTAAACCACCCTTTTTGTATACAGAATTCACAAGAACATTTACATCTATTTATAGAACGTGTTTCTATATTGTTGGCCTACATACATTTCTAAATAAGGGTGCCTTTTCCTAAGTTCTTTATGTCACTGTTATCATAGCTAGAAATTCTATGCTAGAGGAGTATGATTGAGTGGAGTAAACAAGGGTGGATACCATACAATAGTGAAAAGTGTGTTGAAGGTTATTTACCTGTTGCTGGCTCTGGTCATCCTTCGACATTCCCTCTGGCCTGCATCCCTATTCCTGGTAACAATACAAGTAGTGTTCAAAGAATTATAGATTTCTAATTGCTTTTGGGGGAGATTACTAATACATAGTCTTTCTATTCTTTTCTCAAAGAACTAATGAGAGATCTGCTAAGGCAGGTTGGGATATTTGGGTTCTGATGATGTTTACAAAGCTAATTTTTTTTTTTTTTTTTTTTTTTGCGGTACGCGGGCCTCTCACTGTTGTGGCCTCTCCCGCTGCAGAGCACAGGCTCCGGACGCGCAGGCTCAGCGGCCATGACTCAGGGGCCCAGCCGCTCCGCGGCATGTGGGATCTTCCCGGACCGGGGCACGAACCCATGTCCCCTGCATCGGCAGGCGGACTCTCAACCACTGCGCCACCAGGGAAGCCCTACAAAGCTAATTTTTAAAGTTAGTTTGCCAAAGTAAATATTTTACATCATTGCATTATTATGTGCTCAGTGTCCAGAGAGGAACATTTTGGGGGGTAAATATGCTTGATTTAGTCCTCTTAAGTTGTTTGTTGGATTTTGAATGTTTGCTTCTAATTATATGTTATTCTAGTGGGATGGACATATAGGCTGTCTGAGTTTGTCTTTTTTTCTTAATTTGTTAGACTCCGTATCTTTGGAGGAAATGGAGAAATGAATTTATCCTTGATCTTGATCCAATTTGGATGCAGACCAACAAAGGTGTGAGCTCTTAGGAGGCATAATCATTTATTTTTGTGTTGCTATCAGAGAAGAGTGTTGTGTAAAAAGAATCCATGCATCTCTAATATTTACACATGAGTTAAACATGTTGATTCTATCCTTATGTTTCAGTTGACATTTGTTTACAGGCAAATTTTCTTAAACTTGTCGATATATTTTGTATTCATATTGAGACATGAAAAACTCAAAGTCTTTGTGTTAATTCAGTCATTCAATCAAAATTTAATTTTTACTTAATACCTTTTAGTCATTGAATGCTGTGTGGTGGAAGAGCTACACCTAGGTCAAACCACATGAAATTGTAATATTAGTCTGGGTTTTTTGTGTGTGTGTGTGTGGTACGTGGGCCTCTCACTGTTGTGGCCTCTCCCGTTGCAGAGCACAGGCTCCGGACACGCAGGCTCAGCGGCCATGGCTCACGGGCCCAGCCGCTCCGCGGCATGTGGGATCTTCCCCTCCGCGGCATGTGGGATCTTCCCGGACCGGGGCACGAACCCGTGTCGCCTGCATCGGCAGGCGGACTCTCAACCACTGCGCCACCAGGGAAGCCCCTTAGTCTGTTTTTTATCAACAAAAATGATAATTCATATGGTACATTCAAATATAAGTTATTTTGTCTTCTCTGGAGAAGCTTGGGATATCAGCAGTATAATATGTGGTAATATATGGAAAATTTTAGTTGTGTAGGTCAATGCTTTTCACATTTTTGTCATCCATATGAGTACCATTTGTCTACTTAATTTTTTTCAGTGACTCACTTTTTAAGACTTAAATAAATTAAATGATTTTAAGAAGTACTACTCATTAAAGCATGCTAGTTTAAAATGCTAGCTATGAATTTTCTAGTAGCTCTCATGTTTATCAGTGTACCACAAAATTCTCCTTATCTGAGTGAGTCATGTATCATACCTTGAAAAACCACCAGTACTGACAGAAAATGCTACAGGAGTTCTGCTACATTGGTCGTTTTTTAACGTTTCTGGAAATTAAGGCAGAGGTATAGGCCACCAAAGAGAAATTTCTGTTTTTAATAATACATAAATCTGAAAGAAAAATAGAGATGACAAATCTCCCCTAAATTTTATATTACATTATAAGATATATTAGGTTGAAACATAAGAAATCAGCATTCGTATCGATAAAAAATGTTTGCATGTTGGCAATTTTATATAGTTTAATCTAGTATGTAATGGAAAGTATTCCTTTCCCTGAGGAAAATTAAACCAACATTATAGTTGGATTATCTTTGAAGAGGTGCAATATATTTCTCAGAAGGGGTTTCCTACTGTGCATTGCCACAGGTAGCTTGTTGAAGGAACTCATTCCCTGGGCCATTTCACAGTAGTATTTGCAATGACCTTTTATATAAGGCAAGTGAAACCTATGCAGGTTGTAGTGGGACTAGATGAAGTAGCAGACCTGCTTATGTTTACAAATATTCTACTCTGATTAGGTGAGACATCTACAAAGAAGATCACCTCTTAACAGATAGATCATTTGCCTCCTATCCACAGCCAGTCAAGTGGATAGAAGTATATCAACATAGCTGGGAGCAATCATCATCTTGCTAAGTATATGGAAGGCAGACAGGCATGAGATATGCGCACATGAATTGTCCTCTTTCAAAGGTCAAATTGCTACATTGCTAGTGTATGCTTGAATGCAGAATGCACAAATGTCCTGAGTTTAATTTTTCTGATGTCACAATTTGGATCCTATAATATGTAGTGACACTGGAAGATAGTAAGAAAATAAGAGATTTCAGTAGCATGAAAAAGATTTTGCTACCTTCTGCAAAGCCAAAATAGCTATGAAAACATGCCTAATTATTTTTATACAATTTTTTCTCTTCAGCAGGTGTTTGTCATTATTTCTCTTTTTAAACAGAGGACTTTTTTTTGAAATTGAGCTACAATTATGCATACAATGATCTAAATGAAAGGCTTTATACAGAGAGAAATTCATATAGTGTTAGCCATATAAAATAATTAATTCACATTTGGTAAAGATACTGTTTCACTATATTCTATAATTCTCTTTTGGGCAATGATACTCAGGATATTTTTCCAGTGAGAAGACATAATTCTGGTTGCAGAAGTAGAAGAGGTGAAATAAGATGTGCTAAACGAAGTATAGAATTTAAATTGTTGAACCCATAGATAGTGTCCAATAATAATTGCTTTATTTAAATACATACTCCAAGATTATTTGAAAGTGATAAAGTCAACTTTAATAATTTATCTATTTTTATTAAAAGCAACTTTCTAAAAGTTTCTTTTTTTAAAATTTAGGCACAGCTCAATCAGAGACAACATTCTGAACAACTTAAATCCATTTTTGTATAAAGAATACAAATGACTAATATTAGATATTTTCTACAGGTTCTATTCTGGATTAATACACACACAAAAATTTTAGTATAAAATAACTGAGTAGGGGGTTCTTAACTATTGTACCTAATAATTCTTGAGTATAATATTTTCAGTTATTACCTTAACTTATAGTCTTTGAATTATTAAAAAATTTTAACCCATATATGATGTGAAAATAAATCTCTGATTTGAAAGAATGATTTGCTATTTCTTGCATATTTTGTAACGTGATGTATCACTGAGGAATGCTTCTTTCATAAGTATATGTAGAATGAAAACATGGCAGTTGTACATTCAGTTGTTAAATGAAGTTTTATGAGAAAATATTGGTATCTATACTAAGCCTGTGTTACTGAATATATCCTGTTAGAAGTTTATGTGAATGATTTTTGAATGGAACATCTATAGTTATCAAAATATTTAAGCAAAAGGAGCTGAGGTATCTTTGCTAATTATTCCAAGATTTTTACAGAGTATCAGTTTTCTTGGAAATATTACAGTGCTGTTTTCCATGTCCTGTTAGATGAAAGTACAGGTGCTTTATGGCTTGATTACTCATCTATAAATTCTATTTCAATAGATATTAACAATGTAGAATTGTGTATTTAAAATATCATGATCATTTAGTAGTTTAAAAAAATCTGAGGTTTTAGGCACTGATAAATTTTCATTCCCATTTATTTATTAAAATGCATTAAAATTCTGTTATAATGGTTATGGGAATATAATGAAAATAAACATGTTTTGGTAGAAATGTATTTATTGTTCTAGTCTAATGAAAAATTGTAATTTATGACATTTATGAAGGGGTGGTAGTGGAAGGACAACATTAGCAAGTAATTTTTTTTCAATCATTCTTACAAATGATTTTGAAAACATTAGGTTAAATATAAAATTTAGAAGGAAAAATGTGCACTACCTCTACCCGCATTAGCCATGAGTTCCTTTGGCTAAGGTCTTATTATTGTTTTCATTCCTGTGTTAGATAATGATTGCATAATTTTCAAAATATCCAGAATATTAATGCATAACAAACACAAATATGTTTAAAAATGTTTGAGAAGGTTATATATTCTTCACAGGATGGAAATGGGTTAGCAAATCATTCTTTCAAATCAGAGATTTATTTTCACATTATATATTTAAAGCTGTAACTCAGGGTCTCTGCTTGTTTTGCTTTCTTCCATTATCAGCAATAATCTTAAAAATCTTTAACCTTTCACAGTACAGGTTCAGTATTAGCTGTCAGATACCATGTTTCACAGGTTAATTTTTCTATTAATTTTTGACCTTTTGTCAGCAGTCATGACATAATAACTCTTTAATTTCTTCAATGAAGTGCAATGTCAGAAAAAATTATTTCTTGTTTGGATTTGTGTTTCGTAGCACCATGCCCAATATAGTAAATTCTCATATATGATACTGGAATCATACTTGGTATATAACAGTTATTGAGTGTATATAAGTTAGAATGCAGGGTTCATCCTGCCTGGTTTTATTTTTATTTATCACAAATCTTGTATGTCTATGCCATATTTGCCCCCTTCTGTTTAATTATTAGGTAGAAAACAATCTTGACAGCAAATAGTACATAAAATAGTATAAGTTAAATTTAAGGCAGTTTAGGTACAGATAAGTAGTTAATATACTTTTTCAACACAATTAAATTTATAAACCTGATTCTATGTGTATATGTGAATATAAAGCTATCATATGGAAAAATATTGTCTTGAAGATAAAAGCTTCACCTCTATCATGTGCATTGATGAAGAAAATATTAATCTTTATAAATAGCAAACTTTAGAGTTACTAGTTATTTTATTATGAAAATAATATAGAAATGAGTTTAATTAAGTTTGGATGTCAGCAGCACAATATTTTCAGAAAAGAAGTAGTTTCTAAGGTTAACTTAAGAATATAGTAGAGTTATATAAAATAATTTTTCAAGAATAGAAAAAGAAATATAGGACTCCCATTTTTGGCATTATGAAGCACAGGAAGCTTAGAAATTTCATTTGTATATAATATCTTGTGGTTTGGAACAGTGTCTTTGAAAGAGATTATGTGTTTAGAAACTTAATATAATTTTTTTTGAAGGCTATGTAGTTTTATTATTTTATTTATTTATTTTTTTAACATCTTTATTAGCATATAATTGCTTTACAATGGTGTGTTAGTTTCTGCTGTATGACAAAGTGAATCAGCTATATGCATACGTATATCCCCATATCTCCTCCCTTTTGCATCTCCCTCCCACCCCTCTGGGTGGACACAAAGCACCGAGCTGATCTCCCTGTGCTATGTGGCTGCTTCCCACTAGCTATCTATTTTACATTTGGTAGTGTATATATGTCAATGTTACTCTCTCACTTCGTCCCTACTTACCCTTCCCCCTCCCTGTGTCCTCAAGTCCATTCTCTACATCTGAGTCTTTATTCCTGTCCTGCCCCTAGGTTCTTCAGAACCTTTTTTTTTTTAGATTCCATATATATGTGTTAGCATACGGTATTTGTTTTTCTCTTTCTGGCTTACTTCACTCTGTATGACAGTCTCTAGGTCCATCCACCTCACTACAAATAACTCAATTTCATTTATTTTTATGGCTGAGTAATACTCCATCATATATATGTGCCACATCTTCTTTATCCATTCATCTGTCGATGGACACTTAGGTTGCTTCTGTGTCCTGGATATTGTAAATAGTGCTGCAATGAACATTGTGGTACATGATTCTTTTTGAATTATGGTTTTCTCAGGGTATATGCCAGGTGGTGGGATTGCTGGGTCTTATGGTAGTTCTATTTTTAGTTTCTAAAGGAACCTCCATATTGTTCTCCATAGTGACTGTATCAATTTATGTTCCCACCAACAGTGCAAGAGGGTTCCCTTTTCTCCACACACTCTCCAGCACTTACTGTTTGTAGATTTTTTGATGATGGCCATTCTGACTGCTGTGAGGTGATACCTCATTGTAGTTTTGATTTGCATTTCTCTAATGATTAGTAATGCTGAGCATCCTTTCATGTGATTGTTGGCAATCTGTATATCTTCTTTGGAGAAATGTGTATTTATGTCTTCTGCCCATTTTTGGATTGGGTTGTTGGTTTTTCTGACATTGAGCTGCAAGGGCTGCTTGTATATTTTGGAGATTAATCCTTTGTCAGTTGATTCGTTTGCAAATATTTTCTCCCATTCTGAGGGTTGTCTTTTCATCTTGTTTATGGTTTCCTTTGCTGTGCAAAAGCTTTTAAGTTTCATTAGGTCCCATTAGTTTATTTTTGTTTTCATTTCCATTTCTCTAGGAGGTGCGTCAAAAAGGATATTGCTGTAATTTATGTCTTAGAGTGTTCTGCCTGTGTTTTCCTCTAAGAGTTTGATAGTGTCTGGCCTTACATTTAGGTCTTTAAGCCATTTTGAGTTTATTTTTGTGTATGCTGTTAGGGAGTGTTCTAATTCCATTCTTTTACATGTAGCTATCCAGTTTTCCCAGCACCACTTATTGTAGAGCCTGTCTTTTCTCCATTGTATATTCTTGCCTCCTTTATCAAAGATAAGGAGACCATATGTATGTGGGTTTATCTCTGGGCTTTCTATCCTGTTCCATTGATGTATATTTCTGTTTTTGTGCCAGTACCATATTGTCTTGATTACTGTAGCTTTGTAGTATAGTCTGAAGTTCAGAGGCCTTATACCTCTAGCTCTGTTTTTCTTTCTCAAGATTGCTTTGGCTATTCAGGGTATTTTGTGTTGCCATACAAATTGTGAAATTTTTTGTTCTAGTTCTGTGAAAAAAGCCACTGGTAGTTTCATAAGGATTGCACTGAATGTGTAGATTGCTTTGGGTAGTATAGTCATTTTTACAATGTTAATTATTCCAATCCAAGAACATGGTATATGTCTCCATCTGTTTGTATCATCTTTAACTTCTTTCATCAGTGTCTTATAGTTTTGTGCATACAGGACTTTTGTCTCCTTAGGTAGGTTTATTCCTAGGTATTTTATTCTTTTTATTGCAGTGGTAAATGGGAGTGTTTCCTTATTTTCTCTTTCAGATTTTTTGTCATTAGTGTATAGGAGTGCAAGAGATTTCTGTCCATTCATTTTGTATCCTGCAACTTACCAAATTCATTGATTAGCTCTAGTAGTTTTCTGGTAGCATCTTTATGATTCTCTATGTATAGTATCATGTCATCTGCAAAGAGTGACAGCTTTACTTCTTTTCCGATTTGGATTCCCTTTATTTCTTTTTCGTTTCTGTTTGCTGTGGCTAAAACTTCCAAAACTATGTTGAATAATAGTGGTGAGAGTGGACAACCTTGTCTTGTTCCTGATCTTAGAGGAAATGGTTTCAGGTTTTTTTTTTGTTTTGTTTTTTTTTGCAGTACGCGGGCCTCTCACTGTTGTGGCCTCTCCTGTTGCAGAGCACAGGCTCTGGACGTGCAGGCTCAGTGGCCATGGCTCACGGGCCCAGCCGTTCCGCGGCATGTGGGATCCTCCCGGACCGAGGCACAAACCCGTGTTCCCTGCATCGGCAGGCGGACCCTCAACCACTGTGCCACCAAGGAAGCCCAGGTTTCAGTTTTTCACCATTGAGAACGATACTGGCTGTGGGTTTGTCCTATATGGCCTTTATTATGTTGAGGTAAGTTCCTTCTCTGCCTGCTTTCTAGAGGGTTTTTATCATAAATGCGTGTTGAATTTTGTTGAGAGCTTTTTCTGCATCTGTTGAGATGATGATATGGTTTTTCTCCTTCACTTTTTTCATATGGTTTATCACGTTGATAGATTTGCATATATTGAAGAATCCTTGCATTCCTGGGATAAACCCCACTTGATCATGGTGTATGATCCTTTTAATGTGCTGTTGGATTCTGTTTGCTAGTATTTGGTTGAGGATTTTTGCATCTATGTTCATCAGTGATATTGGCCTATAGTTTTCTTTATTTGTGACATCTTTTTCTAGTTTTGGTATCAGGGTGAAGGTGGCCTCGTAAAATGAGTTTGGGAGTGTTCCTCCCTCTGCTATATTTTGGATGAGTTTGCGAAGGATAGGTGTAAGACCTTCTCTAAATGTTTGATAGAATTCGCCTGTGAATCCGTCTGGTCCTGGGGTTTTGTTTGTTAGAAGATTTTTAATCACAGTTTCAATTTCAGTGCTTGTGATTGGTCTTTCATATTTTCTATTTCTTCCTGGGTCAGTCTTGGAAGGCTGTGCTTTTCTAAGAATTTATCCATTTCTTCCAGGTTTTCCTTTTTATTGTCGTATAGTTGCTTGTAGTAATCTCTCATGATCCTTTGTATTTCTGCTGTGTCAGTTGTTACTTCTCCTTTTCATTTCTAAGTCTATTGATTTGAGTTTTCACCCTTTCTTAATGAGTCTGGCTAATGGTTTTTTAATTTTATCTTCTCAAAGAACCAGCTTTTAGTTTTATTGGTCTTTTGCTATTGTTTCCTTCATTTCTTTTTCATTTATTTCTGATCTGATCTTTATGATTTCTTCCCTTCTGCCTACTTTGGGCTTTTTGTGTGTTTCTTTCTCTAATTGCTTTAGGTGTAAGATTAGGTTGTTTATTTGAGATGTTTCTTGTTTCTTGAGGTAAGTTTGCATTGCTATAAACTTCCCTCTTTGAACTGCTTATGCTGCCTCCCATAGGTTTTGGGTTGATGTGTTTTCATTGTCGTTTGTTTCTAGGTTTTTTTTCATTTCCTCTTTGATTTCTTCAGTGATCTCTTGGTTATTTAGTAGTGTATTGTTTACCCTCCATGTGTTTGTATTTTTTACAGATTTTTTCCTGTAATTGATATCTAGTCTTATAGCGCTGTGGTTGGAAAAGATACTTGATACCATTTGAATTTTCTTAAATTTACTGAGGCTTGATTTGTGACCTAAGATATGATTTATCCTGGAGAATGTTTCATGAGCACTTGAGAAGAAAGTGTATTGTGTTGTTTTTCGATGGAATGTCATATAAATATCAATTAATTCCATCTGGTCTAATGTGTCATTTAAAGCTTGTGTTTCCTTATTTATTTTCATTTTGGATGATCTGTCCTTTGGTGAAAGTGGGGTGTTAAAGTCCCCTACTATGATTCTGTTACTGTCAATTTCCCCTTTTATGCCTGTTAGCATTTGCCTTATGTATTAAGGCCCTCCTATGTTGGGTGCATAAATATTTACAATGGTTGTATCTTCTTCTTGCATTGATCCCTTGATCATTATGTAGTGTCCTTCTTCGTCTCTTGTAATAGTCTTTATTTTAAAGTCTGTTTTATCTGGTATGAGAATTGCTACTCCAGCTTCCTTTTGATTTCCATTTGCGTGGAATATTGTTTTCATCCCCTCACTTTCAGTCTGTATGTTTCCTTAGGTCTGAAGTGGGTCTCTTGTGGACAGCATATATACTGGTCTTGTTTTTGTATCCATTCAGCCAGTCTATGTCTTTGGGTTGGAGCATTTAGTCCATTTACATTTAATGTAGTTATAGATATGTGTGTTCCTATTACCATTTTCTCAATTGTTTTGGGTTTGTTATTGTAGATTTTTTCCTTCTCTTGTTTATCCTGCCTAGAGAAGTTCCGTTAGCGTTTGTTGTAAAGCTGGTTTGGTGGTGCTGAATTCTCTTAGCTTTTGCTTGTCTGTAAAGGTTTTAATTTCTCCATCAAATCTGAATGAGATCCTGGCTGGGTAGTTATCAATATCTATTTTCCCATTACCATTTTCTTAATTGTTTTTGGTTTTTTTTTGAAGGTCTTTTCCTTCTCTTGTGTTTCCTGCCTAGACAGGTTCCTTTAGCATTTGTTGTAAAGCTGGTTTGGTGGTGCTGAATTCTCTTAGCTTTTGCTTGTCTGTAAAGATTTTAATTTCTCTGTCAAATCTGAATGAGATGCTTGCTGATAATGTTGCTTGTAGGTTTTTCCCTTTCATCACTGTAAATATGTCCGGACACTCCCTCTGGCTTGCAGAGTTTCTGCTGAAAGATCAGCTGTTAACCTTATGGACATTCCCTTGTATGTTATTTTTTGCTTTTCCCTTCCTGCTTTTAATATTTTTTCTTTGTATTTAATTTTTGATAGCTTGATTAATATGTGTCTTGGCATGTTTCTCCTTGGATTTATCCTGTATGGGACTCTCTGTGCTTCCTGGATTTGATTGATATTTCCTTTCCCATATTAGGGAAGTTTTCAACTATAATCTCTTCAAATATTTTCTCAGTCCCTTTCTTTTTCTCTTCTTCTCCTGGGAGCCCTATAATTCGAATATTGGTGTGTTAAGTGTTGTCCCAGAGGTCTCTGAGAGTGTCCTCAATTCTTTTCATTCTTTTTTCTTTATTCTGCTCTGTGGTAGTTATTTCCACTATTTATGTTCCAGGTCACTTATCTGTTTTTCTGCCTCAGTTATTCTGCTATTGATTCCTTCTAGAGAATTTTTAATTTCATTTATTGTGTTTTTCATCATTGTTTGTTTGCTCTTTAGTTCTTCTAGGTCCTTGTTAAATGTTTCTTGTATTTTCTCCATTCTATTTCCAAGAAGTTGAATCATCTTTACTATCATTACTCTGAATTCTTTTTCAGGTAGACTGCCTATTTCCTCTTCATTTGTTTGGTCTGGTTTTTGTTTGGTGGTTTTTTACCTTGCTCCTTTTTTACCACCATTTGTTTGGTGGTTTTTTACCTTGCTCCTTCATCTGTTATGTATTTCTCTGTCTTCTCATTTTGCTTACCTTTCTGTGTTTGGTGTTTCCCTTTTGCATGCTGCCAGTTTGTAGTTCCCTTTGTTTTTGGTGTCTGCCTCCAGTGGGTAAGGTTGTTTTGGTGGGTTGTGTTGGCTTCCTGGCGGAGGGGACTGGTACCTGTGTTTTGGTGGATGAGGCTGGATCTTGTCTTTCTGGTGGAGAGGACCACGTCCAGTGGTGTGTTTTGGGGTGTCTGTGACCTTATTATGATTTTAGGTGCTCCTATCTGCTAATGGGTGAGGTTGTGTTCCTGTCTTTCTAGTTGTTTGACATGGGGTGTCCAGCACTGTAGACTGCTTGTCGTTGAGTGGAGCTGAGTCTTAGTGTTGAGATGGAGATCTCTGTGAGAGCTTTTGCTGTTTGATATTATGTGGAGCTGGGAGGTCTCTGGTGAACCAATGTCCTGATCTCAGGTCTCCCACCTCAGAGGATCAGGCCTGACACCTGGCTAGAGCACCAAGACCCTGTCAGCCACACAGCTCAGAAGAAAAGGTAGAAAAATTGAAAGAAAGAAAGAAAAAGAAAATAAAATAAAGTTATTAAAATAAAAAAAATTAAAAGGTAATAAAGAAAAGAAAGAAAGAAAGCGAGCAATGAAACCAAAAAACAAATCCACCAATGATAAGAAGCACTAGAAACTATACTATAAAAACAAACAAAAAACGGACAGACAGAACCCTAGGACAAATGACAAAAGTAAAGCTATACAGACAAAATCACACAAAGAAGCATACACATACATACTCACAAAAAAAGAAATATATGTCTATATATATTAAAAAAAGGAAGAGAGTAACCAAATCATTAAACAAATCTACCAATGATAATAAACTCTAAATACTAAACTAACATAAACATAAAACCAGAAAAATTAGTTGCAGAAAGCAAACCCCAAATCTACAGTTGCTCCCAAAGTCTATTCCAGAGATGCAGGGTACATCCAGTTGACTGTGAAGATTTAATCTGCTGTTCCTGAGGCTGCTGGGAGAGATTTCCCTTTCTCTTCTTTGTTGGCACAGCTCCTGGGGTTCAGCTTTAGATTTGGCCCTGCCCCTGTGTGTAGGTTGAGGGCATCTGTTCCCGCCCAGACTGGATGGGGTTAAAGTAGCAGCTGATTGGGGGCTCTGGCTCACTCAGGCCATGGGGAGGGAGGGGTATGGAATGCAGGGCGAGCCTGCGGCAGCAGAGTCCGGTGTGATGTTACAACAGCCTGAGGTGTGCCGTGTGATCTCCCGGGGAAGTTGTCCCTGGATCACGGGACCCTGGTAGTGGCAGGGTGCACAGGCTCCTGGGAGGGGTGGTGTGGATAGTGACCTGTGCTTGCACACAGGATTCTTTGTGACTGCAGTAGCAGCCTTAGAGTCTCATGCCCGTCTCTGGTGTCTGCGCTGATAGCCGCGGCTTGTGCCCGTCTCTGGAGCTCATTTAGGTGGTGCTCTGAATCTCCTCTCCTTGTGCACCCCAAAACAATGGTCTCTTGCCTCTTAGGCAGTTCCAGACTTTTCCCCGGACTCCCTCCCTGCTAGTTGTGGTGCACTAGCTCCCTTCAGGCTGTGTTCACTCAGCCAACCCCGGTCCTCTCCCTGGGATCTGACCTCCGAAGCCTGAGCCTCAGCTCCCAGCCCCGACCCACCCCAGCAGGTGAGCAGACAACACTCTCAGGCTGGTGAGTGCTGGTCGGCACCGATCCTCTATGCAGGAATCTCTCCGCTTTGCCCTCTGCATCCCTCTTGCTGCATTCGCCTCTGTGGCTCTGAAGCTTCCCCCCCTGCCCACCCCCCTTCTCCTTCAGTGAAGGGGCTTCCTAGTGTGTGGAAGCTTTTCTTCCTTCACAGCACCCTCCCAGAGGTGCATGTTTCATCCCTATTCTTTTGTCTCTGTTTTTCCTTTTTTCTTTTGCCCTACCCAGGTATGTGTGGATTTTCTTGTCCTTTGGGAAGTCTGAGGTCTTCTGCCAGCATTCAGTAGGTGTTCTGTAGGAGCTGTTCCACATGTAGATATAGTTTTGATGTATTTGTGGGGAGGAAGGTGATCTCACGTCTTACTCCTCTGCCATCTTGAAGGCACCTCCAGCCTTGACCTCAGTTTTATTATTTTAAAATATCAATATACGTCTTGCAAAAAGCTTCTAAAAGCTAGTGTTTCCAGGTGATATTTTTAAAATTAATTTTATTCTGTGGATAAGGAAAATACCATTCTTAAAGCTTAAATATATGCCCTGTCATATAGAATTCAAGCAGAGGCAGTATAAACTTATCTTCAGCTTAATATATCAATATATGAACATAAATAATTACAGATATGTTCATGTACATGGGTTAATATACACATATTTCATAGCTCTCTTTGCTGGGATGGTCTAGAAGCAGTGATACCCCAGTAGAAACAAGCTATCCAGTGTCCAGATCTTGGTTTCTAAGTTCCACTGGAACCCATTCTTCAATAAAATGAACCTTTGAAAAGAGGCTGAATCTAGGGCTTGCTTGCAAAGCATTGTAAATTAAAAAACAAAAACAATAAAACATGCTTCTTCACCTCAGGTAATTTGAGAAGCTTTGGCCTAGAACTTCAGGTTTAACAGGCCGATGCACTGCTCAGAGGTGGGAGACAAAATGATGGGTTTACAAAAATTAGGAGATCATATCTGATATTCTCGCAAAGGTGATCTGTTCAGTGGATAAACCACAGTAACAATAACAAAAAGCAAATAATGAAAAATAAACCATGTCAATATAAAGCTGCTCTGTAGAGTGGCATTGTGAGGATACTTCGGCTCTGGGTGAATGGAGAAAGTCTCCCATGAGAATCCCTAAGAATTCTTTCCTATTGTTGGTTTGAGGCCCCAAGCCATATTACCTATGTGGTCCCACAAAAAAGCAAAAAATTAAGTATAAAGTGTTTCTGGTATAAAGTTCTCCAGATGTAACTTTCTCTTCAAATAATACAAGGACCTAGGCTTGTTTTATTCTAATTAGCTCCCTTCCAACTTATATGCTATTATTGTTCAAATTAGTGATACTATTAACCTTAGAACCTTTTAAGTAACATAAATTAAATATCTGGGGTAACCACTAAATGAATAGGAATTAAAGACTGAGCTGTGAAACTAGTAGAGGAAAATGTAATAAGAAACACAGAAAAAAGTTGATAGAAATAATTCCAAATATTTCATGTCGACAACACAACAAATGTAAATAGACTAAATTCTTCAGTAAAATAAAAGATTATCAAAATGGAAATACAAAGAAAATCTGGCTGTATGTTCTAAATAAGAGACACAAGTAAAATATAAAAACAAAGAAAGGTTCAAAGTAAAAGGTACAAAGAAAGATATACCAAGCACTTTCTATACAAAACAAAGTGTGTATAGTTGTATTGAAAGAGGATGAAATAAATTGTAAGGTACAAACATCTCTGGAAATAAAGAGGGTAATAACATTTTGCCTCCTGTCTCTGAGCAATGTATCTGGCTTGTTAAACCTAAGCTCTAGGACATATCAAGACAAAATAAACCTGTAATAAGACAATTTGGTATTTGTGCAGAGATGGAAAACTATATTGATGAATCAGAGAACCCAGAAATAAACTGGTGTATATATTAACATTTGATACAGGTGAAAGTTGGCATTGGGAAAGGGTGGCTTATTAAATTCAGGAACATTAGATCTATAGCTCACAGCATCCACAGAAGTCAATTCTAGATGGACAAAAACTTAACTCTGAAAACCAGCTCTTCAAACCTTAGCATCAATGATAGAGAATATCTTTATGCACTTGAAGTAGAGGATACTTTCTTAATATTAAAAAAGCTCAAAACAATGTCAAAAAGTTGATAGTTTTCATCTACATTAAAATTAAGAACTTATGTTCATTGAGAAAATAAAAAGTAAAAAACACATTAGCATATATATGCCATGTATATTCCCATGAATCAAAAGGTAATACATAAACCAACAATCCAGTGAAAAAGATGTGAAAAAGTTATGAACAGTTATTTCTTAGAAGGGAAGCACAAATTTTAATAAATATATGAAAAGATGCTTAAGTTTATTAGTTCTCAGGAAAATATTAAAGGTCCAATGATATACCTACCAGACATAAATTTAAAAGCCGATAAGATCACATATTTTCAGACATGAGGAACAATAGGAACTCTAACACACTGCTGTGGGAATTATAAATTGGTGTATTGTAGAAAACAATTTGCCTTTTCCAAGTAAAGTTTAAAATATACCCTATGACCCAGCAATAGGTCTCCTCAAGTCTCTCTTGTATTGTGATAGGAGGCTCAGACTAGAACATAACCCTCAACACATTTGTCAGCAGTGCATAAATAAAATTTGATATATATCTCAAAACTTAATGTTGAGTGTCAAATCATGTCACAGCAGAGTTTCTTCAGTATGATTTCATGTTTAGTTCAAATTTGGGCCAAAAGGAACAGGTTGTATAAGTATATAGATAAATGTGGCAAAGTTCATAGAGAAAAGAGATAATGAATAATACAAAATTTATTGGTTATCTCTGATGGGGGGAATTGCAAGCAAAGATGACAAAATATGAAGCTTTAGAAAATACAAGGCCCCAACTACATAAATTGGTTCATGGGAAAACTGGTATACATTTTATTACTGCTCTTTGAGCTAGCCATATATGTTAAATATGCTCCTCTTTATGAATATTTAATAATAAAATTAAATTAAAATAAAAGAAATGTAGAAATCATGATCTATTTGATATTTTGAAGCCTATATATAATGTCTTATTGGAACACTGGGGTACGTAAATGAACTAATCAATCAAACAGGAACTGAAAAGGCAAAACAAAGATATTGGGCTTAGTTAGGCCCTAGCTGTCATAGAAAATATGCCTTAATTAATAGATAATCAGGATTCTATTGTCTGTTGATAGGGCAATATGCTAAATTATCAGTGGTACCAAGAGAATCAGAGATCTCAAAAAATATTTTTACTGTTATTTTATCTAGTAAATATATAGGTAGATGGTGAGGTTACTTCATCAAGATATCTAAAAAAGATTTGGCTATAAATATGTGAGAAATGGAATAAACATATAAAATTATAATGTTTAGATGATAAATAGTTTAGGGCAACAATGTAAGAGAGATCACAGAAATAGGTCAAGAATATTTAATTTCAGACCCGGCATAACTGACCAGGAGACAAGTTCAGTGTGTAAAGTACACATTGCCATGAGCTCTCTGTCATTATTTCTAGGTACATATCCAGTTTGACTATACTGACTGAACTTTTTTAGGACTTCAGGGTATTAACAATCATTTGAAACAAAATGACTGGAAAGGTATGTGTGCAGAAAGAATTGGAATCATGATGGGATATTTAAACGTAGCTTGACAAAATTTGCCATTCAAACTTGATCAAAAGGAAAAGCTCCCGCTCACATTTTATATGTGATAATAAGTGGAAATGGTCTCATAGATTTTTACTTCTGAGTCTTGTTTGTCTTTAAATGATTGCAGGGAAAAATGTTTAAGATGGCAGAAATTTTTATCAAATTAAAAGAAACTGAAAAATTGCTGTTGAAAAGATGAATGTGCTAGATTTCTTAATCTCACATAATCATTATTCTTAGGGGTATTTTTTGTGCTTTTAGTATTCAAATGTTCTCAACTTTTGATTTGTTGAAAGTCTTTAACAATGTCACAGGGATAAAGCATAACACAAAAGACGGTTGCACCCATAGCTCATGATTTCCATGTATTATTCTGTTTCAGACAATAAACCAAATTCATAGCTTGGTTCTTTATTGAAATTCTTTTCCTTTTCTAATAATAAGAATTTAATTTTATCCCATAACTGCATTTGAGATTAATTGGGACCTTACATTTTAGACTATAGTAACATTTTGGATCATCTATAATATTTGGATGGTTTTGTTTATCATCCAATTGTTAAATTTACAGTGGACATTTTCATAACAACAAAGGCTTATATGCCAGGTATTGTACAAAATGTGTAACTTTTTATCCTCATGTCAGACCTATAAGATAGGCACAATTTTATATTCTTTTCACTGATGGAAAAATGCGTTTAGAGAGGTTAAACGACCTGCCTAAGATCACACATCTCACATCTAGCAAGTGGTCTGAAACCTATTACGCAACGTCAAAACCATAGTCTTTAAGCATTACACTGCAGTATTTCCTTTCCAGGAGATTTTCTATATATTCATCTTTAATTTCCTTTCTTCTTGTACATTTCTTTCCACCATTTGTTACCTATGTTATGTGTTCATTTTAGTAAACCTATTTTCACCATCCCGTAATAGTAATAGTTCTGTTATTCTTAACCACTGCTCAAGGTTTCTGGAGCAATAATTGGAGGCTTGGAACCAGTGAACTTAAGTTTATACTTAAAATTTACTCAGAAATTGCTCATTTCAGTTTTCTAGTATATGTGGACAAGTTATGTCATCAAAATGTGTTGCTTTATCTACATTTGTCTATTTTCCAAAATTTTAATATGAATATTCATCATGGTTTATCTATTAAAATGTATTTATGTAAATACATCTACATCTATCTATATTAGATATCATTTAATTATAGAAATACTATAAAAAAATTTTCCCCCAGAAGAAATAATGCAGTGGGATGTTTGGCTCTGAAAAAGTATTGGAGTCAAAAAGTTCCTAAAATTTTTTCCTTAAACTCTACAATTAAAGATAAACAAAAGTAGATATACATAAATGTATTAAAAAGTTGTAGATTCCTGGTTGCTTGAGATAATGATATATTTTCTGACGCGTCCCATTCCAAAGTCTATCTGCTGAAATACAGCACTATAATCTGCTTTCTGAGTCCTATAAGGTGTAGTTTTAAAATTAAGGTCACAAGAAGGTGAAGACAGGCAGTAATACACTTGTTGACCCTTCACAGGAATTCCAGATAAAACCCCAGAAGTTGAGTCAGAGATAATCACAAGATCTGGAATTTACAATAACAAACTCTCCATATATCTACCTGTCAGACTTCTTCCTCTTAGGGAGGGACAAAAGGTCACTAAAATAGCTTTTTTTTCATGAAAATGTTTTTACCCTTCTTTGGAGAGTAATGAGAAGTTATAGTATAAATTATATAGGGATATTAGATTTTTTTTCATTGACACTGTTTATTCTTAAAGGCCCAAATATTAATAACATTTTTTCAGGAAGATTATAGTAGAAGTGGGGAAAAAGTCATAACAAGAACAACAAAAAAGGAAAACAAAAGATTGATTACTGAAGCGAAGATCAAATGTTAGCAAATTTCATAAGATTGAACATGTGAGAAAATTCTAATTTAAATGAAATTCAAAACAAAATCCATGCAATTTTTTCAATCCTTATGTAGCCATATGCTAAGGTGAGGCAGTGCGATATTAAGTAAAGGCATCACATGCTTCATCCTTTTTCTACTTTTTTCCTAGTAAATAGAAAAAATAATGAAAATACTGCCAGTTATTATTATAATTTTCCTAGCAATAATTCTGTTGATAAAATTCTGTTTTCTTAGGATTTCATAGGCAATAGAAAACAGTGTAGAGTTACATTCTTTTAAGTGTGTTGTCAGTTCTACAATATTAACATCATAATTTTACTTTCCTTTACAAATATGAGATCAGCCGTGGCTAAGTATTAAAAAAGTAAATCCGTGTTATTATTTCCCATCTCTCTCCACCCTGGGTTTTGGTTTAAAAGACAAATATTATAGAACATTCAATTTATTTTCGTGATCTACAGCATGGATATAAGTCTTAAAATGAACATATACAGTATACTTGAATTTGTACATCTTAGTAATGTTTAATGTTTCTAATGTAACAGAAATGTATAGCATTTCTAAAAAAAAACTTTATCATCTAAGAATATGATACATCTATCTTAAAAATTCAATGACATTTTTTTCAAAAGAGAAAAATATAATAATACCTTATTTTCATTTATTATTATATGATGAGGATTACAGGCAATATTGTTGTTAGAGGCAATCAACATTTTCCAAAAGCCAAGCAAAAGACACATGTTGTCACTTAACCTAAAGGATCTTATCTATCTGGTATTCATTCTGTATGGCCTGTGACTTTCCATTAATGTGAGATAGAGAGGTAATGGGGAAGGGAACAACATTTATTGAGATGCTATCTCAATGCTAATTTTCATTTTACAGATGAAGCTAAGGGTGTGAGCCATGTTTGTTTTGCTTAATTGTTAACAGAATGAATATTTTTAAATTAAAGAGGAAAACTTTTCAAATCCTTGGACTAATCAATTTACATAAAGCAATTGGAAGTGCCAACCGAAACCTAAGTGATATTGTTTGATCTGCCTATTTAAGACAATAATTCTTTTTTTTTTTTTTTTTGCGGTACGCGGGCCTCTCACTGTTGTGGCCTCTCTTGTTGTGGAGCACAGGCTCCGGACACGCAGGCTCAGCAGCCATGGCACACGGGCTCAGCCGCTCCGCAGCATGTGGCATCTTCCCGGACCGGGGCACGAACCCGTGTCCCCTGCATCGGCAGGCGGGCTCTCAACCACTGCACCACCAGAGAAGCCCAAGACAATAATTCTTGCTTGTCTTAGGAATGTTTTCCCTAATTATTCTTTGTTTCTCTTAAAAATATGGAAACTTGATTGGTATTGGTTGATTCCTGATTTATAACTTGCATATTCTTCTTGCTTGGTTTATGAATCGTCAGACTACAGGACAAAAAATAACCAGTAAGATGACTTTCTCCATTTCCTCAGGTTTTACTTATAAATTATGTGCATCCTTTCTCCAAAGCTAAACAAAATTTCTTATCCAAATTCCCATTTCTTTTAGGAAGTCTGAATTAACAAGAAATCAAACAATATCACTTCTCTTTTATCTCAGACTTTCTGTTTGGAATCAAGTTTGTTTTTGGATCATTTTTATTGTCTCTTCTCGGTTTGTATGACATCCTTAACTCTTCGTTGCATCTGACAAAAGACATGCTCTGTTTTTTTCCTTTTTTTAAAATTAATTTTTATGTGGAATTCAGATGAGAAAGAATGCAGTATTGCTTTGACTGCCTGCCATAATATAAAATGTAGTAAAATGTACAGCTGGTGATAGTCTAGTTAGAATTTTTTAATGAAACATAAAGGAAAAGATCAAGTGCTTAATTTTTACATGCTGCATTTCATTTAAAAAATTCATGGTATCTTTTTGAATAATTTTTACTCATGCAGATGTTCTGAATATTGGAAACAGACGTTTATTTTATTTCCTTGGTTCCCATTTCACACTAAGCTTTTGCACAAAGAAGGTGGGCTGAATAGCTAAATTATTTGTGAGTCAGGATTCCAAGGGTAATTATTCTCAGATAATTGCCAAATGACTCATGGCAAGACTTTCAATAATGTGTACCTTGGTTTGTCTAGTTCAGATCTGGAGGATACTGGTCGTTTAACATAATAGAAAAGAACTTTAGGCTATTTAAGAAGACATGCATGTCAGTAAAAATGTGTTGACTCTTAAAATAATAGACAACCCCATTTATATTATTTCTTAGTTGATGAATCATTGCTGTAAGAACTGTGTTTCACAAATTTCAGAATTTTGAAATTTCTAAATAATCAAAAGTACTTTTTCTTTTTAGCTTAACACACATTATAAGAAATTCAGTCTGAGTCATTTAGAATTAAGTGACTAGAAGTTATAATGGTGATTTAAGCTTTCCCCCCAAATTACCAGTATATAAAAATTTTGGCTCTGCGGCGTGGTCCTCGGAGACGCTTGGCCTTGCCCTGTGCTAGCCATGGCCGACTACCTGAGAGCGGCGGCACGTCCTACATGCCAGACGATAGACTCACTGCACAGCAGCTGTTCAACTGCACGGACAGTCTCACCTACAGCGACTTTCTCATTCTCCCCGGGTACGTCGACTTCACTGCAGACCAAGTGGACCTGACCTATGCTCTGACTAAAAATATCACTCTGAAGACCCCACTGGTTTCCTCACCCATGGACACAGTCACAGAGGCTGGGATGGCCATAGTAATGGCGCTTACAGGTGGTATTGGCTTCACCCACTACAACTGTATATCAGAATTCCAGGCCAATGAAGTTCGTGAAGTGAAGAAATATGAGCAGGGATTCATCATGGACCCTGTGGTCCTCAGTCCCAAGGATCGAGTGTGGGATGTCTTTGAAGCCAAGGCCCGGCATGGCTTCTGTGGTATCCCCATCACTGACACAGGCCGGATGGGGAGCCACCTGGTGGGCATCATCTCCTTAAGGGACATTGATTTTCTCAAGGAGGAGGAGCATGACCGGTTTTTGGGAGCGATCTTGATGAAGAGGGAAGACTTGGTGGTAGCCCCTGCAGGCATCACATTGAAGGAAGCAAATGAAATTCTGCAGCGCAGCGAGAAGGGAAAGTTACCCATTGTAAATGAAGATGATAAGCTGGTCGCCATCATTGCCCAGACAGACCTGAAGAAAAACCGAGATTACCCACTGGCCTCGAAAGATGCCAAGAAGCAGCAGCTGTGTGGAGCAGCCATCGGCACTCATGAGGCTGACAAGTATCAGCTGGACTTGCTAGTCCGGGCTGGTGTGGACGTGATGGTTTTGGACTCTTCCCAGGGAAACTCCGTCTTCCAGATCAACATGATCAAATACATCAAAGAGAAATACCCCAGTCTCCAAGTCATTGGAGGTAATGTGGTCACAGCTGCTCAGGCCAAGAACCTCACTGATGCTGGTGTAGATGCCCTGAGGGTGGGAATGGGCAGTGGCTCCATCTGCATCACTCAAGAAGTGCTGGCCTGTGGGCGGCCCCAATCAACAGCAGCGTACAGCGTGTCAGAATATGCACGGTGCTTTGACGTCCCTGTCATTGCTGATGGAGGAATCCAAAATGTGGGCCATATTGCCAAAGCTTTGGCCCTTGGGGTCTCCACAGTTATGATGGGCTCCCTCCTGGCTGTTACCACTGAAGCCCCTGGTGAGTTTTCTTCTCTGATGGGATCCAGCTAAAGAAATATCATGGTATGGGTTCTCTCGATGCTGTGGACAAGCATCTCAGCAGCCAGAACCGATACTTCAGTGAAGCTGACAAAATCAAGGTGGCCCAGGGGCTGTCTGGGGCTGTGCAGGATAAAGGATCCATGCACAGATTTGTTCCCTACCTGATTGCCGGCATCTAGCGCTCCTGCCAGGACATTGGTGCCAAGAGTTCGACCCAAGTCCAAGCCATGATGTATTCTGGAGAGCTCAAGTTTGAGAAGGGAACATCCTTAGCTCAGGTGGAAGGTGGTGTCCACAGCCTCCACTCATATGAGAAGCGTCTTTTCTGAAAAGGGATACAGCACACCCTCGGCTTTTCAATAAAAGTTTGAAAAAAAAAATTTGACCAATGTCTTACTCTTTAGATAAAGTAGGGGTCCCTGGCTGGATAACTTACAGAGCCATGTGCCTGATAGTCATGGATAACCCATGTGTCAAAGTGATGATTTGCCAGCTTGGTTAATGAATGAATATGCAAAGGACCTCAGGATATGTTTTGTGAGTGATTATCATTATCAGTAATGATGAGAATGAATTTATTGTGAGTTAGGTTACTTTCCGTATTTAATAATCTTCATTTTTCAAAGTTATATCATTCTGGAAAGAAAAATTACTAGTGGATTTCTATTTGACAAATCATCTTTTTATAATGCATATGATCCTTTAAAAAAGAATTATTTTCTCACTGCTATTTATTCTCTCCACATTGACCCTGCTAACAGGAAGAATATATCTGCTTGGGAAAGAGGAATCCCCAAATCTAGGCTTTGTTCTACTCTGTTTCCCACTAATCGATTCAAATAGATGTTAAAAAAAAAACTCCTCAAAAAAGAAAGTCCATTGTCTTGAATGACTACGTATTCTTGCTATTCATAAATTTCATTCTGTTTTCCTGATTTACCCAAAATAAGGCAGTTTTCCTGTTGAGGTTAATTTAGGATATGTAAAATAACCCCATCCTCTAAAAAACAAGGTTGAAATATTTTATCCTGGATATCAGTGACAGTCATTTGTTTTTCACTATATTTAGATTCTCTCAGTATTCTTCTTAAGTCACAAGTTGATCAAGATTGTGATCTCATTTTGGTATAGTGTAAGGCTGTTGAGATGGAAAAGATTAAAAACCAAAACCAAAACCAAACAATTAAAAAATAACTTGTCCACTGTTTCTGGTCCCAGTTACCATATTGTGGTTAAAAGCAACTCCATATGATCTATCACTCTGATTCGTTTTCCCCTTGATTGTAAATGATAACCCAAATGTTCTTGGGCATACAAAAAAAAAAACCAAGTTCATTCTAATAAAAAAAGTTTGTGGAAGTGTGTGGGCAGTACAGAATTGAATTAATTCTGTGCCCTTGGAAAATTTTGACATCTGTACCAAATGCAACACGTTTTCATCATTTTTAATATGGCCCCAGGAAGGATATTAGTCCAGTAGATTTCTCAATCCTGTGATAAGGAAAAAAAACTTTTGTTATTTTCTACCATTACTTGCTTCTTTCATCTCTCAATGGTAGTGCTATGGTACAAGGTCGAAAGTGAAGTGGTCAAAGTTGAATAGCAGAGCAGAGTATCATGTTATCTGGATGTCAGTGGTAGGCACAAGTTCACTCAGTGTAGAACCAAGTGAGAAAGACTAGGAGGGATGAGGAAATAGTGCAGGTTGCGTAACCATACACACAGATCCATTCAGGAACCAAATAAAGGACCAAAAGCAGTAAAAAGTAAAAACAACAAATTCTGCCATTAAAATTCTCAAATTTCACATTTTTTTCTTGATAAAGAATGGGCATATGAGAAGGCATTTTAAAAATGACAAGTGCTCAGAATTTCAACTATGGAAACACAACTAATTGTCAAAATTGTGAAATATTAGGCTTATTACATTAGTACTTTAGCAGGAAATAAATATTGCCAATGTTTGTGTGTTGGGGAAGCAGGAGTGGAACAGAAAGAAATGTGAAGGAAATTGCGCCTGTACAAAGTATAGATATTCGCCTTCTTGATATATTTCTCTCTGGAAATGAATGAAATAATGTGGTTTTGCCTATTCTTAATGTGACCAAATGACTTTTTCTTTAAAACAAAAATTGAGGGTAGAATTTCATCTTAATGGAATTAAGCAAATATATGTGCGTGTGCAGTCACACGTGTGCATAGCTAAATAAACACAATGATCAGTTTTGAGTTTAATGGGCTTCCAAGCTCAACAATCAAGCACTATATATATATATTTTTTTAACATCTTTATTGGAGTATGATTGCTTTACAATGGTGTGTTAGTTTCTGCTTTATAACAAAGTGAATCAGTTATACATATATCCCCATATCTCCTCCCACTTGCATCTCCCTCCCTCCCACCCTCCCTATCCCACCCCTCTAGGTGGTCACAAATCACCGAGCTGATCTCCCTGTGCTATGCGGCTGCTTCCCACTAGCTATCTGTTTTACATTTGGTAGTGTATATATGTCCATGCCAGTCTCTCACGTTCCCCCTCCCCATGTCCTCAGGTCCATTCTCTAGTAGGTCTGCATCTTTATTCCCGTCTTGCCCCTAGGTTCTTCATGACCATTTTTTGTTTGTTTGTATTTTAGATTCCATATATATATGTGTTAGCATACGGTATTTGTTTTTCTCTTTCTGACTGACTTCACTCTGTATGACACACTCTAGGTCTATCCACCTCATTACAAATAGCTCAGTTTCGTTTCTTTTTATGGCTGAGTAATATTCCATTGTATATATGAAGCACTATATTTTTTAAAGATAGGAAAATGAGATCCAGTAAAGCTGGCTTATCTTACACCTTTGACTCCTGATATGTTCTTCATACTGTACTTCTCCTTGGTGAGTGAGTGAATGAGGCCAAAGTGTGCTTCAATTGTCAGATTTTTATTTTCCCACTTTTCTGACTTCATGCGAGTGATGATCTCCCTGTACCTTTATTTCTAACATTGGGACTAAACTATCGCATCGTCCATCAACTCCTTTCTTAGCATGAATCAGTTAACACCTGTAAATCACTTTAAGTCATTGAGGGAAACGTGCGATGTAAATACAAGGTTAGTTGTGAAAAAAAACCCACAAAACCAGAAGCTAATTTCCTTCAAAAAGCATTGATATTTAAGGAACATAATGCTAGCTTTGTCTAGCTGAGTTGCCAATATTTTGCAAACAGAAGTTTTATTGTGCCAGAGGCAGCAAGAACAGGTGAGCTTTTTCCTAATGAGACAGAGTGAAAAGGAAATATTGAGGCCTTTACAGTCCTAAAAGTGCAGGAGCAATAATGTGGAAAGAGAAGGCAAAGACAGCCAGGATTACTCTGACGATATTTAAGTTTGATTATCCTATTGTGATATCTTAAAATTATAAAGATAAAAACATCAACTTGTGGGTTTTAGACTTGGTTCTCTGACATCAGTGTTCGTAGGAATGGGTCATTGTATCCTTTATCCCCTTAGAATTCAGTAGGTTGTTTGCATATTAATGTTATAGAATAGAGAAATCTTATATACTAGCTTTAACAAAACAAACAGAAGGGCCTCCATAATTACTCATTTGCTTTCTGTCTTTGAAATTCCCCTTGTATATTAAAAATAACTAATGAAATACCTTGAAAAAAGACAGAAAGTATTTTTTACCTACTAAATAATGAATAGGGAAGTATGCTTCACGGTGAGCAAGGAATTCAAGATACTTGCTAGTTTTGCCGCAGATCCTCTTTACAAGGCTGATCCATACTGGAAAATACCAAAATGCTGCCTTAATGATAAAACTATCTTGTATAAAAAGCAAAGAAATAGCTTAAGAAAAAAAAGCAGAGAAAGAGGGACAGAGAAAAAAAGGAAGGGAGGAAGGAAAGGACAGAGGGAGAGAAAGAGGAAGGAAGGAGAAAGACAAATAACAAATATCTGCCCTGCTTCAGCATTATTGGGAGGGGGCGGGACAGCATTTACCTCAGAGGGTTTTCACAGTTTTAAGAAGCTCTTAAGGTGGAATTGTTAATACAACGAAGTAGGAGGTCAAAATTCTACATATAATTAATGGTAAAATTGTGAAAAAACTTATTTATACTAGATGGATATATGGAGAGATATATAGGTCCCGTGCTCTTCTCGGCTAGGTAAATAGGGGAATGGATGCCGGGGGGTAAATTTAGTCTAATCTGGTAATTTCAGTCTCATTTGGGTAAGTGCACAATCTTTCACTTCCCTTTCCTCCTCTTTCCCAAGATGGGATCTGAGTGTATAAGATGGCCTAACACATTCTCGAGGGAAAGGGGTCCTTGGACCCATGAAGTCCGCCAGTTCCTCTGGTTTCTGTGAAAATGTCCCTTTGTGCTTGCCCAGCTGGCTGTCTTGGATAAAGTGATGGTCCACAGGTCTGCCGGTCTGGGGCTCTGTTGTTAAAGGCCCAGTGATGCCTCTTTGACATAAATCACAGCAAGATCTTTTCTGACCCACCTCCTAGAGAAATGGAAATAAAAACAAAAATAAACAAATGGAACCTAATGAAACTTAAGAGCTTTTGCACAGCAAAGGAAACTATAAACAAGATGAAAAGACAAACTCTCGGAGTGGGAGAAAATATTTGCAAATGAATAAATGGACAAAGGATTAATCTCCAAAATATATAAACAGCTTATGCAGCTCAATATCAAAAAAACAAACAACCCAATCAAAACATGGGTGGAAGACCTACATAGACATTTCTCCAAAGAAAACATACAGATGGCCAAGAGGCACATGAAAAGCTGCTCAACATCACTAATTATTAGAGAAATGCAAATCAAAACTACAATGAGGTATCACCTCACACCAATCAGAATGGCCATCATCAAAAACTCTACAAACAATAAATGCTGGAGAGGGTGTGGAGAAAAGGGAACCCTCTTTCACTGTTGGTGGGAATGTAAATTGGTATGGCCACTATGGAGAACAGTATGGAGGTTCCTTAAAAAAATAAAAATAGAATTACCATATGACCCAGCAATCCCACTACTGGGCATATTCCCAGAGAAAACCAATATTCAAAAAGAGCCTTGTACCCCAATGTTCATTGAAGCACTGTTTACAGTAGCCAGGTGATGGAGTCAACCTAAATGCCCATTGACAGACGAATGGGTAAAATGTGGTACATATATACAATGGAATATTTCTCAGCCATAAAAAGGAACGAAATTGGGTCATTTGTAGAGACGTGGATGGACCTAGAGACTGTCATACAGAGTGAAGTAAGTCAGAAAGAGAAAAACAAATATCGTATATTAACGCATATATGTGGAATCTAGAAAAATGGTACAGCTGAACCGGTTTGCAAGGCAAAAATAGAGACACAGATGCAGAGAACAAACCTATGGACACCAAGGGGGGGGGGAAGCGGGGTGGTGGTGGTGTTGGGATGAGTTGGGAGATTGGGACTGACATATATATACTAATATGTATAAAATAGATAACTAATAAGAACCTGTTATATGAAAATATAAAATGAAATTCAAAAAAAATTTTGCAAACTTATGTCTAGGTGAAAGATTAAATGAAAACTTAAAGCCACTGATTTCTACAGAAGATATTGCAACATTACAATATTAAAAGTCAGTGTCGGCTAGAGGGGTGGGATAGGGAGGGTGGGAGGGAGGCTCAAGAGGGAGGGGATATGGGGATATATGTATACATATAGCTGATTCACTTTGTTGTACAGCAGAAACTAACACAACATTGTAAAGCAATTATACTCCAATAAAGATATTTAAAAAAAAAAAAAAAGGCCCAGTGATGCATCCTGGCTGCTGTGGCCCTCATTGCAGCCTCACACAGTTCCCCTCTGAGTCTCTGCCTGGACTCACTCTGCAGCAGCCAACTCCCATGATGAGCCTCACTGAGAATCTTGCTGGCTCTCAACTCAGATGTTCTCTGAGTTCCTTCTTCTAGAGACTTCTAGGTCCCATCCATACATAGCATATTAACAAAAATGGTTCAGGAAAACTAAACTCAGGCAACTCTTCTGCCTAATTTCTGTGCTATCACTGTCAAATTAACTTTTCTATGGCCACCTCATTGGTGTGCCTGGAATGGGGTCACCTGTGAACCAGTTTCCTCCTAGAGTCCTTCAGGCTGATATTCACCTCAATTTATCTGATATAACATCCTCTTTCCAGACTCAATTCAGAGAAGGGAATTCACTTTTCTCAACCCTAACTTCTCATGCTCCCTCCTCCTTTTTCTTCTCAGAACCCTCCAAGGCTGAATGAGGCAAAATTTTTTAAAAAAATACTTCCTCTTACTTTGTTTTGTTTTTGTTTGTCTGTTTTTGTTTCCAGCCTTTAAAAAAAAATTTATTGGAGTATAGTTGCTTTACAATATTGTGTTAGTCTCTACTGTAGAGCAAAGTGAATCAGCCATACGTATACATATATCCCCTCTTTTTTGGATTTCCTTCCCATTTAGGTCACCACAGAGCACTGAGTAGAGTTCCCTGTGCTATACAGTAGGTTCTCAATAGTTATCTGTTTTATACATAGTATCAAGAGTGTATATATGTCAATCCCAATCTCCCAATTAATCCCACTCCCCTTTCCCCCTTGGTATCCATACGTTTGTTCTCTATGTCTGTGTCTCTTTCTGCTTTGTTAATAAGATCATCTATACCATTTTTTTCTAGATTCCACATATATGTATTAATATACGATTTTTTTTTTTCTGTTTCTGACTTACTTCACTCTGTATGACAGTCTCTAGGTCCATCCACGTCTCTCAAATGACCCAATTTCATTCTTTTTTATGGCTGAGTAATATTCTATTGTATATATGTACCACATCTTCCTTATCCATTCCTCTGTTAATGGACATTTAGGTTGCTTCCATGTCCTGGCTATTGTAAATAGTGCTGCAATGAACATTGGGGTGCATGTGTCTTTTTGAATTATGGCTTTCTCTGGGTATATGCCCAGTAGTGGAATTTCTGGGTCATATGGTAGCTCTATTTCTAGCTTTTTAAGGAACCTCCACACTGTTCTCCATAGTGGCTGTATCAAGAAAAGGGAACCCTCATACATTGTTGGTGGGAATGTAAATTGATATTCCCTCTTACTTTGTAACTGAGACTTCCTCTATATCCTAGTCTCCTTTTTTCTGAACTTCAGCCTTTTTGCTAAGTATTATTCAAGGATAGGAATGGAAAAGAGGAAACGAATGGCCTAAATATCAGGGAAACTTAGTTTGCGAGGTCTTTCCAAAATATCTGACCCATTACATTGCACTAGTAACAAAGCTGCCAAGAAATTGGAGTTTATGGATCATGGAAGGGTGATGTAGGAAAGGGCTTTAGTGACACAAGGCAGCAATGGGGTTAAAGAGGATGTTGGCTGGTCAGAAATTCCACTGGGAGGATTGGCAGAAAAAATTTAAATTGCTTATTAATCTGTGCTGTACTTCTCCATTCTGTGCAAACCTATAATAACATTTTATCACATGCAATAGATGTGATGAAGCAGAGCTCCGTGCTTTGCATAGACTGGGACAGGAAGGAGAACAACTCCAGGAAGCAAACGATGAGCAAAGTCCTAGAGAATAAAACAGAGGACGCGAGTTCAAGGGTGATATCATTCAGGAGAATTAAAGCTATTTGCCTTTCTGCCTCCACTACACTGGCATCTCCTATGAAATTCCCAGAAATGAAAAAGTGAACAAGAAATCCCTCAGTGGTGAAGTTACTGTTTTGTTTTGCTTTGTTTTAATTCTCAAGTTACCTCTACAATCAAACCACATAATCTGGTAAGACACAATTAAAGCACATTTAATTACATAGAGTTTCCTTGAGAGCAGAATTCGATTTAGGACACGTACATCTTTTACATTAGCTAAAAAGGGTCTATTTGCTTTATCTGAATGTATTTCTGAATTGAGTGTCATAACGGGGTACTAGAATAGTACTTTAAAGGTCAGCATCAACCTTAAATATTCTTAGAAAAATACAGTACCAGCAGGTCATCTGATATAAAGGAAAATTACTTTTAGGTCTCTTGATATTCCACCTGTATCTTAAAGTAAGATTTTAAGAGCCTGCAGATTTTACCAAATGTGTTTTGATATCACTGGAAAGATACTTGGCCAGTGTTTGTCTGCATCATTTATTATCCCATTTATTTTTCTTTCTCTGCCTCCACTCTGGGCTCTGTAGGAAGAACTTATTTGCTATAAAGTCATTTCCAAGTTGTGCTTTCCTAACTGTATTCTTTTCAGAGATAATTAATTCCAGAATTTTCGTCTATTCTTTTACAAAAGCTAGTACCATTTTCATTAATCATTTTTGTTCTCGCTCATCTCTGGACTTTCTTTATGGCTTCTGAAACCCTGCATTTTCAAAGGGAACAGCCAATTATTAATTTATAATTTTTTGCAAAGTAAAAAGCATTCTCATTTTTTCTGTCTTTTAATTTAGTATAATGACTCATTTGCCTGCTTGACCACTGCATTTTATGCAATAAAATAGTCATGTGCAAAATGACATTTTAGATGTGAGTTGGAAAGATCTGTGTTTCATTAGGATCCCATAATGTGAGTGACTCTTTGGATACTGTAGCATGGCGGGGAGCCTGTTTTATAATGGTATATTTGAAAGATATATTTATTGTTCCCCCTCAAGAAAAAAACCAAGAAGAGAAGGAAAAATAAAGTTAAACTTTAGTCTTGGGGCAGAATCCCTGGGGTACATTTGGGGCCATCAAAAATCTGACCCCTCTTCCCAAACGAAAGCAAAACTTCCAGGAGTTCTTAGTCAGCTTATAAACAAAGAGGAGAACATACAGAAGTAATGAAATTTCCAACTGTGGAGAAAAGCACTCATTTATTTTTTTAAAATCAGGGAATGATTGATGTGGTTGCAATTTGATGTTTTCTTTTAAAGAAATCCTTTATTTCACTGTTACTCCCCTACCACCCGCCCCCACTCCTTCCTCCAGATAGTTTATAACCAAGCAATACTCACCTTATTCAGACTTCCAGGGCTGGATTAAAAGAAAGTTGGTTTCTGTTTTCTGTAGTTCCTATTCTCCACTCCCTAGTAACTCTACATTTGTTACAATAATGCAAATTGTGACGTAGTCCTGGCTAATTTTTACCCCTAAACTTCCAATTGCTTTTGAGGTACCTGGTTATTTCTTTGAACGTACTCCTCTTTTAGGCAAACACCTACAACACCGTTGGTTATGTGTTAGCTGAACTCTGGCAATCTCTGAATTTTAATCAAAACATGAATTAGGAAGAGAGGTTTATTTTTTGTGTGTGGTGAGACTGATTTTATTAAAGTATGACTAAAGAATTTCTGTGCTTGTGACAACACTGCTTTAAAACTCACACTGCCACTTTTTAATTAAAAATTTTTAATTTGGTTTCTCAAGGCAGGTTTGGGAGGGCTTCACACAGAAGACAAGTAGTTTATAATTTCCTTCTCGAATGTCCAATGTTAAGATCTTTCTAAAGTACACATTGACACACACATAGACACCAGAGAGGTAGAAGCTCCTTTTTGCATCATATTTTTCGTGTCTTTAGAAAGATCCTGTAAGTCAGAGTATGAATTTTATCAGAGCTGAGGGTGAGGAGCATCCCTCTTTTTTCTTGCTTTTTCTAGAAAAGCCCCCTTAGGAATTACAGTAAGAAGGGTCTCCAATGAGATTAATGGATGACAAATAGTATAAAGCGGCTAAGACATGCCCTGGCCCTTCAGGCATTCAGGCACATGGAGATCCTTAAAATTATGTGGTTCTTTGTAATAGGAACCAAATTCAAAATGCTAGAGTGTCAGCCACCAAGCAGGTTCAAAAGTTTGCTCTAATATATGGTGATATTTTTTGTTTCGGTTACCTGGGAACTTTCAGTGAGGGGCTGCTTCGCTCCTTTCTACTTCTGCTACGTGGACCCCCTTGTTGCTGGTGTCTACTTAAAACCATTTATAGCTCTACCAGATGTTTCTGATTTAGAAAGAGTACTTTTTGAACCATTTCTTTCTAACTTCCTTCCCCCTCACACCCCCCACCCCCCGCCTCACTCCTCTCAGGAGCTAATTCCAGTCAGGTTGGAAATTACAAAGCATGTTGTTTAGTGCCAGGAATGATGTGCTGACCGACGAGCAGAGGTAGGGCTTGAACTGGGGTCCTGAGGAACAGACTTCAATAGATTAGAGTATCAGTCTACTGAGAAATGTGCCATGCAGAAGCTTGATTTCCCTTCAGTCCAACTTAATTTTTCAGACTCTGTAACTGAGACTGGCAGTTCTGAGCCCCTTGTTCCTTCAGAACAATTTATCAGCACAAGGTCAGAGAATTCTTTTGGGCCTGTTTCTCATGAGCGGTGATAATTATGCATATAGACAGCCCTACTCATATTATGTAATGTACTGAATGAAGCGGGGAGAATGGTTTTGATTTAAAATCAGAAGCACCGTCACCAGACCCAAATATGTCCAACATCCAACTAACCCGGGAATCACCTCTCATGTTCTGGATCAGATCCATCAACACACCCCCCAATGAAGACACATCCTTCTCTTTATGACTATTGATGGGCTTTCAGCCTGACAATTCAGAAATGTGCCATTGACGTAGGCCACATTCAGAGGAGAACGCCTTCTGGGATTTCTCAGTCATCGACCTAAGTGGGGGTGATTTGGTGGCAGGAAATGTCTCCAGATAATGCATTCTTCTAATTTCTTTTGCAAATACTCTGCATTTTAGCTATTAATCAGGGAAGCTCCCACTTTTCCCTGTCAGGGCCATTCGCCCATTTGGCCCAGGTTTTGGCTGTGGGAATGGATGAACAATGTTCAGTTCATTGCAAGGTTAAGCAGATCAATGCTCCTGTCACTGTCTGGTTAGATGATATTTAACATCACTCTAAACAAAAGCATTTCCAAACAAAGAGGAAGCGTGGTAGTAAAGATGTAGCATGTGAGTAGGTACTCTGTGCTAGCTTCCTTACACAAAATCCAGAGGATTTTGCTAACATTTAAAGCTTCTTTTGACCCTTAGGTAATTTTTATATTCCACCAGCTGGGTAGTAGAACTACTAGCAGTATCTACTAGATGGAATCATTGCAGCCCTTACTCCTAGAAAATAATTAAAGAAATCTAGAAAGCTGTTAGGGTTAGCTGTGACTCATGAGATAGTTAAATGCAGGTAAACCAGATACACAACGTTTATATCAAAGAGGAATTAATAAGGCACACTTGAGTAATGAGTGGCCCAGATCACATTTCAGGGCCAACCAGAAATATTTCCCACACATTCATCGCACTGGACAAAGCAATTCACAACAGCCTTAGTCATTTTCTCGCTTTTCTTCTAGGGGCCATTGCTATTGCAATATCATGGCTAGCATGTTTTGAGAATCTATATGCCTGTCTGTTGTATGATGTGATACTGGATTTGTAAAAACAAGCATCTTAACCATTTGTTATTTGTACCTTGTTTGCTAGCTTTTCTTTAACAATTTTCCAAGGTTATTTATTTTTTGTGTGTAGCTGAAGATAAATATGTTTCATTTTAAAACTTTTCTTCAGTAATAGCAAGAATAAGAGAAATCCAGTTGTAATTTTTGGTGAATTTCCCTGGTTTGTATATGTTGCCTTTCTCTTTACATCATTTCAGTCCAATCAGATGTCTCAAGGAAGTGGATGCCAGGAATGATGAATCACCGAAGCCTGTCCAGGATCAAAATTCAGTGTAGGTGGAGTGTGCTGGAACATTAAAGTATGCCATGACTTTCCAATAGAGATAATACCTTATGCTTGGCAAATTAAGAACTGACATCTAATAACTTGGTATATCGGAAACCAGATTATAAATAAATGTATGGTTGAGACAGGTTTTTAAATATTATTTTGAATGCCAGAAAGAAATCTGCCCTTAGTGGCTCACAAAGATGTAGCTTAGAGAAGCTTTATCTTGCTGACTATATACGGATATACATATATATATATATATATATGTATATATATGTATATGTATATAGCTACTTTTTATTTAAGATTTTAAATAATCCATATGATAAAAATGTCAAGAACTTATTCTGTGAATGCCATTTCACTTCTTTTCTATTTGTCTTTATTTGTATGTGTTTCGGGATTATAGAGTCTATATTTGCCTTTACTTTCCATCTTAAGCTTTACCACAAATTCTGTTACATTATGGCTTACTAAGAATGTTATTGAGACTGATTTTTTAATATTCATGTAATATGAATATGTTTATATGTATACATATGTATATTCAAAAGGCTATTTTACTTTTTCTTTAGCTGGAAATTATAATATCTTTAGGTCAGGAGTTTAAAAAAATCTAAACCATTTCAAACAATAGTCTTCAGAAAAGCAAGGTGGACTCAAGACAGTAGTTTGTATTGAGAAAACCATAGTGGAAATACACTTTTTAATATTTTGTGGAAAAAATTCTGAAACACTAACATAGAAGCCACAATATGAATACTTTCCTTATTTCTTGAGAACACTTTGTGTCACTCTTTTCATGTCTCAGCACTTCAGTTTTCATCATCACCAGTTTCTCTTGCGAACAGCCAAGTTGGAAGACAGCTTTAGTTTCTATATCAAAATCTTAGAGATGAGAAGGGAAAGTAAATTTGAGCTTCACTAGCTCTTGATTTGAGATCAGCACAGTTTTGTACTTGTATAGTAAATATTTTTTTAAAAAATCGACCTTTTTCCTTATGCACAGTTCAAATCAGTTCATCTCTGTCCCATCACCCCTGCAGCAGACCATATGTTAGGGTCTATAGGATGGTGTAGAGGGAAATTCTTTATGCTCTATCCCCTCAAACTGAGGAGAAATATATACACTTAAGCAAGCTAATGCTTAGGAAAAGGATAGACAGTTATCTCAGAATTTCACAGAGGGAGCAAAATCAAAAGGAAGGACCTAAGTGCAAAGGACATTGAATTTTAATCCAGTGAGGAATAGGTAAAAAAATATTTTTTTGAGCTGGTGCAGTTTGTGTTGCAAAAAATTTGCAAGAGATTCTGCCTCAGCCAGTCATGATAATGAAACAATATTTCCTAAACAAATAAATGATTACCAACCAGAGAAGATTTCTAATGTTAATTATTCTAGTTTTCTGAAATCAGATGCCTTCTAGAAATTTTATACATTATTATTAAGTATATGTCCTTAGTACCATTTTATTTTCTGATTCTTGGTCTTGCCAAATGTAGTTTTGCCAACCTCAGTACTTTTCAGGAATTTTGAAAAGTTACCCCCCAAAGTTAACCCGCAAAGAATGAGGGATTCCTGTGTAGTTGATGCAGAACAGCCAAACGGTACAAGAGCAGTTTAGCAATAGATCAAAATGATGTTCCAATAAAACAGTTGCAGGGATTTTGATGGGGATGAGTATGAACTCAATAAGCCCCCTTAAGGTTCATTTTTAAGACTGCAGAGATGAGGCTGTGCTAGATTCAGGCTTAGTTCTAACAGAGAGGATAGGTGGCCACCAGTCACCTTGGAACGTCAGAGGGTCACTGAAGTTCTCTAAAGACTTCCATGCTTGTGCCTCTGTGTACAAACTGGACCCAAGCCTGTTTATTGCATGAGAGTGAGCAGACTGGTGGAGGTCTGCAAGCTGATGAGTGGTTTTAGCTAATCAGGGGAGAGTTTCCAAGCGCTCAGTCCTTTATCTAACTTTCTGGCCTCTCCTGCTGTCATGGAGACAGTTTTTGCTGCTGATGAAATGGGTAAGATTCAGATGTACACCAAGTGGTGCATAAACCATGCCGCCCTGCCTACTGGCAACCAGCATTTGCCTTTGCTGGGCTCAAGCCAGCTTTTCCCTGGCACAGCTGATTTTGTTCATGGTGAAATGGGGCAGAGGGATCATGGAGCCACAAGAAGCCGGGCTTCATCCTCAGTTATAAAGTTGTGCAGAAGGAGCTTTTGAGCAGAATTCTCGTGCTTGCCGATCTTAATATTCTTACTCTACATCACTCCCAGCCTAATGTAGGGAAATTTCTCAAACGACGTCACATTTTACTTGAGTAGCATCTCCAGACTTCTCTTCATCTCCCTTTGTTCCAGTGGTGGTGTAGTTCATCTTCTAAACACCTTTAGTGCTTTGCTTTTAAGTTTTGGTTTTCCAGATAAAATTTAGATTCTAAATCTAGGTGTTATAGGGCAAAACTACTAGCATATCTCTGACAGCTTTCAGTCTTCTTGCCCAGAGTTTGCTTGTGCTCCTTAGCTATTTTGTTAATAATTTTACTCCTAAAACAGCGATGCAGGCACTTGAAATGTAGTCTGGTATCCTTATGAGAGACCCAACTAATATTTTATATGTATGCAGATATATGCACTTTTAAAAAAGTACCTCAGCAGCAAATACAAATAAACTAGCCATTGCTACAAATTTCTTTTTGGGGGTAGAGTTGGCCTTTGGTAAAATTCCAGTGGGCAGAGAGCTTGAGCCTGGTGGTTAATTTTATATCAGATTTCAGCCAGCCGGCAGTTACCCTCGTCTGCCGGTAGACTACTTTCTCTGTCATTTGGTATTAGATGTATTACACACCAAGCAGTAATTATCTTTGACACATAATTATTATGGTTTTGATGACAAGAAAGTCTTTTCTTTCCCTGCTTTCATAACATATATTCCTGAAAGTCCAGGCTTGCAAAACACAGCTAAAAATCAAAAGCACTTGGCTTCAGATTGAACTTGAAGAGAGGGGATAAAACAAAAGAATTGTGTGTGCATGAGGTAGGACAGCTTGGGGAGGGCAAAATTTTTAAAAAAGAGAGAGAGAGACAAAGAAAAAGATACAGACTATTTGAAAGTTTCCCAGATGATCTCACATAAGTAGGTGGCTGAACAGGAATGAAACCTCGAGGGTCATCAATGCCCTGGAGAAAATCTGCCAGGACACAGCCAGGCCAGCTTCCCAGCAGGAAAAGGGTGCCTTTAAAGTAATAAACTGATCAAGGTTTGTATTAAAAGAGAGAGGAGAGGAAAAGAGGAGGCTCCTGGCAAGGCCACACAAACCGCACAAATGAGTTTCTAATCCTGCCACCCGGGCATTTTCCAGCTCTGCACTCTGAGTCAACCTCAGCTGCAGGACTGGATGAGCAGTTTAACAATTCTTGCCTCTAAACAAAGATTTTTCTTTTTTTTTTACATGATCAGAATGTGGCATCTTGAGTTTCTTGAGCCTGGGGGCTCTGCAGGGTTTAAACAGGCAAGTGCCTGGCACTCCTTCAGCTCTACCTGTGGCTGTATTTCTTGTAAAGCTGGGTCACCAAGCTTTGGCTGCAGAGCTTGGTCTTGGCTGTCTTGAACAATTCCCTGGAACTTCTGCTTAGGAGCATCTGAGGACAGTGGGAGGTGGTGAGGAGGGTGGATGGGTGGAGACAAGGGGATGGGGAGAAAAAGGGGGAGTATTAGAGGGACTTGCTAAAGACTGGCATTATAATACATGGATGTAATAATTTAACTCTAGGAAGCTGATGTTATCCAGGATCTGATTAGCACAAGAGGAAATCTATTGGGTTGGCTGATGGTGACTGCACTGAGATGGAAGTTGTTTTCCTTTTCCCCATTTGGAAGTCAAAAATGTGGGTATCGGGGAGTCACTTGTGTTCCCAAGGATGCTCCCTTTCCTTATAGACTTCTCAGCTGTAATTCAATAACAATAAACAAGTGAACAAATGTGAAAGCAGCTCTAATTTTAGTTCATTTTATTATTTAGAGATGGGGAGTGGAGGAGGGGAGGAGGTGGAGGCCACCATCTATGACTAATGCTGTCTTGCAAGCTCTTAAGCCATATTTAGTAACATGGGGTATAAAAATAAGCTTTTGGTTCAATTTTTTTTAAGTAGACTTCTGTTTCCTTTCTTCTATTCCCTCTCCCAAAGACGGATTTAACTAATTACACTTTCAGCTGAATGCTGATAGACATGTATTTATTATCGGTGCTATAAGCCCTGGAATTCTTTCTTCCTCTGTGAGGCCACAGACATATACATTAAACTCCAGTCCCTGTGAGCTGTCAGAGTTATGGTCCAGCCCAGAGCAGTGCAACATGATAAAGTTTTCAGGCCCTGTTTAGTTAAGACTGAAGAGCTGGGACCCAGCCAATCTCCACCACTCAGGGCTCTTTTCACAGTCCAAAATGATTTGGCTTAAACGTTTCCAACTGTGATGAGGTCCCATTTCAGTGATTATGCAGTCATTCACTTTTCCACATCAACATCAAAGTCATTAACAGCCGAGTATTATTGCATTGGCTGGAATTCAGTTAAGGACTAGAGGGAAGTTGCTCTTTATTAAGATAAATCATTGCCTTGGTTATGTCACCCATGAAATAATCAATTTACTGTGTTGGTTAATTTCCTCCCTCTTTGATCTGTGAATTAAATTCAACAGATCATTGTTTCACACAACTACCACTCAAAAGATGTTTTAAGGGAAAAATGCACACACATGTTCTGATGGCTGTGGTCTTAACGAGTTTGATAAACAACATAGCACACTGAGGGCTCAGTTCATTCCATCATTCATTTCTGCAGTTATCTTATCTCCCCTATGCTCCAAGGGCAGGGTAACACCCTGATCTAGCTGGGTGATCCTTTCTCTGAATTCCTGAAGTGTTTTGCTAAGAAATAAAATGTTAAGCAGAGCTAGCCTTAATACTTTGGGGATCATGAGCTTATACCAAATTCAATGTGGGATATCCTTGTCTGGAATTCAGAACGAAAAAGCAGTGATCTTTACACGGATACTCACTTATAAATGTGAGGCATCCTTTAGAAAGATCCCTCTCATAAATACAAGGCATTCTTGGCTCCATAATTCATGGCTGCTTATAGGGGAAAGAAGTTGAGTGGGATGTTTTATTTTTCCTTGCTTTGGTGATCCCTCTGAGAAATATTCTTGTGCTTGGATGATTTAAAAATATATATTTTATAATGAAATATTTCAAACATGCAGGCAAGTATAGAGAATAATATAATAAAAGTCCATGGACCCACAACACAACTTTATCAAATCTTAACATTGTGCTTCAGATTTACGTGTGTGTGTGTGTGTGTGTTTTAAAGAAGTAAATCTTATAAATACAGATGTGGACTCCTATGTATCCCTTTCCATTCTCTTTCCTCAAAGGGAATGGCTGTCATGAATTTATGCATGTAAATACTTTATTTTTGCTATTTTTGCAACTATGAACAACACATATGGTATCTTACAGGTTTTTAAACCTTTTTTTTTTTTTTTTTGCGGTACACGGGCCTCTCACTGCTGTGGCCTTTACCCCCGTGGAGCACAGGCTCTGGACGTGCAGGCTCAGCGGCCATGGCTCACGGGCCCAGCCGCTCCACGGCATGTGGGATCTTCCCGGACCGGGGCACGAACCTGCGTCCCCTGCATTGGCAGGCGGACCCTCAACCACTGTGCCACCAGGGAAGCCCTAGGTTTTCAAACCTTTTGAAGATGGTTTTATATCTTATGCATCCTTTTGCAACTTGCTTATTTCATCTACATTATTTGTTTTGCATTTACCAATGTTGATACATGTAGATTTAAGTTATTCATTTTAACTGTGGCATAGTATTTCATAGTATGAATACATTTAAATCTCAGCCACATGTCTTTGTTCACAAGTATGAGATCTTCTCTAGGACCCATACCAAAAAATCAGGATTTCTGGGTCACAGAGTACGCACATCTTCAGCTTTACTAGCTATTGCCAAATTACCAGTTTATATTTCTACCACTAGTATATCAGAATCTCTGCTGCTCCAAACTTTCTGTTCCAGAATGATTAAGAATAATTTTCTTACTAAAAATCAGACTGAGGCCACTGTTCTCTGGCTTCTATGCAGTCTCCCCATTGAAAATAAAGTAGAAATGTGTAACCAACATAATCCCAATGAAGGTAGGAACAGCCCAATATTATCTCTTACCTCTGTTTCAAACTTGACTTTGGATACCTGTCTCAAAAGATATGTGTAGTCAAGACAACATGGAGGGCTAGACTCTGGCAAACCATATATTTTTTAAAAAGTGGCTAGCTCTTCATAGTCAGCTGGAGTGGAGATATATGACAATTTTTCACCTACGTCAGACTCAAAAACAACACTTTGACCAAATGGTTATAACGAACATAGAGCTGCATTCTCAATCCCTTCAATCTCAAATTTTCATAAAGATGACCAAATCATTTCAAAAAAAACCTTTTTTCATGTTTCTTGATGATTTAAAATCAAATACCATTTATTGGGGACTGAAGAGAATATGGAGCACGATGACAGCTATAGTCCTGTACTTAGGTAGACATGGAGCCTGCATCTAAGAATTTATTATAGAAAAAATAAAGTCAGCATTAACAAAGAGAAGTAACAAGAAATTAAATGTGCTTAAGAAATCATACCACCAACTGTGGTTAATCCCAAATTTAGAATGCTGGTCTTCCCAAACACAGCAGCACAAATCCACATGGAAGACACAGAAAAGCGTTCAGAACTATTCCCTCAGCTATGCTGATAAAGGGTTATTCTCTAGGCAAGGGGGATGGGACCTAACATCAGGATTCATTCTACATTTTTAATATTTAGCTCTGTGTATGTATACATACTTTATAGGGCACTCTAAAAATTATACATTGGCATTATTATTACTTTACTTTTTTGCAGATCAAGCAATGGAAATTTTCCCATATTACTTCTGCTATCTCTAGGTGGACGTTAGGCACCAAATCACATGCGTCTTATTGAATACCATTTCCAGTTAGGAGACAGAGTGGCTATGCTGGTTATTCTCAGTTTGCCCAACCCTCCTCCGTCTAATCCATCCTCCACCTATCTTTGCTGCTCTGGGGCTGCATTAACCACACTCCCCTGGCCCCTGGCTTTGGGTTGGTTTTGCTAATGAGGAGCACTGGTAAGAGACTGGAGGGTAGGAGAGAGGGAGGGATATTTATTCCTTCCCTCCTTCCTTCCTTAGATCACTCACAATGGGAACAAGTTGTTTAAAATATTTTCAGACTTCATAGTTGGAACATCAGATTGATAAAATAAGACATAACCAGAAGAAGTTAGATCTTAAATAATTGTGCCTTTTAATTTTTTTTTACAAAGGCCAAGTTCTATCTTTAGATACTAAATTATTAATATTTTTAACATGTATGAGTTTCTCTGAAACATATCCAGGCCTCAGTTTCTTCATCTGTAAAGTGGAGATAATATCAGTACCTAGCTTAAGGACTGCTGAGAAGATTTATTAAACTAGTGAATGGAAAGCATTTAGCACAGTAGCTGGTACCTAATAGGTGTGCAATGAAGTTGACATTATTATCATCATTTTCATGTTTGACTGTCTACTTCCATTTACCATACTTTCTCAGAGATCAAATGATAATTTGCAGTTTTAAAAGTAATAGGGAAATTTTTTGGGGGGATAGGTTGAGAGGTTCTTTGTAAACATCTGTGGACAGGAAAATAGTTTGAAAGGCTTTTTTTTTTTTTTCCTCTTGTATTTCCTAGTTGAGCCTCTGGAGCCAAATAATCTTGGCTTGACTTCTGGTTCTTTCTCCTCCTAATAGCATGACCTTAGACTAAACTCTAGCTTTCTCATCTGTAACTTCATGGAGTTGTAGTGAGGAATCATCAGGAAACCGATGTAAATTCCTTAACTCAGCACTAAATAGATGTGAGCTCTAATAATATATTATGGTCATTATAATCATGTTTAGTTGCTCTTTAGGTGGCAAGGAGAGAGTGAAGACAACAAAATAACAAATGGTAGGGTTTTGCTGAGTGAGCCTGCCTTTTCCTGGAGAGCAATATGCATACAAAGGGAACTCTGCAACTGTGCTCATTACTGCCCTTGTGTGTTTGTCCACCCTTGGGGAATAGCTCTCCACCAGATGGGTTTTATTCTATTTAGGCTTTGCTGGATTTTGAGGACCTTTCCAAGACGTATTATTTTGCAATAATCCTTTAAGATGAGGTAATGGCAGGATTTGAAAGATAAACCAAGGCACAGTGATTTCAGATGCTCTGAATTGTACAACATGTAACAACTAGGTGTCATTTTCTCAGTAAATCAATTTGTAAGTAGAATAACTTCCAGAGGAGGGAAGAGCGTGATGAGAATCCTGTCCTAGAAAGCTTTTCAGCTAATACTTTTTGACTTTGTGGTTCATTTATGACTGGAGGCAATGTTAAGGGGCTGGACTGGCCAGAGATGGTGCTATTGGTGGAATCATCCTGTGAAACGCAGGGAGCACTTGTCCACTGAGGGAAATCTGTAGGAGCAATGAACACTGCACAAATACTTTCTCCCCATTTTTTCACCATAGAAACAAACGTTGCTCTTTATTTGATTTGAGACTAAGCCTTAGTATAACTGGCATCAAGATATTCTGTGGGCTCACTTCTAAAAAAGCTAAAGATCGGGGGAAAAGACCTACAGGTATAATTCTTTAGGCTGAGACCTTTGTCAGAAATGTCTGACACCTCAAACACACAGAAGTTTAAATTTTATAGGTTAAGATGAATGATGTTTAAACAGCTCAAAATTTTTAAGTGTTCAAGGCCAAAACACCTAGGTTTTATCAAACTTATTTAGTAAATTAGGAAAATGTGTATTTTCCCCACAGGGGAAATTTATGTTGAGAAAATATGACTTTAGATTCTCTCTGATGATAGCAGTTTCTAAAAAAGGTAAAAAAAGAGTAAGTGAAAATGTATGTATGCATGTGGATGTATGTGGATGAATTCTCTTATAATTGATACTACCAAGGTAATATTAGGTAGACAACAGTACAGGAGAAAATATGAACTAGGATTGGATTCTGATAAATGCTGCAATAATTTCAGTGAGTGATTATTTTAAAGATGGTCATTTCTGATAAGCATTTCTCATCCATACTTGTTATTATATTTAGGGTTTAAAGATATGGAATTTAATGGTAAATAAAGTTTAAACTTAATTACATTTGCTTTTAAATGGCTTCATCAATCAGAATCTAAAATTTACCAGAATTGGGCATTAATCCATCAAGTGGTTGGAAATTGCCAGTGTATTCCAGGCTACTTTAGTAGTTCATATTTTATAATATTACTGTCTCCACATTACTAACATCAAGCATAATTTCATGGCAGAGGACAATTAGCTTAATGAATGACTCTTATGTTGTCAAATCCCATGAAAGCCATTTCTGCAAAACGAACCGAAAAATCTGTTCCGTGTTTTAGAAGAGGTGGCAGTTTCTACACTAGACAAGGAAGGCCAACTTTTGTATTCAGTTATTAACGTATAACTCTGGTCTGGAATTCTACCCTCAGAAAATGGTCCAATAAATTCACGTCCTAAACAAGTTCAAGTCAGTGAAGCAGTTCATTATTCATTGGGTAGGATATGAAAGAGAAGCTTAATATTTTACTGATGATTCCAAGCCCAATAAAGTTTGTTATTTCTAATTCAGGTAAAAAGTCAACTCTCTATTACTTGTGATATTTCTGAATTAGAAGTAATTTCCTGTTTGAACTGATAACCATGTACAGAATCTTCAAGCCTTGATTATTTCTCTTCACTGATAAATAACATTTCTTAGCCTGTTGAGAAGTTGATTTTCCCTGTATTATCATACAGTAAATGGCCTTAAGAAGCAGAAAGTTAGACCACTGAGCCTCATTCAGAATTATTTATGCCAGGAACTCTCATTATGCAGGCCATTTAATTAGATTATCTCTTCTGTACTTTGGAATATGTTTCTTCCAAAGCCAGATGAAAAGGAAGACTCATATCATAGTGTTCAATGAGAAATGTTGGCCTTTGAATGCAGTGCAGCTGACAGTCATTGTGCCAACCCTTTTATCTTATAAGAAATAGTGGATCCAGAGAACTTAAGTGTAAGAACTATGTAGTTAATAGCAGAACCAGAATTAGCATGCAGGGATCTGACTTCTAATTTAGTGCTCTCTCTCCTCCATTTAAGGCCTGTCTCCACTTCTATTACTTCCCTAAAAGTCTGTCAGATATTTGTCAAAAATACGATATAAGGTGAGTGCATAAGATCAATGCTTTGCTGAAAGATGGCGGAAGCTAGATCCTAAAGGGACATGGGGCATGGGGTTGCTCCAGTGCAAAGTTTCCATGAACTCTCTGGGCAGCTAAGAAGGGAGGATTGAAAAAAGGGGAGAATGGGAACGCAGGCAGATAAACCATTCTTCTGTGATATACTGGAGTGGAGAGTGTCTCAGATGATGGTCCCATAGGCTGCTCAGTTAGGGCAGCTAGAAAGAAGAGGATGGAGAAGCATTTCCAAAATTTGGGGGGAAGAATTTTTAAGGCATGCCAACAAAAGTAGCAATCATGAAGAAAAAAAAAAATGAACAGGAGTAAAACAGAATGAAAAGACAAAGGGGAAAACAGGAGAAGACATTTGCATCATAAAAAAATAAACAAAGAGTTAATATCCCTGTTTAGCATGTGCTTATTAGCAATGAAAAAAAGGTAAACATGTGAATGAAAAATAACAGTAGGCACAAGGAGAATTAAATAAGGAGAAATAAAATTTTTCGACAAACATGAAAAATATTTATCCTCACAAAGAATCAAATAAATGAAAAAGTTTAAAACATCATTGAGAAGCTATTTTTCTCATATTAAACGAGTAAAGATTGAAAAAAATAAAAACACACTAAATTGAAGACCAGGAGAGAGATGAGAGATAGGCTGTTGCTTATGCTGGTGAGACTTTAATTGGTATGACTTTCTTGGAAAGTAACTTAACAATCTATCCTGAAAGCCTGAAAGTGCCCCTAGTTTTTGGCTCAGCAATTCTACCTCTAAGAATGAATCCTAAGGCAATATTCACTAAGCATGAAAGTTTAAAAATCAAAAAAAAATTGAACAAAGAGAGACTGGTTAAATTATATATGCATAACAAGTGTAAAGTACAGTTTCTTAATCTATAAAATGTACATAAAACAGTTTCTATCTCATTATTTTGTTGTGGAGTTTATTAATTGAGAAAAATGTATATAATGTATAGAGTAAGCACTCTATAGCTGTTTATTATTACGTACATTATTCTTTAAAGTTTTCAAAGTACTTTAATGTCTTGGGGAAGAATGTCCAGGTGAATGGAAATACCCTCAGGTGATATGTGCTTGACAGGCTTATTCACAGACTGGTAGGTGGGCACTGAGGCTGCAGCCCAGTGAGTGCAGGGGAGCAGTGAGAGATGGTGATGATGGTGATGAATTTGGAGAGGTGGCTGGGGCCAGATCACACATGGCCTTTTAGGCCATGTTAACAACCTGACATTTTATATTTATTTGCTTACTGTCTTCCCCACAAGGACTAATCTCTACAAGGGTAAGTATTTTGTTTTGTTCACCACTATACCCATAGCGTTTAGAACTGCTCTGTTCAATATGGTAGCCAGTAGCTACATGTGACTATGAGCACTTGAAATGTGGCTGGTGTGAACTGTGATGTAAACTGTCTCTTTAGTAACTATTTATATGGATTGCATGTTGACACGATAATACATGGATATATTGGATTAAATAAAATATATTATTAAAATTAATTTTACTCATTTCTTTTTACTTTTAAAAATGTGACTATTAGAAAATTTAAAATTACATATGTGGCTCACATTATACTTCTGTTAAAAGCGTAGACATAAAGGGCACACAGTTGTCATTCAGCAAATATTTGTTGAATGAATGAATGAGCACGTTGTATTGTACCTTGATTCTGTTTGACATGACCTCTGAATTTTAAATTTGACTCAAAAACTATGGGATTTATGGTTAGAAGAGAACTTGTCTCTGATTAATATTTGTCCTAACAGCCTCTCATAGATTCTCGTATTCTCCCGGCTCTCTCTTACTGGGTCCCTCTGAGAGTTACCTGGGTATGCACATCTTTGGCTGTAGAATAGATAGCTCCTAGTAGAGGCAGAAAATTCTGCTATTGTTGGTGTAGACAAAGACTTGGATCTGACAGGAGCAAACATCAACTCTACTAGTTTGTGAATTTTAGACCCAATATCATAATATTGGTGGTGGTTGTCATAAGGATTTGGCCAATGACTATATCAATACATATTTGATTTATTGAAAAAGTCACAAGCCAACATACATGTAAAGGCAATTATGACATATGCCTTTCATACTGAAAGACGTATTACAGGGTAAAACGCTAAAGTAAAGAGGCTGTGGGGTTCTTTTCTTTGTTTTGGTTCAAGAAAACTGCGTCTTTCTATGTATCTGTATCTGTGGAGGATTAAGTTTATATCTGGGCATTTACCTGTAGGGGGTTCATATGCACCTGTGTTAGCCTGGTACATATTTATAGAAATCACTTTTTCCTATCTGTAGAAATATAGATAAGTAAATTTTTAGAATTTATGGGTGGCAATAGAAAGTGTTTCTAAGTGGATGACAGACACTGGGGCTCAATCCTGCTTCAGGCAGAAGCAAGCAAGTTAAACCATCGCTGATTGACTTTTATTAACTCTGATTTGTAAGGCTGATAGGCTCAGACTTGTAGCTGATGGACAGGTTTTTGTCACCCAGCCAAGATAGGAATCCTAGAGAAATGCCAAAGAGAAAAGACAGTGTTGTTCCCCCAAACCCATTGTGCTTTGAACGTTTGCTACTTTGTTTTTTCTGTTTTACATACCCAAGCTGAAATGTTTTTACCAATTATTTTGTCATTCTTTATAAAACTTAGTTTAATCAGACGCTAAGTCTGATCTTTGTGCTTTAGGCTATGGCTGTAAATAGCAATGAAGTGGAAATACTGTTTGTTTAAGAAGCTGGAATGCATTGGTTCAGTTAAGAGAGAGAGTGGAAGAATATGAACACACGCACTCTTTCCTCAACTCCTAGTTCCCTCCAAAGAGATATCTTTAAAAAACTTTTGTCCTTTCAGTTATCTTTAAAGAATTCTCATATGGGCTAGATATGACTTGAAATCCACATATGTAACTAATATATTTTTTTCTCTTTCTTGCTAGGTTGGGTTCTAGACAGATGTATGGAGTTTGTGTTTCATTGCTCCAAACTACTTTTTCATCCAACCAGTGTTTGTTGAGCATCCAAAGGATGGACCAAGCACTTGACATGGTAGATGTGTTTGCAAGCATTACACTTAAACTTCACAAAGATGTGACATGCAGTGTTATTATTCCCATTTTCAGATGAACAAATGCATTCTCTAAGAGGTTTCAAAAAGTTCCACATCCAGTAGGTAACAGTATTTGGTCCTCTAATTCTATGTTCAGTGATCTTTTTCTTCTTAGGTGTATCTCCTCCAAGTCTTCCTTTTTGTTCCACTAATTAAAACTTTCTCTCTGAAATGATCTGATAATCTCATTCCCGTGAAGATGGAAAGGTGGCTGAGGCTTAGTGGGCTTCTAATTTCCCTTGAGATTTCTTCTTTGATCCTTGTGTTATTGAGAAGTCTGTTGTTGAATTTTGAAATATTTGGAGATTTTCTAGATATCTTATTGTTACTGAATTCTAATTGAATACTGTTCTGATCATAGAACATGCTCTATCATTTTGATCCTTTGCAGTTCAGTAAGACTTGCTTAATGGCTCAGCTACAGTCTCTCTTGGTGAATGGTCCATTGCACTTGGGAAGAATGTGTTTCATTATTGTGGGTTATAGTGTTCTATAAAAGCATGTCAGGCCAAGTTGTTGATATTGTTGTTCCAATCTTCTATATCCTTTCTAATTTATCTACTTATTCTGTCAAATGTCAAGAGAGGGGTATTATATCTCCAACTGTGCATCTGTCTATTTCTTTATTTATTTCATTTTTGATTCATATATTTGGGAACTTAGTTATTAGGCTCACAGACATTTAAGATTGTTATGACATCTTGTTGAACTGGTGTTTTTATTATTAAACTTTCTTCTTTATCTCATAGTACTTTTCTTCTCAAAGTCTACTTTGGCTGACACAAGTCTACCATGTTAACTTTCTTATGCTTAATGTTTATATGATATACTTTTTTCACCCTTTCACTTTCAATCTGTCTGTGTCTTAATCTTTTAACCATATTCTGGTAAACAGCATGTAGTTAAGCTTTGTTTTTGTTTTTTTCCAGTCTGACAATCTTTGCCTTTTAATTGCAGTAATTAGCCCATTTACTTTCAATGTAATTATTGATATGTTTGTATTTAGATTTACTATCTTGATGTTTGTTTTCTTTCTGTCCTATCTGCTTTTTGATAATCTATTTCTCCTTTCCTGCCTGCTTTTGAATGAAATGAGTGTATTTAATATTCCATTAGATATTCTCTACTTTTAGGTTATGTCTCTTGGTATTATTTTTTAGTGACTGCTGTAGAGATTAAAATATTCTTCTTTAACTTTTCATAGCCTACATTAAAAAAAAATTCTATTTCTTTATAATCAGTGCAAGAACCTCAAACTTATATACTTCCAATTACTGGTCATATCTGCGCATTGTGCTCCTGTTATCATTATGTTTTATTTTGACATAGGCTATAAACCCCATAATGCATTGATATAATTTTGGCTTTAACAGTCAATAGACTTTTTTTAAGTTTTATCTCGCTCTCTCTCTCTGTTTCTGATAAAGGCATAGATATATTAGAATTTAAAAATACACTTTATATTTTATATATAATAGGAATAATTTTATAGGATTTAAAATATTTTTACATTTTTATATGTAAAATATTTTATATATATATCAGAGTAAGTTGAAAAATCCTTTATATTTATCTATATATGTGTCTCTCCTAGTGTTCTTTGTTTCTTCATGCAGAGGGAGTTTTTCTCTAGTATTTCCCTTCAGACTAAAGAATTTCCTTTAGCATTTCCTGTAGTGCAAGTTAGCTGAGGATGAATTCTTTCAGCCTTTGTCTGTCTGAAAATTTCTTTTTCTTCTTTCATAAAGGATATTTTCACTGGATATAGAATTTAGCTTGACAGTTTTCTCTTTCTGAACTTAAAAATGTCATTCCATTTTCTCCTGTTCTCCATTGTTTCTGACGAATAGTCATACTTCATTCTTACTGTTGTTCATTGGTGCATAAAGTGTGATATTTTTTCCCCCCTCAGGCTGCTTTCAAGATTATATTTGGCTTTCAGCACTTTGACTATGATGTGTATAGGTACGGTTTTCTTTGTATTAATCCTGCTTTGGGTAAATACAGGAACTGTGCTTCTTGCAATTGTGGGTGATAGTTTTTATCAATTTTGCAATATTCTCAATTATTATCTCTTCACATATTTTTTTGCCTCATTTTCTCTCTCTTCTTTATATGGAATTCCAATTATGCGTACATCAGCTCATTTGATATTGTTCCACAGATTTCAGATGCTGTATCTTTTTCATTTTCTTTCTCTTTGCTTTGCAGTTTGAATAATTTCTATGAGAATGACTTTAGGTTCACTTATTTTTTTCCTCCTCTGTGTCTGGTCTGTTGATAAGAATGAATGAAAATAATTCTGATAGGCTCTGTTAATATCTTTTTTAGTTCTAGAATTTTCACTTGGATCTTTTATATAGTTTACATCTCACTGATGAAATTTTCTGTTTGCTCACTTGTGCCATTCACTCATAATTCCTTTAACATATTTATCGTATTTATTTAAAAACCTCTCTCTGATTTTTCTAACATCTGGGCCATATCTGAGTCTGATTCTTTTTTTTTTTTTTTTTGTGGTACACGGGCCTCTCACTGCTGTGGCCTCTCCCATTGCGAAGCACAGGCTCCGGACGTGCAGGCCCAGCGGCCATGGCTCACGGGCCCAGCCGCTCCGTGGCACGTGGGATCTTCCCGGACCAGGGCACGAACCCACGTCCCCTGCATTGGCAGGCGGACTCTCAACCACTGCGCCACCAGGGAAGCCCTGAGTCTGATTCTTTTGACTGTTTCTTTTCTTAATGATGGGTCACATTTTTTTGTTTCTTTGCATGGTTAAGTTTTTGACTGAATGCTGTATATCTGTGTAAGATAGATGTAGGCATGGAATAAATATTTGTGCCAAGAGAAGGGTTAGCCTCTTCTGTCATGCAAGCACTGCCAATATATTTTTATTTGAGTAGAGTTTGGGCCACATTGTTTTTTAGTTAGATTTAGTTTAGCAGTCTTCAAATGATTTGAGGGCAAGTTCAATATACTCCTTTTATCAGAGCTTTGGATTTGAGTCCCTGAAGGATATTCCTTCGTTCTCCTGCATTGCCCTTATTCTTTAGCAGGTCTCACACACGTACACATCAGATGGGGAAACTTTTTGACCTTTTTTACCTCTCTTCCAGCCATAGGAGATCACTGCTTGCATTCATTGTAAGAGTCAAAGTGCCAGAAGGGTTTCTCTTATTTCTCCTATCCTGACCTTAGACTTTACCAGGCTTTGCATGCCTGTGCCTGGATCTGTTTGTGTGTATGTAAGTGTGTATATATTTGTGTGTGTGTGTCAGAAGGTTATTTTATCAATTGAGAGAAGAGTGGGGAAATTTCTAACTATAACTATAGATTTGTCTATTTTTCTTTACAGTTCTATAAGTTTTGCTTCACATATTTTGTAGCTGTTATTTGGTGCTTGTATTTTAGAATTGTTATGTCTTCTTGGTGAATTGATTCTTATTATTATGTAATGTCCTTCTATGTCTGTGCTAATTTTCTTTCCTCTGAAGTCTACTTTATCTGATATTAATATAGCCTCACTTGCTTTCTTTTGATTAATATTTGTATGACCTATCTTTTTTCCATCCCTAAACTTTCAACCTGCCTACAGCATTGTAGTTGAAGTGCATCTCTTGTACACAGTATATAGTTGGGTAATTTTAATAATACATTATGAAAATCTCTGTTTTTAAAACTTGGGTCATATATATTTAATTTAATTTTTGATGTGTTAGAACTTAAGTCAAATATCTTATTTTTTGTTTTTGGTCTGTTATTTCTGTATTTTGTTTCCCTTTTTAATTTCTTGCCTTTCTGTGGGTCACTTAAACATTTTTTAGAATTTCTTTTTTATTTATCTATAGTATTTTAAGACTATCTCTTGGTATAGCTCTTTTAGCAGTTGCTCTGGGTATTATATTGTATATACATAACTCATCACAGTCTACTTGTATCAACATTTTACCAGTTTGAGTAACATGTAGAAACTTACTTCCCTTTATGTCTCTTTACTCTTCTTTGTTAATAATATAATTGCCTTAAATATTTTTCTACATACATTTAGAACCATATCATATATGATTATAATTTTTTACTTCAACCATCAAGAATAATTTAGAATTTCCTTCAGGAGAAGGAAAATGTATTTATCTATGTATTTACTCTTTTCATTGTTCTTTCTTCTTTTTTTGATATTTCATGATTCCTTCTTTTATTATTTCCTTTTCTTTAGCCAATCTTTTAAGGTAATGTACTGATGACAAATTCTCTTAGTTTTCTTTTGTCTGAGAATGGCTTTTTTCCTCTTTAATCCTGAAAGATAATTTCTTCGGATATAGAATTATGGATTGAGACTCTTTTTCTTTCATAAACATCATGCCAATTCCTTATGGCTTCCATAGCTTCAGATGAGAAATCTGTTCCCATTAAAATGGTTTTGTCCCATAGGTAAAATGTTGTTTCTCTCTTGCTGCTCTCAAAACTTTTTTTTGTTTTTAGTTTTCAGAGTTTCACCACAATATGTCTTGGCATGTATTGCTTTGCTTATCTCCTGTTTGGGGTTTGCTCAGCTTTGTGAATCTCCAGGTTGATGTGTTTTGCAAAATTTGGGAAGCTTTCAGCCATTATTTCTTTAAATACTTTTTCAGCCTGCCCTCTGTATTCTCTCTTTTTTATGATCTAATGACAAAAATGTTAGAACTTTTGTGATAGTCCCACAGGTAGCTTAGGCTCAGTTAATTTTCTTCAGTCTATTTTTTTCTCTATTGTTCAGATTAGGTAATATCTATCATTCTACTTTCAAGTTCACTGATTCTTTCCTCTGTCCCTTCTGTTCTGCTGTTAAGCCCATTCACTGAGTTTTTAATTTTAATTTTTTATTTTTTTGGTTTCAACATTTTAATTTGGCTCTTGTTTATATTTTATATCCTTTGCTGAGAGTTTCTATTTCTTTGCTGAGCCTTTCTCTTTTTTTCATTTGTTTCAAGTGTGTTTGTAATTTCTTACTGAAGCATTTTTATGATGGCTGACAAACATTTTTGTCAGATAATTTTAATATTTCTGTCATCTCTGTGTTTGCAACTATTGATTGTCTTTTTTTACTGAAGTTGATTTTTTCTGCTGCTTAGTAACTGATTTTTAAAAATTATTGGGCTTCCCTGGTGACACAGTAGCTGAGAGTCCACCTGCTGATGCAAGGGACACGGGTTCGTGTCTCGGTCCGGGAAGATCCCACATTCCGCAGAGCGGCTGGGCCTGTGAGCCATGGCCACTGAGCCTGCGTGTCTGGAGCCTGTGCTCTGCAACGGGAGAGGCCACAACAGTGAGAGGCCCGCGTACCACAAAAAAAAAAAATTATTAAACCTGGATATTTTGGATAGTATGTTATAACACTGTGAATCTGATTTACACCTTCTGTTTTAGTTTGCTTCCTTAATTTCCACTATGACATAGAAAGTGGAAGTTTTGCCCTGCTACTGGCAAATGGGAACAGAAGTCCATGTTCCTCACTCAGCCTCTGTTGACACACAAGTTGGGGAGGGGCTCCTCATTATTGCGGGGTAGGAGTGAGATTTCCAGCTCCTCACTAATTAGTCCTCCACTGATACCACTGGGAAGTGGTCTTGTTACAGCTGTTTGGTGTAAAAGTCCTTATTCTTCACTAAACTTCCTCTGGCTCTACTTCAGAAGGGTGGGGGATATGCAGTTCTTTACCGCTGGACGGGGGTGGGTGTAGTTTCTGGGTGCCCACATGATATCCATTGGGCGGGCCTCATATCTGTTCAGTGGTGATAAAAGTCTGACTCTTTACATGGTCTTCTCTGATACCATCCTGGCAGGTGGTGGCAGCCTGGCAGGGTAGAAGCCTAGGCTGCCCACTCAGTCTTTGCCAGTGTGGTTAGGGGTGAGGCCACAGTTTTTTCCTGTGGTGTTGGGCTGGAGTAAAACATTTGTGAAAATTTTCTATCGTGCTAGGCTTCCCCATTCCTGGTCCTTTTTCTGGAGAGAGCAGGCTTTGTTGGAGATTTTTTGTTTGTTTGTTTGGGCCAGTTGACATTTACAGCTTTCCAGCTTCTTTAGCTCCTAGAATCAGATATATGAGGCCAAAGAAAAACTCAGGTAACTAACTAATATGTTGTTTCTTGAGTCTTACATCCCTTACAAGTCTGTCTTCTTCTTCTTTTAGAAATATGTTGTCTAAGGGTTTTAGTTGTAAGCAACAGAAGAAATAGAGGAAATGATCTCTATTCCATCTTTTTGGAAGGAGAAGTGTCTCTGATAGCTTTTAAAGGTATCTTTAAAAAATGCTGTGACCAGTTTGTAGCTGGCTTGTCCCTGCCTTGATGTCCTCCTCTTTCTGAAAATATTTGTTTTCATAGTGAATGAGAGCTTAAATTATAAGCAACAGAAATGAGTTGTTTTTGCCATCATTTCATGTTCAAGTCCTTCCCAAGACTTAACAAATCACACAATGAAACATTGTGTTGAAAGCTCTTATACATTGATTTATTTATTTTTGAGAGCAGACAGTATTTTGAAAATGAATAAGTGACAGCAACACACTTGCATCAATCTTTCTAACCTCTGCTAAAATACAGAAGTTTTATATATTAGAAACTCACAAAGGTTTATAATGGTTTTTACATTTTCCCTGTACTGTGTCTTTTTTGTAGTATAAAGTTTCATGTAGTTGATAAGGGTCAGAATAGAATAAGATTCTCGTCCATTTCATAAAACACAGACATGTGAGCCCATATGCCAAGGGACAGGGCTAGGGGACTGAGAGAAAACCCCAGGAAATCTCTGGAGTTTCTATATACCAATGATAAACAAGGGGAATTGGAAGATAAAAACCCAATACCATTTACATTGTCAATCCAAAAAATAACATAAACTTAACAAAACATGTGTAAGATCTATATGAGAAAAACTATAAAACTCTGATGAAAGCAACCAAAGAACTAAGTAAATAGAGAGATACTCCATGTTCATGGACAGGAAGACTCAATATTGTCAAAATATCAGTTCTTCCAAACTTGATGTATAGATTCAATGCAATCCCAATAAAAATCCTAGCAAGTTATTTTGTGGATATTGACAAACTGATTCTAAAGTTTGTACTAAGAGTCAAAAGGCCCAGAATAGCCAACAAAATATTGAAGATGAACAAAGTCAGAGAACTGACACTACTCAACTCCAATACTTGCTGTAAAGCTACAGTAATCAAGAGAGTATGGTACTGATGAAAAAATTAGGCAAATCAATGGAGCAGAACTGAAAGCCCAGAAACAGACTCACACAAATATAGTAAACTGATCTTTGACAAAAGAGTAAAGGCAATACAATGGAGCAAAGATAGTCTTTTCAACAAATGGCACTGGAACAACTGGACATCCACATGCAAAAAAAGAATCTAAATACAGATCTTACACCCTTCAGAAAATTAACTCAAAATGGTTTATAGATCTAAGAGTAAAATGCAAAACTATAAAACTCCTAGAAGATAATAGGGGAAAATGTAGATGACACTGGGCATGGTGCAAGTTTTTAGATATATATAGACACAATTCATGAAAGAAATAATTGATAAGCTGGACTTCATTAAAATTAAAAACTTCTGCAAAAGATGCTGTCAAGGGAATAAGAAGACAAGCCACAGACTGGGAGAATATTTGCAAAAGACATAGGTGTTAAAGAACTGTTATCTAAAAATATACAAGGAACACTAAAACTCAGCAATAAGAAAATGAACAACCTGATTTAAAAATGGGCAAAATACCTGAAAAGACACTTCACCAAAGAAGATATACACATAGACAAAAAGCATATAAAAAGATGCTCAACATCATATGTCATTAGGGAATTGCAAATTAAAACAACAATAAAATACCTTGACACACCTATTAGAATGGCCCAAATCCAAAACACTAATAACACCAGATGCTGGTGAGGATGTGGAACCACAGGGACTCTCATATATTGCTGGTGGGAATGCAAAATGGTAAGCCACTTTGGGAGATAATTTGGTAATTTCTTACAAAATTAAATATACTCTTACTGTATGATCCATCATTTGGACTCCTTGGTATTTACCCAAGGGAATTTAACACTTATATTTGCACAAAAACCTGCACACAGATGTTTATAGCAGCTTTATTAATAATTGCCCAAACTTGGACGCAACCAAGATGTCCTTTAGTAGTTAGATAGTACTAACTATCTTTAGTAGATAAAGATTCTGTGGTACATCCAGACAATGGAATATTATTCAGTGATAAAAAGAAATGGGCCATTAAGCAATGAAAAAAAAAAACAGAGGAAACTTAAATGCATATTACTAAGTTAAAGAGGGTAATCTATAAAAGCTAGATAACAGTATGATTCCAATTACATGACACTCTGGAAAATGACAAAACTGGAGATGGTAAAAGGATCAGGGGTTGCGGGGAGAGAGAGATGAATAGGCAGAGCACAGAGGATTTTTAGGGCAGTGACACTACTCTGTATTTGGATTTTATTTAATTGTTACTTACAGCATCGGCATCAATAAAAAGTCCAGTGCCTGGAACACAGTAGTCATGCAATAAATGTTGGACAAAAAGAATACATAAATGAATGAATAAATATTCAACTCTAGGCAAAATGGTGAAATAGGGCAAAGTTTCCTAAAAGAGTGAGTTACTTTTATAGTTCATAAAGAGTTTCTTTTATGAACTACAAAATAATTGGAAAACTATTCTTTCTTCCTAATATTTGAGCAGCATTTATGACCTGGAGAAAGCCTTTGATGAATATGACACAGGCTCATTAGGCTGATCACAGAACTTCATGTGTTTGGGATAGGTGTCCCCTAGTTATAATAGGTTATAAACATTTACATAACAAGGGACTGTTTGTTGTTACTCATTTTATATCCAGCATAGAACCTGGTTGGCATGCCTTTTGAATAGTAGATGCTTAATAAACATTTGCTGAGTGAATGTTAAAAACTAATCCATTTTAGTGTCCTGGGTAACTATGAAAGAGGATCTTAGTTTAAAGCTGGAATTTATACTTTGTCCTAAACATTTTTGTTATGCACTGAACTGTGTCCCTCACACCCCCACACACCCCCCCCCATAAATTTGTGTGTTGAAATCTCAACTTCCAGAACCTCAGAATGTAACCCTTTTTGGAGATAAGGTCTTTAAAGATGTGATTAAGTTAAAATGAGGCAGTTAGGGTGGGGTCCTAATCCAATATAACTGGTGTCCTTATAAGAAGAGGAAGAGACACCAGGGGCTTGAGCACAGAGCAGAGGCTATGTAAGGCCATAGTGGGAAGGCAGCAACCTACTAACCAAGGAGAGAGGGCTTAGGAGAAACCAAATCTGCGAATGCCTTGATCTTGGACTTCCAGCCTCCAGAACTGTGAGAAACAGATTTCTGTTGTTTAAGCCACCCATTCTGTGGTCTTTTGTTTTGGTAACCCTAGAAGTTTAACATAATTCCTTTGAATTAAAAACAGGAAAACCCCACAATTTAATATTGTGAATGTTTTATTGAACAGATATGTTGCTGTTTCGCCACATGTGAGAAACATGTGCACACTGGCAAATGTGTGTTGCTTGAATTTTAAATCATTTTCTGGTAAATATTAAGGTTTTTTTTTTTCTTCTCTCTTTTTCTTACCATTAAAATTATACCTGAGAATTTTTACACATTCTGTTTCTTTTCCCCAAGAAACTACCATCTCTATCTTATACTCTGCTTTGGTCTGACTGGTGCTAACTTGACACCCTTTATCCCAACTGACTGAAATCTGGGGACCTCAAAGAGTGCTAATCCACACTGTCCCACACCATGTCATTTGATATTCAGTTCAATATTTCCCTGCAGAGCCTGGGACTACTTTATGCAACAACTTTCCCTCCATATGTGTTATTTTCCCCCCAGAACCTTCTTAGATGACACCCTCCCAGGTTAGAAAGAAGGAGGAAGCAAACTGATGATATTTTATCAGTGGGCTATGACCCAAGTATCACCACAACCCCAATTTCGGGAGTCCACTTTTTAAACACCCCTACCGGAGGTAGGGTGATAATGAAGCCAGACACAGACATTCAACTTTTGCCAGACAATGTGGCTCCTTGAAGTAGATTACAATGAAGTCTGTACAAAGTAAGAGGCGTGTTGGAGCCTCCCTCCCCAGAGGAAAACCAGTTTCTAGTCTGAGGCTGACCCCATAAGTGGAGTCAAAATCCAATTGTTACATCATCCTTAAAGTATGCTATTTAACACGAAGGCAGCCTATAAAGTAGCAGTTAAAGCAAAAATCTCTGGCTTTAAGTATCATTAAATACTATTTTAAGAGGAGAGAGGAGGGTTTCAAAGGGTAACAACACAAAGTTTTAAACGGTTTTTATCTATGTCATCTAATTTTTCTTTTTCAGACAACATCTTTATGGTAAGCCTTGAACTTTGTGAGTTTTAATATGACATGCAAGATACTTTTGAAACCATAATTACTATATATTTGTTGTATTATTCATAGCTATCTGATAAAAGTATGCTAATTTAGTCATAAAGTGGAGAAGAGATCTAGATGCAGTCTCCAAAGACATTCTATTTCAACTTCTGTTCTTTCTTACAATCCTATTTATCACCAATCAGTGCTGTGTCTGGCCTGGCAGTAGGTTCTGGGGGACAGAGAGTAATGGAAGTCACAGCTGAAGAGTTATTCCATGCCCACAGTGTGTTAAAGCACTGTCTGAACACAGCATTTATCATTAAAACCCCCTGTTAAGTGGAATTTTCTGTTCACTAACTGATCAAAATACTTTTGTTACTTATTACTGCTGGATCTTTAGCAGTTCCATGAAGTTTTGTGAATTCCTTGAGCTAAAGGATAACTGTAGGCAGGAGGGACAGAAATGATTAAGATTTTCCAGAAATGTCCTCTGTCAGTTGAACAGTGGTCTGAGACTCACAGGTCATGGGTGTCATGGGTGGTCTTTAGTGTTGTGAAGAAAGTCCTCCAGATTTCTTCCTGACTTAAATTACTCATGTGTGAAATGAGATGGTGAAATTATCGTTTTATTTTGTAATGGGGAGGTTATTTGTAGAGAACTGGTGGCAGTGGTAAAGTGATACCCAGGAACTGCTTTGGAGGGCAGCTACCTCAAAGGCCACCTCCACCTTTGACTCTTGTGCATGGCTTATATGCAAAATTACTGACTTTTTTACATGGCCTATCCTACATGGGTCCCCCTTTCCAGGAACCCTGGGCTGCGTGATAGAGAGAAGGAGGCGTTAGACTCTAAAGGGAATTTTGCAAATGATGGCATTGTTGGAGATCAAGTATATCATTAGTGAATCAGCTGCTAGGCTGATTTGGCCAAGAGATGTGAGGAACGGATACAACTATTTAGATAAGTCAAGGCTAGCACTAGTTTAGTTTTCTGCCATATTTTAACCATGAAATCTAGGCATTTGGGTCTATAATAGTGAAAAAAATTAAAAACAGACATAGTCCTTCAACTTATGCAATGTACAATCTGGAGGGGGTGACAATAAAAACAAATACTTACATAGTTAAAAATAGTTGGACAAAGATAAAAATAATAGAAGCTAACATATGTGGATTATAATCAATATATTTTCTTTTAAGAAGTAAGAAGTACCCAAGGTTCCTGTTTCCCCATGTGGACTTAATTAAGTTGGTTGATATTCAGAAGTTTTAGGCTTTTTCAGAGGTCAGAGGGGCAATTTTGGTGCCAAGCAACATTCAGTACTTTGATTTCAAGAAAGAAAAGTGATAATGATCCGTATTCCATTGTGTACTTTTTATATAATGCAAACTTACCAAATGTGAAAATTTTAATTGGACTATTCTAAGCAGTACCATTGCTATAGACATCCTTGTCAAGATGAATCTTACATGAAAACATTTCTCCCAAGCTACCACAAAACCCAGAATCATTAAAAATTTAAGAATTGCTAAAATACAAAGGACATGCATCTCCTTGCATTGTTTATGTTTTGCATTTCACTCAGCTTGAGCAATGAAACTAAATTGGTTGGTTTCTTTTATACTTTGCCTGTTTCTAATCAGTTTCACTTTTGATTTTCCATGAGCTCACTGAGTGATGTTGTTTTGGGGGTTTACATACTCCTGGCATTATCCATATTCTCAACAAGCTCTTGGTCATTGAAAGAAAACTTTTCAGTGTATTTGAGGGTTTTTGAAGCCTGGAATCCTGTGTTAGAGGAAATTTAAATTTGGGGTTAAGAATACTTTAACGGGGATAGGAATGGAATTGTGTGGAACTTGGATTTATTTTGAAATAAGAAAAGTCAAACTTTATCTGTACCTCTATATTTTCTCAGTTGCTTAATAAATTTCATAATTATGCTGAAATATGTTGAAGTACTGTAATATGAATGGATATGTTACAGTCTTTAATTTTTATCTCTTGATGTCTTCTATAAATCCTGGTAATGTAGGCACCGTATATATTTAATAAACACAGATGGGATACAGCATATCCTCCAAATAATTGTAAGGCAAGCTTGATAGGATATTAAATCTATGCCAGCTCAGACAGTTTCAGCAGGAACAAAATGTCTTTGGTTAGCAGATCATTCTACCGTGCTATTAATTGGTAATGTAAATGAACAATTCATACGCACCTTGCTATACGTTCTGCTAGAAGACTCATATTAAACTAAACCTTTCAATGCAAACGATCATAATTGAATACAAAATAGTTGAACTCCATCATTTATGCCAAGTCTTTCTAATAATTTAGTATTTATGAGTAGAACGATAGGATTGCTGCCTCTGGATAGGTGACAGAAGTGGAGATTAAGCTGGCATTATCAGTGGTTTATCATTTAGCTGGAGGACTATCTGACTCTCTTGCCTCTTCTCTCCTTTGGGTGAGCTGCCTTGTGGCCATTCTGCTGTTCATTAGCACCTCTACCAGAAGTATGTAGGACAAGAAGTCCTAGTCAGCCCCACTTTACTCCTTGTCAGCAATTCTGGTCAAAGAAGGAGAAGGGGACAAGATTGAAACTAATGGCTGAAATGAGGTTTGAGGATTATCTGTGGTTTTCATTAGTCCTCTCCACTTGTTAACAAGCTGAATCCAGAGCTGAATGCAGTATTTTTTCTTTATTCACCTGAATGTGCAGTGTATTAAGTCCCTGATAAAAATTCTGGCTTGCCATTTATGCCCTACCAGTAAGTGGGACATAAGAAAAACTGAATATACTAAAGAACTGTAAATTAGTTTTGAAAAACTGATGATGTTACTATATATACATAGAAAAAGATAAGATGTTTTACACACATGAAAGGAGGGAGGGAGGGAGGGAGAGAGAGAGAAAGAGACTTTATAATCAAGTCCTTTTAAAGTCTCTCATCTTTTGTGGTGTTTTCTCAGTAATTTTACTTTGGACACAAGTGATTATTTGTGGAAGACGCATGTTACCTGAAACTCCCTCAATCAGTTGTTCCAAAAGAGGACAAAGAAATTTAACACAGATTTAGTAATAATTTCATGAAACATTAAAAGTGCAAGTGTTGGATATTATTACATAAATCACAGCAATTGAGCATGGAAATCAAGAATATACACCCACAGGGGAAAAAATCGGTTTCAGTGTTGTGAATAGGTGTTTTGGATAAAACAGCAAGTATCAGCATTTTATGTGGATTGAAATAGGCCTGTATCTCACAGACCCAGGCAGAAGCAAATGGAGAGAGCTCACTGGAGAGCTGGGTCAGATGACTCAGGCCCTGGCCCTGGTGATGACCAATAAACTGATGTTAATTAAAGACGCATGTGAAAACTTTAAATAAAATTATTTTGTGGGCTTCCCTGGTGGCGCAGTGGTTGAGAGTCCGCCTGCCAATGCAGGGGACACGGGTTCGTGCCCCGGTCCGGGAAGATCCCACCTGCCGTGGAGCGGCTGGGCCCGTGAGCCATGGCCACTGAGCCTGCGCGTCTGGAGCCTGTGCTCCACAACGGGAGAGGCCACAACAGTGAGAGGCCCGCGTACCGCAAAAAAAAAAAAAAATTTGTAAAATATGTGATATTTTGCATAAATAGATGAAGCAACAGTCCCAAGTAACATATTTAATATAGATAATTTAAATATGAAAGTATAACTAAATTAATAAATGAAATAAGTAAATATTTGACAATTTCATCTATATCCCTAAAAGTTTTATATATATATATATATAAAACTTGGTCATAAATGATTTTGGTACATTCTCATTAGAAGTATAAAGGCTGATCTTATATTCAGGGTTGGTCTTATATAAGAGAACGTAGTTTTTTTTCCAAAACATCGTTAAATTTGATTGTGCTTGCAATCAGCTACCTTTTATTGTAGAGGGTGATATAGGGTTAAACAGTTGCAAAAGGACAATAACATATGAAGAGAGTTTTATAAATTCAACATAAATATAATACATCTTAATCATAAATGCCTCCAGAGTTGTATGAGCCATTCTATACAATTTAAATCTGAATTTTTACTACTAGGAGACCTGAGGTAGGAAAGCTCATTGAACTGTCAAACCCAGTCCTTGAGATACAAACCTACGGGATCTTTTGCAGCTGCCCTGTGGGTGAATCCAAATCACTGCCCATTTATTTGCGTGTGTTAACAATTGTGAAGGGACTGGAATGTATTTTGTAGCAAATAGCTGATGTTACTGCTCATTATTTTTATTTATTTGTTTTTTCAAATTAAGACTTAGGTAACCAAGCATTATATAAGGGTAAGTGTGACAGTTTTCTGTATTAATACAATAGCTTGCATCTTTTTTTAATGACAATTTGTCTATAATCTTTTGGTATTTAGAGAAAAATTTATTTTTGCTTAGTACATCAGAAAAACTATTGGGGCCACAAAAGTTGAATTTTACAGTAATTCATCAGGTCCAGTAAATAAGTAACATCTAGGTTATTACTATCCTGTTTTCTTTAATCCAATATAAACACCAATATAGTCTGAACCTTCATCTTCTTTCTGGAATTGAGCAGTGCAGTCTGTGAGAAAAAATCTCCTTTTTCATTTAGGTGACCCGATGTTAGTCCACAATAAAAGAGCTTCTGGGGCTTTCTCTGACCAATTTATTAGAACCTGCAAACTGGAGAAATCATACCAGACCAGATTGTAGAATCTATTGTCTAAGCCTCCTAAGACCTCTAATCTGAAAGCAAAGCTTATCTTAGAAAACTAGTAAATGCCACATACTGTCTTTCCTGGGAAAGCCAGGAACCTGTTCTCTTCCTTAATATGACTTTTAAAGAAATCTTTGACTAGTGTCAAATTGCTGTTTTTGCATCTTGGGAAGCAGTCTGAAAACTGGCACTGAAATAGGTAAGTGAAGCCTGAGGGTGCCCTAGAAGCTGGAGTATTATTGATTAATATTTGGTAACATTATGAATTTACATTTTATCTATTACTAGGCAAACTCTTGGGAAGAGACTGAAGTTTAAAAGTTACCTTAGCGGGTGCTCAGTGTAAGCAGTGAAAGTTAGCCACTAGTCCATCTTACAGATCAAAAAAATTGGCTTGATATGTGTTATAAACAACAAAAAAGGATTTGCCTTTTGTTCAGGCTGCAAGGCAGTTTATAGCAAAATAACTTGCTGGAAGAATAGGAGAGTTGAACTAGCAACATACAAAGTCAGGTTATTTGGGAATGCCACTGCTTTGGAGAAGCAGTGTCTTCTGCTGAGGCTAATGATCTGTCTGTTGTGCACAGTATTCCCTGAAACCAACTTCAAGTAATGGACAGTGACTTGGGACAGTGCTTAAAAGATACATAGATACATGGAGCAGTGACACGGCCCAGATGGCCAGAAAGAGGAATGCCACCGTGGCCAAGCCTTCAGTATTTTCAGAAGTGCCCATCCTGATCCAGCCTAACTGCCCAGAGTATAGAGACATGAAAGTGAAGGCTGGGGAGCCCACTGCTCTTGAGTTAGTCACTCTGACCTAAGTCCTTGTGGAGAGCGAGCCCTTGGTGTGAGTGACTAAGCTGGCACTATGTATCAGTCTCTTTGTTTACGGCAGCTGAAGAGAGAGAACAAGAGCATGAAAGAAGCAACATGAGTCCTACATGGTTTTATAGGTTTATTATTATTATTAGTTAACATTGGTCTGGCAGTTTCTCTTTGTGGAATACTTTTGTTAGTTAAAACATATGATATCTTTGAGAAATGGCAAGAGGTGAGTGAAAATTATGTTTCACCTGTAATTTTACACAGACGAGTAAAGCACAGGTAGGAAACTACACATGAAGGCTACCATAATGCCTCTATGAGTATCAGATCCACTGATACTGAAACATATTCTGTCCCCGGTAGCACAAGTGGGATCCATGCTAGCCAATTACACTGGATCAGTATGAGAGCCCTTCTCTCTTGGTCACTTTATAGTGGCTATTTGGGCCTTATGCCTGGCTTGTCAGGTCTGTCACTATGAAACCATCATGTTGTTTGGATTTAAAAAAAAATTTAGTCCTGATATTATTAAAATAGAGGACAATATTGTTTAAATGTAGAACTAAAGTATATATATGTGAGAGGGGGAAGTGTTGGTTCACAAACCTGGGAGTTCCCTGAGTTAAATCTGAATCTGGCCCCAATACATGGAGGGCCAGGAGAGAGCAAAGAAAGAGGCAGGTCACTCCAGATTGGTAGGTAGCAGGTTTAATCAGCAAGGGAAGTTACATATGAAGCTTGTCTTGGGCGACCACAAGATGAGCAGATCTTTGCACCTGCCCACCACAACCTTAAAAATTTATATGGCATCCTTAACAAGGTTCAATCACATATACCACCCAGATGGTGTCAATAACACATTGCTCTCTCAAGGGTGCATCCTTGAAAACAGCTGCCACTTTGGGAACGGTGGGCAAAATGCACGTTCCGAGGACAGGGGAGGGGTGAGGAGCCTCTGATTGCCTGGGTCCAGTTCCTGGCTCAACTGGCAGTCACGTTCTCTCTGTGACCTCCTCCAATGGGTAGGGAATAGAGTTGTAGAAGAATACAGAAGGAATAATGGAAATAGAAATAGCATATCTCCAAGAAACTGCTTCGAATTAGAGATATTAAACAGTTAATTAGTTGTATTAGTTTCTACTGTCGCTATAACAAATTATAACAAACCTGGCGGCTTAAAACAAAATAAATTTTTCTCTTATATTTCTGTGGGTCAGAGGTCCAACACAGGTCTCAGTGGGTGAAAACTGAGGTGTTGGCAGAGTGGTGTTCTTTTCTGGAGGCTCTGGGGAGAGTCCCTTTCCTTGCCTTTCCCACATTCTAGAGGCTGCCCACATTCCTTGACTCATGGCCCCCTTCCTTTACCTTCAAAGCCAGCAGCATCCCACCTCTTTGACACTTCTTCCATCATCATGTCTCTTTGTGCAGCTGGGAGGGATTTTCTGCTTAAGGACTCATGCAATTAGATTGGGCCCACCTGGATAAAACAGGATACTCTTCCCAGCTCAAAGTCCATAACCTTCGTCCCTTCTGCAAAGTCCCTTTTGCCACATAAGGGGACAAATTCACAGGTTTGGGGGATTAAGACGTAGACATATTTGGAGACTCTTCCTCTGCCAAATTTGTTAATGTGTTCTGCTTTTCCTTCCCCTTAAATTTTCTTCCTTTTGCTTAATCACACAACTTTACCTTAAGACTTTTATCAATTCAATCTCTGCTCACTTTTTTGTTCATTCATCCATGTCTTTTTATCTATTTATCTATTATTTATATAAGGAACAAGTATTTATGTCAGATTCTCTAATCTCTTGGAAAACATATAGGAAAGGCAATTATTTTATGACTACTATATCAAATAATATGTAGTCATCTTCACTCTTGTTAAAAGGGAAGTACTAAGTAGAAGACAGAACATTCTTATAGACTTGAGTACATAGAGTACTGCTGGTCCTGAGTGCTCTGCAGCATTCATGGGTCAGTTGGCTGAATAAGAGTCATGTGACAGAGACTGTTAGGTGTACCCCTAAATCTGTCCAACCTAGGGCTGGCCAAAAAGATTGTATCTCAACAGACCTAAGTTCACATGAATTCATCTAAGTCAGGTTGGCCAACTATGGTCCATGGACCAAACTAGCCCCCTGTTTTCATAAATAATGTTTAATTGGAATACAGCCACACACTCGTTTACATTATGTTTATAGCAGCTTTCATGCTATAACAATAATGTTGAGTATTTGTGACAGAAACCATATGGCCTGCAAAGGAGAAAGTATTATCTGACCATTTTACAGAGAAAATTTGTCAACCCCTGATATAAGCCAACAAGGGACTCAGTATCAGTTAGGATGTTTTCAGCCTCAAGTAACAGTGTTTATTGGTGGCTTAAATAATGAAGAAAATGTATTATAGCATGTAAAGATAGTGCAATGTTTATTAATTACATGGCTCAGAGGAGTCATCAAGGAGCTGGGTTCCTTCCATCCTTTATGCTCTGCCAACCTCGGCATGTTGGCTTGGTGTATAGGCTATATTCATGTTCCTAGGATGGCTGCTACATTTCTAGGTGTCGCATGCTCATGCAACCTCATTAGAGGTAGAATACATGTGATAACTTCCTTCTATGTCACTTTTCATGAAGGAGGAAGATTTTCCTTGTATCCCTCCATCCCCACCCCAAAACAGACTTTCACTGGACAGAACTTACTTTTCATTGGACAGAATTGGCTCACATAATCATGGCTAATTCACTGGTAAGGAGAGTGGAATCACCATGATTGACTTAGGCTATTCCCCAAGCACATGACTGCTGGGAAAAATACACATACAAACTGGGACTCTGCCAGGGATAAAAAGGTAGAAAATGGCTGTGTCACCAAAAGTGTCTGCCCTACTTGCCCTACTAATTATGTGCCAATTCTAATCCCTTTAATCTCAGACCTGCACATGGAGGCCCAATGCATTTACTCAGCTCAGATTTTTTGCTGCTTTGCCATTTTAATGAGTAAACTAACCTGACTTTTGATTCAAGCAACTTATTTTGGACTCCTGCCCATGCTCTCTCTGGACTAAACCTCTGCTTTCTAACACAGTGGTTAAACAAGGAGCTGTGGAGTTACTTTGGGAGTCAAATGACCACACCTTGGAATTTCAGATCTACCAATTACTTACTATGCCACATTCTCCCCACCCCCCTTAAAATGGACATAATTACAGTACTAATTTCACATGTTATTATTAAGGTAAAATAAAATAATTTAAATAAAGTTTTTTGTACAGTTGCAGGCACATGGAAGTGTTCAGTGAATGTTATCTGTTACTATTATCTCTACTGCCATCTTTGCACCGGCAGTTCATTGTAGTATTTCCCTGAAATAAGTCTGAAGGAGGATACCAGTCTAATAACTGATTATTTTATATACTCATAAAAACATCAATCAACTCTTTGAAAGAAAAACAGAACCCCAGGACCTGAGATTGTCATACTGATATCCTGAATTCTAGGATGCCAGCTCAAAACAAGCAGCCTGTGAATACATGCAAACTGATCTAGACTGAATTATGCAAACCACTTATTGGTTTGGATACGCTATATTTAAGCCAAAGAAAGTATTTTGTGTTAGTTAAAATAGAGTGCCTTGGTAAACACTTTGATTGAAGATCTATGCCCATAAAATTTAAGATCTTACCATGTTTCACCTTACATATCTATCCTTTCTGTTTTCTTAATCTCTTACTGGGTTTTATATTTAAATTGTTTCTTAAATCTGTCTCTTCTTCATCCCTACTACCATAGTCCTCAACATTTGACATCTGGACTATTGAGCAGAAGAAGGTAATCTGTAAAAAATAACCACACACAAATTCTAGAACTCAAAAGGATAATATCTAAGATTAAAAATTCACTATATGGATAAACTTAGCAGTAGACTGGACATTAAAGAAAAAATGATGAGCAAAACTGAAGAGAAACCATTTGCAATCATCAAAATGAAGTACAGAGCAAAAATAGATTGAAATGAACAAAAGCTCAGTGACTTGTGAGACAATACCAAGTGGTCTAAGTGATTATAATAGGAGTCCTACAAGAGAATGAGAGAGAAAATAGGGCAAAAAATATTCAAAGAAATAATGGCTGAGAATTTCACAATTTGGTGAAAATAAACTACAGGTTTAAGAAGCTCAGTAAGCCCCAAGCAAAATATATACAAAGAAAACCTAGGCATATCTTAGTTGAAATGCTAAAAATTAAAAGTAAAAAGTGATCTTAAAATCAGTGAAAAAAAAAAAGGGGATATTACATACAGGGAAATTACACAAATCATGGCTGATCTCTGATCAGAAACCATGGATGTCAGAAGATAGTTGAAAAAGACTTTGACGGGTCCTCTCCCCACTCTCCCCCACCAAAACCCCACTCAATCCAGAGTTCTATATGCAAGAAAACATTCTTCAACAATAAAGGCAAAATAAAGGCATTTCAGATTAAAAAATGTGAGGAAATTCTTTGTCAGCAGATAGGCACTATAAGATATGCTAAAGAAAATTCTTCAGAAGTGACACTAAATGGAAAATCAGATCTACAGGAAGGACTGAAGAGAACTAGAAATGGCAATATGTGGGTAAATATGAAAGATAAATTTTTTTCTTCTCTTAAATTTTTAAGACTATGGACTATTTAATGCAAAAATAATAACCTTTATTGTGAAGTTAGGGCACATTTGGAAGTAAAATAAAGCAACAAAAATACTAATGATAAAGGATGAACAGAAGGGTATTAAGTTAATTATAATGTTAAAAGTTAGTTTCCTATATTTTATTTATGTGAAGAGATACGTTACTAATTCTAAGTAGATAGTGATGAGTTAAGGGTGTATATTTGATCCATAGGCTAGTATTACTAATGAAAGTAATATACAGAAGTTTATAGAAAAGTCTAAGTAAGAGATGAAATGGGATATGGAAAAAATTAGTTTGAAATCAAAGAAGGAAAGAAGAGGAGAGGAACAAAATTCAGATGAGACAAATAGGAAAGACATAGTAATATGGTACATTTAACTTCAAATGTATCATAACTATATCAGTGGAAATGGACTAAATAATCTTAAGAAAATGGAGAGATTTTCTGACTGGATAAAAACAGTAGGATTTAACTGTATATAAAGAGATACAGCTTAATACGAGGCATTAGAAATTGAAAGTAAATGTATGGAAAATATATCATGTGAAGAGTAAGTACAGGGAAGGTGGTATGGCTATGTCAATATGAGTCAAGTAGATATTTAAAGCATGAGGATTGCCAGAGATAAGGAGGGACATTTCATAATGAGAAAGGAAGCAATTTACCAGGAAGACATAACAATCAGAAATGTGTATGTACCAAATAATAAATCCTCAAAATATATGAAGAAAAAATGGACAGAACCAAAAGGAGAAATAAACTCACAATCCTTTTTCAGTAATACACAGAAAAAGTAGACAAAAAAATTATTGAGAATATAGATTTGAATAACACTAGCAACCAATCTGACCTAACAGACATTTATAGAATGCTAGATTTAACAACTACAGACTACACATTCTTTTCAAGTAAACGTGAATGTTCGCAGAGATAGACCATATAATGGGCTAAAAAAATAATTTTCAACTCATTTTAAAAGATTGAATTCTTATAGATGATGGCCTCTGGAATAAAATTAGAAATCAACAGCAATAACATATTTAGAAATACTCCAAGTATTTGGACATTAAACAGAATTTCCTAGGCAACCAATGGGTTATAGAAGAAGTTGTAATGGAAATTAGAAAATATTTTGAACTCGACAATAATTCAACATCTCAAAACTTATGTGATACAATGCTCAGAGTGGAATATATAGTTTCATATTAGAAAAGATAAATTCTTAAAATAATGTAAGATTCCACCTTAAGAAACTAGATAAAGAAGAGAATATTAAACACAAAGTAAGTAGAAAGAAGGGACTAACAAAGAAAAGCAGAAATCAGTGAAATAGAAAACAGATGAACAATAAAGAAATGAACAGAGCCCAATGTGACTTCTGTGAAAGTAGTAATAAAATTAATGGATTAATAGACTCCTAACAAAACTGTTAAAGAAAAAAAAAGAGATAAATATATATCATGACTGAAAGAAGGGACATCGCTATATATGTACCAGATATTGAAAGGAAAGTAAGAGAATATTATGAATAACATTATTTCAATAAAATCAACAATTTAGATGAAATAGACAAATTCCTTAAAAAATATACCAAAACTGGCATGAGAGGAAAATAGAAAATCAGAATAGAACTAAATTTATTAAATAAACACAAAAGAAATGTATTAAGTAAAGTTCATAATAAAAATCTTTTCCACAAAGAAAACTTCAGACTTGGATGACTTCCATGGTGAAATTTATCAAATATTTTTAAAAGACATAAAACAACTATTAAAGAAAAAGTATAATACTTTCAGGAAATAGAGGAGGGAACACTTTTCAATTCATTTTATGGTGCTAGCATAACCCTGAGACCAAGACCTGACAAAGACATTGCCCTTCTTCCCTGAAAACAAAACAAAACAAAAACCTAAGAAAATAGTTATAGAAGGGAATTGCTTCAATTTTCTAACAGCATTTATGTAAAACCTATAGCTAACACCATTCTTAACGCTGCATGACTAAACATTTTCCCACTAAGACTGGAGAAAGGCAAGGATACCTGCTCCCACCACTTGTATTTAATATTTTACTTGCAATAAGTTGAGCCAAAGCAATTAAAGAAATAAAAATTAGAAAAGAAAAAGCAAAACAGGGCTTCCTTGGTGGCATAGTGGTTGAGAATCCGCCTGCCAATTCAGGGGACACACGTTCAAGCCCTGGTCCGGGAAGATCCCACATGCCGCAGAGCAACTAAGCTCGTGTGCCACAACTACTAAGCCTGTGCTCTAGAACCCGCGAACCACAACCACACGAGCAACTAAGCTCGTGTGCCGCAACTACAGAAGCCTGTGCACCTAGAGCCCGTGCTCTGCAACAAGAGAAGCCACCACAGTGAGAAGCCCACGCACCGCAAGGAAGAGTAGCCCCTGCTCGCCACAACTAGAGAAATGCCTGCGCGCAGCAACAAAGACCCAACGCAGCCAAAAATAAAATAAATAAAATTTTTAAAAAGGAGCAAAACAGTCTGTATTTGCACACTGTGTAAAAGTGTGCATATATGAGAATCTACATATAAAATCCTAAGGAATTTACAAAGCAACTACTAGTAGTAACTGCAAAGTTGGTAAGTCAAAGTTTCAGGATACAAGGTCAATATACAAATATCAATAGTAGTTTTACATATTTGTAGCAAACAATTCAAAGTAAAATTTAAAAATACAGTTTAAAATAGCAAAAATAAGACAAAATATTTATGAATAAATATAACAGAAAATGTGCAAGGACTCTGCACCCAAAAGAATAAAACATTGTTGAAAGAACTCACAGAAGACTAAATAAATGGATAGGAAGACCCAGTAGTGCTAAAATGCCAGATGTCCCCAAACTGATCTATAGATTCAATGCAATGAAAAAAATCCGTCTTGTAGAAATAGCTTAGATGATTTTAAACTATGTATGGAACCAAACAAGAATAGCCAGTACAATCCTGAAAAAGAAAAATGCATTTGGAAGACTTAACACTACATTACCTGATGACTTACTCTTAAGTTACAGTAATCAGAACATACTTCACTTCATATTACAAGTTTCAACACATACAAAGGAACTGAATAGTATAATACTGTAATGCTTATGCGCTACCTCCCAGTTTTAACAATTATCCATTTATGGCAACTGTTGTTTTGTCTATATACTCTCTACTTAACCTTAACTGATTATTCTTAATTTATTATCTTAATACATCTAAAAAAAATTTCTGCTGGTCACAGATTTAGTTACTTTAAAGTACAGCTCATGTAGGAAAAACAAATTCAATTATTTATTTTTTTCCCTTTACTTACCAGTTTTTAAAATAATGAATTGGTACCCTAGCATGCTCCAGAAATGATCAATTTTTGTTTAAGTATTATCAAGAATGCCTGGTTTTAAACATATTTAATGTCTTTCAATATATTGCAGATATAATATTTATTGATGCTCAGTTAGTCTATCTTTGACAAAAGAGAGCTTATTCAAGTGCATTCCTGAGAATCTTTGAAAGCCTTCTTGCTTGTGCCAGGATAATCCTGTATATTTCCTCTTCCACATCTGGAATTGGCAATTTCTTAAAGGATTTCTTTTTCCGTTTTTTAGGAAATGGTATTAGGAGAGCAATACTGAGTACTAGGTGTGCTCATTACTACTGAGTTGGTGTAAGTTTTTGTAGTGGAGAAAGTGTGTGTGTGTGTGTGTGTGTGTGTGTAAATAAAAACATCATTGCTTTATACCAATTTAAGTACATCATTACTTTATACCAATTTAAATTCAAGATATCAGTTTTTTTTAACGTAACCTCACTGATCCCGTGTTGTCCTTAACATTTGTTTACTTGTCGCTCTCCCTACTAGAGTGTAAGTCCAGACTTTATGCCTTTTCCTCTCTTGTGCCTAGTATGATTTTATGATTTGCTGTAAAATTTTGTTGAATGAGGAAACAGGCAAATAATTACAAAGTAATGTTTCCCAAAGAGGTTTACACTTTCTGGAGAATGGCAATGGAAGTGTGGTATGCATGCACATGTGTGTGAATGTGTATATGTATTAGTGTCACTGGGTGGGTGATGCACTCTGTTCAAAGGGTTAAGTAGGCTCATATAAAGGTAAATCAGCATGCTTCAGATTGGGATAAGAATTTTTCTATAGATTCAAATACTTTGAAACTTGACATTAATAACAAATGAAGACATTGCCATTTTTATATACTTCTTAGGTAGAACGTCTTAGGTAGAATGAACTTATCTGGATCACTTAATGGACGAAACCCCAGTCAATTCATTCACTTTTGGTTTCCATTATTGTCTTGTACTGAGTAGTGGATTGCATTACCCTACAGATGTTCTCATCTGGTTATGCTGAAAATGCTGGGTTGATTAACTGAGAATTCATTACAGCAGTGGTTCTTCTGCTACTTGGAAATACCTGTGTGACCCACAGTGCTGAGGGGTGTTAGCCCCACCTGTAGCCTTTCCCAATCGTTTTCTATGGAAAATAAATATTTCTTGACCTTATTTAAACCACTGTGCAAACATTGCTTCAAGACAGATCTCACAGCTGTTTTTCCTACCGCATTTCCCCCACCTACAGAAACTCCTACGAAGACATTCTGTAGCTGCCACTGTTGGGCAATAATAAGTAAATGGAAAAAAAAGATGTTAATGACAGCATAAGAGGAAAGCAAAACTTCTATGTCCCATGGTCTATGCTAAGTATTTTCACGTGAATTAGTAACAATAATACTGATTCTTGTGTCAACTTACTGGAATCCAGCATTATTTTAAATACTTCCATATATTAACACCTCACCCCATAACTACTGTTATCTCCATTGCACAGATAAAGAAACTGAGAAACAAAGACATGAAGCAAGTTGCCTGGCTAAGTTTCTATACTCTTAACTACTGTCTTGGACTGCCTCTCAGAATGTTATCTAACCTTATTGGCCACTGAAGATAATTGTTTTTTGATGTGGATATTATTATTCCCTTTTTACAGATAAACTGAGGCCCCAAAAGACTAAATGACTGGGTTAAGTTCATACAACTTATAAATTGGACCTAAGGGTGTCTGAGTCAAAAGCCTCTACTCTTTTAGATAGAGGTAAACAGAATAATTATTTATATAAACTAGCTTATCAACAGCATATTATTTGTCTGCCTAGTTTGTATTTTATGTATAAGAAAATATTAAAATGTTATAAATTAGAGCACTGTAAAGCATATAGTTTTGTATTAAATTGCATTTAGCAACTTGATTTATTAAAGAGATAAGTAGAGGCAAGAATTTGGATTTCAGTGGTTTGTTTTCATGCAGGTCAGTGTAACCAGTATGAGATGTTATCACTGTGCCTGCCTGTTTTTTTCTGATGTAAATAAATTAATAAAATCATGCAGTTTTTTGTGCCATATCTAGCTTTTTGCTGGCAAATTAGTTTAAAATTTGGATACGTAAGAAAAATGGAAGCAGTGAAATAGTTTAGTTTTACATGAAGAGAAAACAAAATTCCTCCTGGCATAATGACTGCCTAGAGAAAAATATCCTACAGTTACCCCAATGGAAACATTTGCCCTTGGAAATAAACTCAAAAGAGAACAGTTTAGAACTAGTCAGAGTTGTGTAACCATATCAGATACAATAAAAGTCAAAATTGAAAGGTCATTTACAGGCATTAACACTTTGTGGCCAAGTGTATCCCCAATCAGGAGATTTAGTCCTCCAAGACATTCATAACATGCTAATTATTATATGGATCATTTACTGATATCTATGCATATGACTGGTATTACTCTGTGAAATACCATGTTGGACATATTTTTATTTAAATTCTGTAGCTTTTTTTCGTGGCTGTATTGTAATTTATTTTTTCAGACTTGTAGTCTTCAATAACAATTAGGAGGGAAAATTATAGAACCAACTTTCTCTTCTAGCTATTTTTCATAATGAACAAAACAGAGGTGTACTTAAAGACCTATAATGTAAAAAGAGTTATTGAATTGCATTTTAAGAAGATGCTTGTTATTTCATAAATGCCTATAATAAATACAATCTGTAAAATATGAAAGGATTAAAAAATTTTAACTATAGTCATCCAATCTCTGAGAGCAAAAGGGTGAATCAAACCAAAGGAAAAAAGGGATGAAGCAGTAGAGAGTAAGGGTGAGGAAAATTACAGATGACTGGAGGCCAGCTCCCTGACCTTCTCCTACCCCCACTGCTACAGCCAGTGGTCGGGGGAAGTAACACTGACACTAGCTGTTTATCATGCTTTAAGACCAGAATGTAAAATGAAAACCATTACTACCTCTCAGGATGCAAGGAATGTACAAGAAGGGATTAAATCAATTGAAGATGTTATCTCAATGGGAGAAGGAATTCTAATTAAATTGAAGTCTTAAAAAAAAAAAAGACTGCCTGTTTCAAAAGACTGATAGAGACATATATCTGATGAGTCAACTTGGTCTTTTCAAGGCCTTACCCAGGCCCCTCTTCTATTTATGCTTATGATTAAAGGGATAAACAGCTCATGAGAGCTGCTATCTACCAAATCCAACCACGCAGTCTTAAAAATCATTTTCTGAGTCTACAGATAATTCTTGCATCAAATAAGTTGATACAAGACACCAAGAGTTAGTAGGATTGGACTAGAGTCAAATCCACTGCATTCACTAAAACATTACCAGACTGTGTCCAGCATGTGTTGGGGTTTAAGGGACACTTAAAAATATATGGCAAAATCAGTTCCTCAGGGAACTGGCAGAATGGTGTGCTGGCAAGAGGCAAATACAACAAAGAAGACAGAATATAATTAATTGAAAGGCAGTGGTATAGTGGACTCATTCTGGAGGCAGACAAGCTTAGTTTGCCTCTGTGTGACTTTGGGCTAATTATTGAGTCAGAACTTGAGTTTTCATATCTGTAAAGTGGAAAGAAGATGATTAACCTTATGTTTGAAATGATAGACATCAATTTCCTAGGAGAGAGCCTCATACACACTAAGCAGGGGCTGTGATGAGAATGCTGCTGATGATATAATAATGTCCCCAGGTGAGAGGCAGAAGATAACTAGATTAATAGGAATACCTGTACAGGCGGGAGTATTCGAAGACTGTACCTCAGAGTTCAGAGATCAGAACCAAGTGGACCTTGAAGTACGAGCAAAGGTGAGGCAAAAATGTGACACATTTAAGGATCACTAAGGGAACAATCCTCAGACCCTCAGAGTTGCAGGCAGTTTGTACTTTGGCCTTGGGGACAAATGATGATACTTAAATTAACACATTTGTCCACATTCTCCAGATGACTCAGCCATGAGCCTCAGTATTTATGATTACTGTGGAATTGGTGCCAGCTTTGCCTCATCAAGAATGCCAGATGTAATGTAATTTTAATGACTTCCATTGTGTTTGAGGCTTCGTTGCTAATATCCAGCATCTCACTGCACATTTAAACTGACCTGAGTATACTAATGAAGATTAATGGTTCATTGATTAAGAAAAGATGAATCACCCTATTACTGATGTGAACTTTCTGTCCTAACGTAAAAGTGTATTGAACTTCAAAATTACTGGCTCAGGTATGGTGGGAAGCTCCATTTAATGGTCTTCCATTTTACTTTGATAGTAATGGTAACAAAACATTTGTTCCTTTTGGAAAAAAATATCAAATAGAAGTTTTATTAGTTTTCTTTAGAAAAAAAGTTTACACATAGTGAATGAATATAGTAGAGGGGTTTTATCAGTACCTTTAAAATTATTTTTTTGTCAGAAACTGAGATAACTTGTTCCTATGAATCAAATTATCATTTAGGATTGCATTAAGCTGCAGGTAAACAGAAACCTGAACACAGTGGCTTAACCAAATAAGGGATTAATTTTTCTCACCTAATAGAGATGATAAGGAACTCAGGAAGCAGTTTTTTCTTTTTCTCATTTTGTGAATCTGAGTGTGATATTTGGCTTCATGGTTGCAGGATGGCTGCTGTACCAATGGGAATTATGCCTTCATTCCAGGGAAGAAGAAGGGGAAGGACAAAGGGCAAAAATTCCTGTGCTATCTGAATCAGTTTATTTTTGTGAGGAAGGCAATAGCTTTTTCTGGGAGTCACATAGGTACATATATCTCCAATATACTTTTGCTTATATCTCTTTGGTTGAACCTATGCCTCATAGCCATTCATTGTTTCCAGGAAACCTGGGAAACTTTATTATTATTTTTTATCTGGACACATTGCTTTTTCAAACAAACTGAGAGTTTATTTGTTGATGAGCATAGTTGATGGAATTGGTTTCCTCTGATGGGTTTCCCTACTAGGCGTCTCCTTGAGCAGAAGGTTCTATGAAAATGGGCATGACACATCAGGACTCCATGCAGAGTTACAGGGAAAGAATTGGCAAGGAAGGCGGAAACTACATGATTACCAAGCACAGAATGCTTAACTGAGGTTGGAGAACTTCTGAGCTTCAGTTTCAGCTCTGTTTTGCTCTTAGGTGTCAGTAGTCTCTCCATTGTCCCCAGGCAGATTTCCTGCTTACAGAGTATAGCCTTCTTTATTTTAACAGCATGGTTCCATGGCATATGTGATATAGACATGGAATCTACCTAGTAAAGCAGCAGGTAAAGAGTATAGCCTCTGGAGGTGGAAAACCTAGGTCTAAATTGCAACTTTGCCACTAATTAGCTGTTTGATCCAGGGCACGTTGTTTAATCTTACTGGATTTCCATTTTCTTATCTGTCAAATAGTAGTAGCATCCTTCCTGATAGTTTAAATGAGTTAATACATGTAGAGGATTTAAAATGGCATCTGTCACATAGTAAACATACAGTATTAGCTATTATTTAATTCAATACATTTTCTTTTAACCTCAAACAAAAAAGATGTGATTTCTAACATTTGAGAATTTATCTATTGGGAAGAAAGATAATATAAAAGTTCTTGAAAACAATTCTAAGATTTTAAGTAACTGCATGTTTGGGTTGTTACCTCTGAGGACACTTTTTGTCTCTTTGCATTATTATTTAACTTTCTAGATAAACGTAAATCTCCCTGAGTTTGAGCATTGGATCTTCTGCCTCTTTGTATATACAGGGTCTACTGTAGGTGTCCTTCATGTGATAGACACTCAATACATATTTATTGATAATTATTACAGGAAATCGAACTAATTAAAAGATCATTGTGAATTGGGGTAATCAAAAAATTCTTCTTGAATTATGAGAGCTATGACCTGGAATAAATTCCAAGAATTCATTTAGAAGAAAAGGAAAGAAAAGATCACTTGGCAGAGATGGGTAGGGCAGGGTTTGATGGAATGGTGTATGAAAAGGACAGTGACAGAATGTGTACAGTGTATACAGTGCATGATACTGCTTTGTTTGACCTTGATCGTGATGGGAAAGTGAAGAAGCTGGTTTTACCACTTGGTTGAAGACCTTAATTATCTGCTAAATAATTTGGAATCAGATTTGATCCAAGAGGCAGTAAAAACAATTTCAGATTCTTTCACAGGAAAACATGAAGAATATTGTATTTTAAGAAGATTAATTAAGCAGTGGAATGTATAATTAATAAAATTTGAAAAAGAACTGGAGGTAAAAAGACCTACTAGGAGATGATTAAAGTCCAGAGGGGAGGTCTTAGGGGGGGCAGCTTTTCTTCAAAGGCCTCAGATGAGAAGTACAGTCTCAATTTCTTTTTGAGGGCATAATGGCAGCTTCAAAAGGCATCCTAGTCTCCTCCTAAATTCCCTAAGGAATTCTAAGCATTTTTCTAAACACTCAAAATCACTTAGGAAAGAATTACTCTTCTTACAGAAAAATAAATCTCAAAGTAGGAAAAAATCATTTGCTAGTGTTTATACATTTTTTAAAACCTAACTTTATTTTTAAAAGTATTTATTTGCCAGATTTTTTTTAGTGGTACCAATATTTCTTGAACTTTACGGAGCTGCGTTTTTGTTATCTGAAAATTCTTAAAGGATTTTGAATCCTTCGTAATGCATTTCATCTTCCCTACTAATCTGTTGTCCCTTGAAGTAAGATAACTGCTGTGTACTTTTTCATCTTCTACATTGTTGATAGTGATGGCTTTAATTAATATTATAGAAATTCAGTGGAACCTATCAGCAGGAAATCTTGCCAAATCTTTTTTAAGGTACTGCCAATTCAATAAACATTTATTTGATTGGCTTATATTTGCTAAGCACTCTGCTATTCACTGGTTATATAGTGATGAATGAAATAGATATAATCTATGCCCTCATAGAATTCACTGTCTTGATTATTAAACTGACAATAAAAAGTAAGCAGATAAATAATAAGGAATTCTGATAAGTTATGAAGAAATTGGACAAAATACTGTGATGCAGAAGTGTAGGAATGTGGTTAAGTGTGAGAGGAGTTGGACCTACTTCAGTGGAGTGGTTGGTCACCTCTAAGGAAGTGATATTTAAGTTGAGGCTAGAAAGATAAAAGGAGTTAGTTTTGTGAAGAGTTGGCATACCTAAATATAGTGACTGAAGAACTATATTGAATATTTACTGACAAGACAATTTATAAAAGCATGGACAGAATTAAGAATAATCAACAAGAGAAGGTGAAATACAACAACAGCGATGAACTATTACCACACATTGGCCTGAAGGGGCAAGAGCTGGAGGACTGCCCATAATCCAGAATGAATGTAGCTGTAGCTATAAGAAATAGCTGAAGAAAAAGGAACTATGGCTTTGAGAAGCGGAAAGCATCACTGTCAAAGTGCAGCCCAGCGTACAGTAGCCAAGAAAGTAAACCCTGCAATCTTTCTCTCTTCTAAAATATATGGAAATTCAACTTAAAGGACTTATAATAAGAAAACAATTAAAAAAACAAAGTTGGGATATTTATTTTATTTCTAGACTGTCTATAAAGTGATATTAATCAAGACAGTATGGTGTTGGTGAAAGGGTACACATATAGGTCAATGGAACAAAATAGAAAGTCCAGGAAAAAAAACCTCACATATATATGGTTAATTGGTCAATTGATTTTTAACAAAGGGGCTAAGACTATATGTGGGGAAATGATAACCTTTACAACAAATGACCCTGAACAATGATATACAGGTGTTCCAGGATTATCTGTCTATGTGTGTGTGTATCTCTCTGTCTTTCATATCTTTCTATCTAGTGAGTGAGAGGGGACAGAGAGACAGACGCAGCGAGAGAGTAATCTCTATCTCTCACCACACATAACAGTAAGTTATTTGAGGTGGATCATAGACTTAAACATAAAAACTCAAAAAATAAAACATTAAATGAAAATTTTTGTCTTACTGATAGGCAAATCTCTGCAAGCACAAAAAACAATAATCATTTAAAAAATTTTAGACTTCTTCAAAATTAAAACTTCTGTTCATCAGAAGTCATCATTAGGAAAACAAATAGGCAAGCCAAAGACTGGGAGAAAGTATTTGCAAAAAAATATGACTGGTAAAGAATTTCTATCTGGAATATATATAGAATAGCTCCTAAAACTCAAGAATAAAAATGCAACCAACCCAGTTAAAAACAGGCAAAAGACTTGGATAGATGCTCCCCAAAGGAAGGTATATGAAAGACCCATAAGTACATGAAAAAGTGCTCAATATCGTTAGTCATCAGGAAAGTGCAAATGAAACCAAAATTAGATCCCATTATATCCCCACCAGATTGTTTGAAAATAAAGAGGAGAAAGTAGTGCTCTCATACATTTGGTGGGAGTAAAAATGGTATAACCACTTTGGAAAAATCTCTAGTAACTTAATATAAAGTGAAATATATGGCTACTCTTTGACCCAGAAATTCCATTCCTAGATATTCTCCCTAGATAAATGAAAGCCTAGATCAACAAAATCCTTGTACAAAAATGCTTATTATAGCTTTATTCATAGTAGCAAAAAATTGGAAACAGTCCAGTATACATCGACAAGAGGATAGAAAAATGAACCGTGGTATATTTGTGCAATGGGAAGATATTCAGCAATAAAAAGAACAAACAACTGATTAAAGCACCAACATGGATAAATTCTTCTTAAAAACGTTATACTGTATAAAGGAAGCTTTATACAAAGAGTACGTATCATGTAATTAGTTTATATGATTTTAAGAACAAGCAAAACAAATATATTGTGAAAATAACCAGTATAATAATTGCCTCTGGAGCTGTTTGCAGTGGAGATTGACTTAGAAGGGACATGAAGGCATTTCCTAGAGTTACATTTTGTGTATTTTGATAGGAATTTTAGTTATCCAAGTATATGACTTTTCAAAACTCAAAGAATGGCACACTTAAGATTTATGTAATTCATGGGATGTAAATTTTACCTAAAATAAAAAATGTTAGTCATGTATTAAACTCTGATTAATGATATGCATGCTGAAGTGTTTAGAGGTGACATATACTGATGTCTGCAACTAGCTTTGAATTACAGCAAAACATGAATTGATAGATAAATAGAAGGACAGATTGATGGATAGATATGTAATACGTCAAAATAGCAAAATGTTAACTGTAGAATATCAGTGTTGGCTATATGGGTGATTACTATACAATTCTTTCAACTTTCTTGTATGTTTGGAAATTTTTATAATTAAATTTTGGGAAAAATTTCAGAGGATCATTGGAAGATCCTAAATGAATTCTTCCCTTCAGTTCCAAGCCCACTTCCTATCCCACTTTACAATGATATATCAAAGTTGGAATTATGAGAAAAGTAACCTCCCATGAGAATCTTTAATAATCATTTCAGTGAAACATGTAAATGACTCCCCCGTTACACGCTTGACCTGCCCAGTGTACTATTTTTAACCTATGGGATTGGTAATGGCAAAGTGGCCTAATTGTATTTGAGCTGAATATGTGGGTAGGCTGAAAGGGAGTCAGAACTGTCTGTTGTATTTAGATCTGGAACTAGGGACTTAAACTCCTAAGATTAACCACATTAATTCCTCCAAATTAACAGCATTGAGGCAGAGCAACTCTTCAGGTATAGACGTATAGTTAATAGGCCATTATTGGGCCAGTACTGTCACTCTTTTAGGCTGTATATATCTCCCTGCCTGCCGGAGGCATACTTTCAAAGACTGGACTGTTTAAAGCCTACATTTAATTTATAATGAATCTAGTAGCACTTGATATAATCGCATAGAACACCTGAAGTTTCTAGAAAAAAATATTTTCAATAATAAAGTTTTATGGGATACCCATGTGTTTTAACATTCAGATTCAGGTTTGCTGAGAGCTGGTTCCCTAGCCTACCCTTGACGCTATTTGCAGGGATAATAGAACATTTCTCAGCTATTGCTTTCTAGGAATTTGTTTTTCCTTCCAAAGAAGTGGGCTTTAAAATGGAGCACATAATTTTACTGAAAAGATCACACTTGAGAGGTTATTGTACTAAATATGCTTTCATCCTCTCACACCATTTTTTATTAAAGCCACTATTCTCTTGGGGAATGGGGCAAGGGAACTCAGAGGGGCAGAAACCTAGAAGACAGCACAGGAAACAGACTACTATCACCACTTCTATAACTCACAGCATTTTCTGCAACTTTGTCAGATGCCCTATCCCTCTGTTTTGCAGGTGTTTAGAGTCATAATTGGAGCCTAAAAAAATGTTGTGGCTGGAGATCAAAAGTTGAAAACTCTATTAATTATTAATAGGCCTGAATTCTGGCAAGAGCATCCTTTGGGTCAGAGATGAGTTAAGAAGCACTTAACAAATAAGCAGCCTAGCAGATTCTTTTTACAGTTCCTGATGGAGCTAAAGATATAAAAGCAGACAAGACTTTATTATCTAAATGTGCATATCTTTTATTTTAAAAAATTATTACTATATTTTTATAAAGCATTGTCTCATGGCCAAACATTTAAAATAAAAAAAAATTTAGTGACCACATAAAAATAGAGGTGATCATTTGAACTAAGAATGCATCCACATATTAAGGAAAAAGTAAGTATTTTTGTTCATCTCAAGCTATATTCCTTTTGGCTATTGTATTAAGAGAAAACGTTTTTGTTCTTCTCAACCTGTATTCCTTTTGGCCATTGTAGACAAATCCGAATTTCTCCTGAGTAGGTCACAAATAAGTTATGATGCTGCTTGTTTCTATTTGAACAGCAGCACAGGCACAGACAAGCCATATCTTAGAGGGAGAGACTTCTGGGTACCAGTTAGAGCAACTGTAAGAATCCAGACATGATGCGTTCTTACTTTATTTTTTACCCCCCACATGAAAAGTTCTTCGCCCCCAGCCTTGCCTCAGGCCAAAGCCATGAGGCTATAGCCTAAAGCTCCTGATGAATCCTTGTAGACCTCTGTGGTCAGAGTTTCTCAGGCAAAATCAGCGCAGAACAAATGCTTTACACTTGATGTCTGACTCTTGAAAGCTTAGGGCAAAGATATCTCTTTGCAAAAATAGAAAAAAGAAAATTGAAATTATGCATATATGTCCATTTTTCATTTCTTCCCATTTGTGTACAGAGCATACACTAAATATTGTATCGCTTAGCAGGAAGTCAAATACAAGTGCCCAACGTGTCTTAAATAAAATAAGAGGCATTTCATTTAGAGATCGTGAGTGATAATTCAACATGAAAATCTGGGGGCAAGGAAATGATCTTGGGAGCCCGTGGGCAATCCTAGAGAACTGGCACATGGGCAGTCAGCAACCTGGCTTGCCTTCATTACCAGTGGGATGTACATTGCCTTTTTCCTCCTGTCTTTATTCATTTTTCAACAGCCTGCCACATGCAATACGCCAAATCTCATATTAAAAAATGCCCTGTACACACACACACACACACACACACCGGAACTAAAGAACTTTTACACACACACACACACACACACACACACACACACACACACACTGGAACTAAAGAATTTTCAGCAGATCCAGGCATACACAGTAAAAACAGCCATCTGCACTGAAGCTCAGGGTTTATTCAATTACACTTGCCCAAGTTATTTGTTTGGCTTTGCAATGTAAAGAGTTCTGTTTTATTGTTGGAACTTTTCATGCTGTCGAATTGTTTTCAAAACTCTTTCCCCAGATGCATTTGGCATTTATCAACAGCGAGTAAGCACTAGCAATGGAACCCAAAAATGTGTGTGCCTCACATGGGCATCAAAATCTTTACCCAGGTCACTTGCCAGAGTCAGACTAAGATCCCTGGTATTTAATGGAGAGGTTAAAAAAAGTTTACAGGTTTAATGCCTGTGGCACACTGATCATTTTTCAAGGTTGTGAGGATTAAAGTATATGAGATTCTTTCGAGCAAGTTTGAACAGGGTGTGGGGAAGCATGAATGGCAGGTGGCTGATCTACAAAATGTCAAGCTTCTGAACATGATCTTATCAACAGCCAACTCACATTTCATGTTTGATCCTAAGGATTCTTGTGTTGCTATAATCAAGTCTGGTAGTACAGTCAACTCTTCACTTTTATTTAAGGTAAGCCTTTTTAGTAGTATGTATGCTTTCTGTTAAACTACATAACTGCTTCAGTATAGTATTATTTGCAAATGTAACTATTTTCCCCAAATGATCATTAACTTTCATGACAAAAAAGGTAAAATATAATAATCATTGAGATTCTCTGTTGTAAAGCCTTTATTCTCATTTGTGGCCATAATGCTGATAGACTTTAGATCAAAATGGAAAGATTCTATCTCAGAATACAGTATTATATCTCTATAAGTCTATCACATGCAATCTTAAGTTTATGTACAAAGTGCATAAAAAGTGCACAAATTTTGGAATTTTCATGACCAGAGATGAATCCAGTATTTTGGGTGTAAGCTTTGCAAACAAAGGTGTAAATCAAAATATACATCTGCTGTAAATGTTTCATACATAAACACAGATTGATATGTATGTATGTATATGTGTTTCTGTAGCTCTACCTCTGTATCTAGTTTGGAAATTTGATCACCTTAGTAGTAGCTGGGCATATTTTATCCTGGATCTAGCTTATAATAATTATGGAAACTCTAGTTTTTCCTCCAGAAATCTTATCTGCATTTGAACATTTTAAACATCCTTTAATTTGTTCCAGTCATAAACACTTTACTATGTAAAAGAATCAAGCAGAAGACTACTTACTTATAGTTTCTCTAAAAATTTTAAAAATTTAAACGTTTAAAAAGGTCTTTTGTTCCTCCCTCCCTCCCTCCTTCTCTCCCTCCCTCCTTCTCTCCCTCCCTCCTTCCCTCCCTTCCTCCCTTCCTTTATTCTTTCCTTCCTGGTGCCAGTGCTTGGCTAGGATTTGAAAATAAACTACCCTTTCACTGTTTCCAGAGAAGGATGCGAAAGGAAATTCAAAATATAACAAATAAAAATATATCTAAGTAAAATCCTATACGAGTCACATGAGCATAAAAACTAACGTTCCTAACTGTAAAATTAGGCAAAATGCCATGTTGATGTGCGTAATCATGTAGTCAACTGACTGAGGTTTACCTTCTTGGTGTTTTTCCTTCCTGAATTATTCAATGTCTCAGATTCATACAGAAAAAGAATTTTGTTTTCATTTGTAAGTTGCACCCATAGGTGACAGACCATAGATGATCCTAATATATTCTTGTTTCCCCAAACGCTAGCCAGAGGGATAACTACCTCTGTTGAGAGCACTGGCAGGTTTTCTTCTGGAGAAATCCTGAGAAGCTTGGTCAGTTCTGGTGCTTGGTTAGAAAGCACACTGTGGACTCAGAAAGTCCTTTTCCTTTACAAGACAATAGAAATCCAGGAGACTCTTTTTATCTGTGGGAAGGAAATGGGAAAACAGCCATGAGGAGCAAGTCTTAGTTCAGTACGGTGTCCCCGACTTCCTGTTCCCTGTTTCCTCTATTTCTTTTCCAGTATGAATCTGAAACATGGTGGGTTATGTCTTGTCTTGCAGGAGTTTCTTAAGTGACTCTTTGGTATCAATAGGTGTGTGGAGCTGAATAGCCAGAACTATCCCAGCCATGACTTTGGAGTCCTAGCAAACTGCTGCAAATATTCAGAGTGCTAGGACCCAGATTTAAGTAAGAATGGGATGCATACCATATGCATCTATGAATGCATTGCTTTACATCTGTTCAGCTTTGCTCTCCTATGAGTAAAACAATGACCATTGCTAATTTACATGCTTTCTGAAAATATTGCTTTGTTGGATATAAGATGTGACTTCGTGTCATAACCCTGCTGCCAGACAGGTGCATAGTTTGCATGTATCGGTGTAACATTTAAACCAAGAAAGACAGTGAATTAATTGTATTTTAGACAGATTAAATTAAGGAAACTGAAGCTGGAGAGGTGGCTATTTGGAATGCAAACAAACAAACAAACCCCAAAAATCCTTTTTCTTGTTGTTCTTAATTGGTTCGCTGTTTAATGCATACTGGAGCATCTATCACGTAGCCCCTGACATTTATTCACTCAAAAACTATTACTAGATGCCTGCTATGGACTAGGCACTGTGTAAGCTGTTTAGGTTATAATGATGAATATGCATAGTAAGAGAAATGTGGAAATACCAAGAAGATTTCAGGGAAAAATAAAAACAAACTAAAACAAAAAGATTGGGAAATTGACCCTTCACTGTGCCAAAAAATACTAGGAGACTTTGAATTGTTTGACAGATAGAGAAAGCTAAGGATTGGCTTTATAAATTCCTCCAAGTGTTCGAAGTATGTTTATAGAGGACACTTCATGTTTACAGACAATGGTGTGAGGCTAAGGAGGTCAAATTTGTTGCAAATAAGAATTGAGTTTTACATAACAAACTTCTTAACTTTAAAGCTAGCACAGAGTTTTTAAGGAAGGATATGAATTCTCCCTCCTTCAGCTGGAGAAGTGAGCAGTGGGTTACCTTCCCACTCTGTCTTAGATGATTTAGGATTTATCTGCAGACACAGAAAGACTGGACCAGATAACCCCTCTTCGTCCTTTCCAGCTTCACTGTTTCTTTGATACATATGTTGGAAAACAGATTTTGCCAAAAAGTAACTTGACATTGCTTGGTTCTTTATGACCTTTCTTTTCCACTTGGTCCAGAGTGAAGTGAGGCTTCGTCAGAAAGGAAGCAATGGAAGATGACAGTGAATTTCATAAAATACACACAACATTCTGTTGTCAGTGAGGACCTGAGTTATTGCACCACTTTCCTCTTGAGTGATTAGGCCAGATTTCACTCAGAGATTAAGCATTTCATCTTAGGGGCAGTTCCTTTTTATTGCAGCATTGCCCTTTGCAATGGCATAATTAAGTTTCTGTCACCGTTTCCCTTAAAAACTCCTATTTTCTGGAATTTATAACTTAAAGCAAAAAATTCCCACTAGGCTGAATATTGGAAACTACAATCTGATCTTTTTACCTGTTGGCTATTTTTTCTTTCTTCTGAAAAGGAAGAATACGTCCTGCTGAGCTTAAAGAGGGCCAGAGATGGAGAAAATTAGACTGAGGATTTCCCCTCCAGTTTCACCTCACTTTTGCTTAATGAACTTCCCACTTACAGATTTTGAGCCTTTACATCTCAGATGTATGCCTTAGAGGACCGTTTAGAAATAAATGAAGTCTTGGAGGTTATGAGTATCTCATCTTTACCATAATGTTTCACCAAGTACATTCTAAGGAAAGGCTATGAATTAACTAACTAGAAGTCCTTTTCTGAAATTAGCAAGTTTTTGTAACTAATTTCTTAGCCATTTTTGAGCTGTCATACCCATATAGCTTTATGCCATACCTCTAGAAGTATGGGTCAAAGAGCATCTACTAGCTATAGTAGACAAACAGACATAAAAAGAAACAAAAAATAGCAAAGGAGAATCAATTTATGCCTATGTTGTTCAGTTCTGGTAGAAGGAGACTGGGGATACTGAATTCATTGACTACTGCATTTCAAAAGCAGAGAAAAAGCTAAGTAGAAATGCTACCTTAGTCCTATTGATCTTTGGGTACACAAAGCAAAATTGAAATCAATTGCTTCTACTTGGTTTAAAATAAATGATTTGGTGAATCACTGAAAAAAGTTGATTTTTTTCCTCGGCACACAAGTCTAGGCGTAAGAGAAGTGAGTAAAATTCACAAGGCTATAAAAAACCTGAAAGGATAAACATTCATCAATTCTTGTCTCTTACATTCATGTCTGGATGTATCTGACCCCCAGACCTAAAAAACCTCTACAAATATCAGTTCTTATACTTTTCCTTTTTTTCCCCAGCATTAGGTAGGTATCCCCAGCATTAAATGTGAATCTCTTTGCTTCTGAAGCTTTCAATGTTTTATTTTTTACATAAAACATAATATTATTTAAAAGTAGATTTGCTTTTTAAAAAAAATCAATGCACTTTTTTATGCCAGAAGGGAGATGTTTTATGTTTCTTTTATGTTCTCTTCTTTTGACTCCACATGAGTAGGCTTACCAGTTTTATTTTTTATGCTCAGACTAGCACAATTTCTTGTTAAGCTGGACAAATTTATTCAACTCTAGTTCAAGCACTGATTTTAAAAAAATAAAACAAGGTCAGACTAGCTTTGGTTTTTTTATATTTTCTTTTATAATAAATTCTCTCTCAAATGATGCTTATGTGTATATTTTGACATAATCATGGGTACAAATGTGCAATGCCTGAAATCTAAAATGACACTGGAATATCTTTTCTTGCATTAGCATTATTTTAGCATTCCTACAACAGGGGATGTTTTGGAGAAATGCAGAGGTTTTCAGTTTATACATACACCTCTGATTATTATTCCAGTACCTCGAGCTGCAGATCCAGTCTCATATCGTGATAGATGTATCTCTCAGAGTTCAAAAGAAGTGTTGGCAAAGAGAAGGGCTTTAAATAAGGCAACCATGAGAGCCCAAGATGTGAAATTGAAAGGCGAATGCCATAAGTGTTAAACGATGATCTGGTTTTCCTTTTGATGTCTGCTGCAATAATGGAGGTATACCTGGTGTCTTCAAGTGTAGCATCATGTATGAAAATCATACCAGGAATTCAGAACCACAATGACTGTAACAGTCATGTTCCATCTTACCTTGTATTCCATTTTAATCAGTGACTTCAAGAGCCATTTCCTGGGAGAAAGGGGCAGGAGGTGTCATCACTTTAAGAGAAATATATAAATCAGCATGTGCTAAGGAGGTAGAAGAATTAGGCAAAATGCTGGGAAAGGAAGAAAGTGAACCTATGGTTCCCATTTTATTTTAGGTATTGTGATATTGAGGCATAGTCAGAAAGTTGCTGATGATTTTAGCATCCCGGAGATTTGGGGGCAGGTATTGGCAGTTGGTCTGTAGACCATTCTCATAAATGTAGTTTCATCAAAGTAATCAAAGACACTGTCAGTAGCTGAAAACTATTCTACGTTAAACATAAGAAGCAAACAAGAGTCACCTAGTTTTCTTGTTTGGTATGTGACAGAAGTGAGTAGATGCTTTTGGTTTCATCCCTGATTGAAAACAAAAAAGAAAGAATGAAGAAAAAGGAGATGAAAGGAAGGAGTCATTTATTTGATACTGTGCTTTCAGGAGTCCAAGTTTAAAAAGAGAATACTCTTCACTAAGGTAAAATGGAATTGATTACTAACAGCATTGTGCAAGTTAATTTATTAAAAATGAAGAGGTAAGGAGGGAGAAAACAGGTGCTGGTGGGTGTAGGTGTGGCATGAGAGTGCTGTGGGTTGACATAAGGGGTTCTCACTGGGACAAGGGATAATACATACAGGCAGGGGACCCCACAGGGGGAAAAAGCAAAGGCCAATTTTGATTTTGTTCTCAGATTTGCCTAAAGCTGGCCTTGAACACAGTTCTGGTAAGTTCTAGCAAATTGTCCTTAAGATAAATACTCCTCCTTCAAAAATTTGTTGATTTCTTTGTTATATAAAGACACTAATTAGTGGAACACTGATGGATCCAGAGACTGGAGGTTAGAGCTTGGCTGCCATTTATGAGCTGTCAGCATCTTTGCATTTATTTTCTTAAATGAGGGAATTTAATGGTGTCTGACATCTCTTTACCTTATAAAATGCATTGTCCCAGAGGATTAAACCTATCTGTCCACTTCTAAGAACTCCAAATTAAATTGGACAATGCCAGGTTTATATCTCCTATAGCCCACATGCACAAATTGATAATCATTTTTAATACTAATTTGTGGAATTTTTGGTTAGAATTGTGAGTCAGATCAAAACCATTTTGCGAAAGCTGTTATTACCCACTGGCTCCTTAGAATGGGTCACTAAGTTTCTTCAGTGATTTTCTTCAAAATGTGATAGTTATAGTGTTTAGGGAGTAATCTGGCTAAAGAGAGGTGGATTCTTTCCCTTGAGAGTAAATATTTCCATTTGTAATGTGCCTGAGTAATTCTCAGAGGCAAAACTCTGGAATAAAAACCCAAGGCTTTTGTAGTCTATATCTATGTATCTCTGTATCTATCTATATCTATGTCTATCTATCTATCTATCATCAGTTTTCTCCCTTTACAGCTGCTTCTTTTTTCATATACTGAAAAAACAAATGTGATCTAACATTTTCTTCCTTCTGTATTCTCCTTTCTCTAACTTGTAGAGTTCTGAACTTGAGAACTTACTTTTCCCTTTCAGAATGTTCATTAAAGCACAAATGAGTTTCTCCCTTTTGAGGTTGCCAGAGAAACTTGAGTACTATGTACTTAAGCTTCTGTTTTAAAGTATTTCTCTCAACAAACACAGGCTTCTAGGACTACGACTGCATAATAGATGTTATTAACTGTACATATAAATAGGAAATGTGTCTTGCAATGTATTATATTTGCTGAATGAGTTTTCCGTATTCCAAAGTCATCTCTTTTACTAATGACTCATGGGTTTTCTTTTCATTATTTAAAAATAATGTAATCATAGGCTATTCTGTAATAATTTGACATAGCTTATATTCATATCTGAACCTATTAGAGACAACATACGTATTTATAATGTGCCTTTATTATTCAAGTTAATCCCTTTAATCCTATTTGAATGGCCAGATAAAAATTAAGCCCTTCAAACATCCTTATAAACAAGCATTTAAATTCACCTATTTCCATCTTTGTTCTCAGCACCTACACTGAAATCTTTCATGATTGGAGTTGATAGAAGCAGTAAACAATCAATCTGGGAAGAAGAATCTGCAAATTATTTTCCTTGCAAAGAAGCCGTAGGTATTTAAAAAAGAGTTCTCTCAGTCTACAGGGTTTGAAAATCAGAGAATTATTTTAAAGAGTTTAGTAATGTACTTAGAAATTAATGACGCAATCATTCTGAGGGCTTAGGGTAGTTGTAGGTGTCCATAGACTCTTATTATGAACCTGCATTTCTCATAAAATAAGCAGATGTCTATTTGAAGCCTTCTTAGCCCAAGACAACCAGGGCAGTACAAGGCCTTGAGCTTTATCAGAAGGTCCTTTGGACTAGGCATTTACTAACATAAAAATAACAGGGAAGCCACGTTGAAGGCAATTTTGGATACTTTTTCTGACACTGTGACCTGCACACACACTAGGTCACTGGAAACAGGAGAGGAAGCAATTGTTTTTCCCTGCTGTGAGCAATGGATTTGAACATGCCTCACACTGTTCTCATGCTGCGTTTTCTTTCCCTCTTCGCTTCCCCATAACACAAGTGTAAACAGAGCTCAGGAAAATCCTCTGGGCACTAGAAATAACACAGTCTATCCACAGATGAGCTGATTAATTTTATATCATTTCTTTTCTGAGAATTATGCAGAATGAATTAATTAAGTAATGATAACTTTTTTAGACCTGAGGGAACTGAGCAATGGTTGGTATTCATTTATTTTATTATTATTATTTTTAAATTTTATTTATTTTTGTCTGCGTTGGGTCTTTGTTTCTGCGCGTGGGCTTTCTCTAGTTGTGGCGAGCAGGGGCTACTCTTCGTTGCAGTGTGCAGGCTTCTCATTGTGGTGGCTTCTCTTATTGTGAAGCACGGGCTCTAGGTGTGCGGGCTTCCGTAGTTGTGACACGTAGGCTCAGCAGTTGTGGCACATGGGCTTAGTTGCTCCGCAGCATGTGGGATCTTCCTGGACCAGGGCTTGAACCCGTGTCCCCTGCATTGGCAGGTGGATTCTTAACCACTGCACCACCAGGGAAGCCCAGTATTCATTTATTTTTATTTTTAAGGTATGTTATAATGTATAGAAAATTTGAGAAATGTAAGTAAAGTAAAAATGAAAACCATCAATAATTCTAAAACTAAAAGGCAACCATGTTTAATATTAGTTTTATTTTCTTCCAGGCTTTCATATGGCTTAATGACTGGGATCATGCTATCACAATAGCATTATGTCTTTTTTTCACATTATTAGATAGTCTCTGAAAGCATAGTTTTAATTAACTACATGACATTGCATCTCAGACATTTCCTCTTCACACCTTTTGTGAATTGCCTGTCCCCCACTCCAACATCTTTTTTTGTCTTTAGCTGAAGATAGTATTTAAGATGGTGGCTCAGGCTATTTCAGAGAGCTTTACTCAGTTTTCCTGGTATCTCCCATGTAATATGAGGTATACATGTTAATAAACTTCTGTTTGTTCTCTTGTTAATCTCTCTTTTATTATAGGGGGTCTCAGCCAATAACTCAGAAGGGTAGAGGGAAAATTAGTTTTTCTCCCCTGCAAAACTATTACTTAGGAGCAAAAGATCATAGCAGAAGAAGGAAAAATTTAGGATTTCCCCATATTGATTTATTTTGACCAGGAGAAAATGCAACACTGATGTGAAAAATTCATAATCTCAGAGTTCATTCTCCTCCTCCAAAAGGAGGCTCAGCATTACTGGTAGGCAAGAGTTAAAATCAATGATACAAAGATCTCTGAAAAAAAGGGAAAATATAGGGAGAGCTGTATTAAGAAGTCCCAGGAAGTTCCTACCGTAAGTCCCTAGTATATGGGCCAAAATATATAACTATTTAATATTGCTCATTTAAAAATTCTTGAAATACTGAGTTCTTGGCTTCAGGACTTTGAATTGAACTGAGGAGATGATTTAAAACTCAAGGATAACCTCTTAGGAGTGGTATGAGAGAATACATCCTAACTAAGGAGACATAGGACATTTAACAAATTTGGAGAATTTAAAACAAAGCCAAGGTTCATCAACCAAGGATGCAGACAATTCCAGCTACGTTCTTACATTACTGTCATCTTATTCTTGCTTTACCTTTAAATGTGGGGTTGGAGTTAAGGGTTACCTGACCTTAAGAAAGGTCTGTGCGACATGGAGGAATCCTGGACTTTAGCAGGAAGCAGTATCTGCTGAAAGGAAGACCGTGGCAGAGGCTGTTGGGTGCTCACCAAAACCTGGTCATATAGCTGGACTGTGTTTCTCAGCCTTCCTTGCAGCTTGGTGTGGCCATATGACTGAGTTCTACTCAATAGAATGTGAACAGAAATGATGGAAGCCACTTCTAGGCCTGCATCCCCCAAACCTTCTGTATGTCATCCTCCATGCCCAGGTATCCCTGAAAGCCTGTTGCTGAAGGCAGCAAGACCTTTGACAACCTGGGTCCCTGAATTGCTGTTTGTATCAGACTTCTCCCCACCATCCCTCTCCACACTGGAACCATCTTCAACTTTTTTTTTTTTTTTTTTGCGGTAGGCGGGCCTCTCACTGTTGTGGCCCCTCCCATTGCGGAGCACAGGCTCCGGACGCGCAGGCTCAGCGGCCATGGCTCATGGGCCTAACCACTCCGCGCGCGGCATGTGGGATCTTCCCAGACCGGGGCACGAACCTGTGTCCCCTGCATTGGCAGGCGGACTCTCAACCACTGCGCCACCAGGGTAGCCCCCATCTTCAACTTTTATGTGAGCAACCGATAAGCTTCTATTGTGTTTGGGCTATTATTGGTTTTTTGGCCTGTTTGTTAGCAGTTAGCTAAATCTAAATAATAGAGAAAAGGTCTTGACAAATGGCAGAAAAGATGACCAACATCTCCAGGCTTCTTCAGGTCTTAATTGCTCACAATTTCAGGTGAGGAGAGAGTCTTCTGTTTCAGCAGTCTTAAGTTTCATGGAGGAAAGTTTCATGTCTTATGTTCATTCCTGTGACATAGAAGGAGACAAGGCTAGCTTTCCCATTCCCCCGAGACCACATGGAATTGGTTGTCCACTGGGAAAAGCAAATGTGTTACCAGAAGGGGGCACAAAAGATGCTGACTAAGCAGAAACAACTTTTGAGCAGTAAAATCTGATGTACCCATATAGATAATATATATTATGTTATATATTAGCCTTCTATATCCCTTTAGTATAAACATTTTTTATTTATTTTATTCTATTTTATTTATTTATTTACTTTGGCTGCCATTGGGTCTTCGTTGCTGCGCGCGGGCTTTCTCTAGTTGCAGCAAGCAGGGGCTACTCTTTGTTGTGGTGCTCAGGCTTCTCATTATGGTGGCTTCTCTTGTTGTGGAGCATGGGCTCTAGATGTGTGGGCTTCATTAGTTGCAGCACGCAGGCTCAGTAGTTGTGGCTCACGGGCTCTAGAGCACAGGCTAAGTAGTTGTGGCGCACGGGCTTAGTTGCTCCCTGGCATGTGGGATCTTCCCAGACCAGGGCTCGAACCTGTGTCCCCTGCATTGGCAGGCGGATTCTTAACCACTGTGCCACCAGGGAAGCCCAGTGTTTTTTAAGGGGTGTGTGTGTGTGTTTGTGTGTCAAGCAGGTAATAAGGTTTACTTTCCATCTTCTACTTGTCTGTATTGTCTGAAAATATAAATCTTTATGCATTTATTATTTTAATTATTTATTTTCAAATGTTAACATGTATATTTTATGACATTGTGGGTCAACTTGTTTCCTACTTTATAATTTTAAGTATGAAAATTAATTTTTAAGACTGTGAAACAAGTGATATTGGACAATTTTCTTACTTAAGGTAGTGAATGTAGCTTGTTTTTTCCTGCTTCCCCAATACTATGTTGCTGATATAATCTGATGTAAGAGGTTCAGATTATTTTGAAATTATTATTAATTACTATATAACTATTCCTGGCATTATATATGAAATCCTTCAAAATTACTTATTTTACATTTAATTTTTGTTTGATGAATTTGTAAATCTAGTTCTGATTTAGTGAAATTAATAATCACTACAGTCCTTTATACTCTGACTTCTGTTTCTTCGATTCACTGTGTGATCATCACGAGCATGTTTTTTGAGTAAGTTTTTCTGGAACATAGTAATAGCCTTCTATTTGAGAATATTTTTTCATTGCTTTTGTACAAGAAGAATATGTTGGCAGACCATGGAATTCTTGGATCTCATCCTTTCCTACTCAAAACTCTCAAGATTAATCCAGTATCTTCTTGGCACACAATATTAAGAGGAAAGCTAAGGTTGGTCTAATTTTTATTTCTTTATAATTTTTTTCTTTCCTGTTCACTGAGAGAATTTTGTATTTACCCTTGAAATTCAAAAGTGCTGCCAAGATATTTCCAGGTACTGGCTATTTTTTCATATACAATATTTCATCAATTATAAGATGTACTTTTTTAAATAGTTTCAGTGTCTCAGAAATTGGGATACACATTACAATCAATGATTAGAAAGGATTATATCATAGTATAATTGGCAGCAGTTTTTCTTTTGTAGTACACTTGAAAATAACAGTATGATTTAGACTCAAATGGAATCTGAGATTTGATGAAATAATAAATTATAATTTCTAACATTATATTATGTTTGTGTCTGTTGCCTCCCTGCCACTGCCTTAAGGGACAACATGTAATTGAGTGTATCTCTGCTACTGTCCTTTATCATATTCCTCTCTTTGACCTATTCCTCTCCCTTTCCTGTCTCATATGTGAATGCTAATCTTACCATTGGATTCTTTTTTTTCCCCCTGGATATGTTTATATGTAACCCAGCTATTTTCATTTGCACATTTTTTTTCATTTGCACATTTTAATTAATATTTTAAAAAACTAAAAATAATACTTGCATGTGGTAAAACTTTCATATAGTACTAAGGGTATGGTATATTAGCATAATGTAACTTTCACATATATAAATCTGCCACATTCTTTTTGAATACTGTATACTACTATTTTTAATCATTTATAACTATTTAGTCATTCCTTAAGAATGAACATTTGGATTGTGTCTAGTCTTTTGCTATTATAAACAGTGCTGCAATGAACATCCTTGTACATGGGTTTTTCACTTTCCACAGATGATAACTATAAAATGATTCCTAGAAGTGAATTGGTGCGTCAAAAGCTAATATGTAATTTAAATTTATATAGATGGTGATAGTTGCCCTCCTACGAATTTATGACAATTTTCATTTCTGGCAATGGCCTTTGAACGAGCCTTTTATCCCTGTTATTTGCCAGCATTGTATATTATTAAACATACTTTCTTTTCCTAAAATGAATTTGGAAAACACTATCCAGTTTTATTTATTTCCTTAATTTTAAGGAAGAGAGTTTGAGCAATTTTCATAAATTTCTAATTCATTTTTTTTGGTTCATGTCCATTATGTTCACATTTTTCTTATTAATGTGTAAGAGCTTATTATATTAATTTTTTCATCAAATAAAATGTGGTAATTTTTTGTATGTTTCCTAAGCTTTGTGACTTGCTTAAAGCAGTCTTATCCCAAGACTATTTTTTAAAAATAATGTTCTAGGGCTTCCCTGGTGGTGCAGTGGTTGAGAGTCCACCTGCCGATGCAGGGGACCCGGGTTCGTGCCCCGGTCCGGGAAGATCCCACATGCACGGAGCGGCTGGGCCTGTGAGGCATGGCTGCTGAGCCTGCGTGTCTGGAGCCTGTGCTTTGCAACGAGAGAGGCCACAACAGTGAGAGGCCCGCGTACTGCAAAAAAATAAAAATAAAAAAACATAATGTTCTAGTATGCTACAGTTTGATTTTTTACTTGTATTACTTGATTCCATCTGAAATTTATATTAGTGTAAAGAGTTAGATATAGATTGTATGTTTTTTGTAATGATAAACTGGACCTTTCAATATCATTTATTATGTAATTACTCTTCCTCCACTGCTCTGATTTAAAATATCATATTAATTATAAACTAATATTGAATAATGTATTTCTATTTCTAAACTCTCTAGTCTCTTCAATAGATCTGCTATATATTTCAATAGATCTGCTTCATAGTTCAGATGGAATCAAATTATACATGTAAAAACATGGAACTGTAACAGTACTAGAATATTATTTAAAAAAATAATCTTGGGGCATTCACTGGCAGTCCAGTGGTTAGGGCTCCGAGCTCTCACTGCCAAGGGCCCGGGTTTGATCCCTAGTTGGGGAACTAAGATCCCACAAGCCACGCAATGTGACCAAAAAAATAAAAATCTTGGGGTAAGGCTAGATAAGTATCTGTTTTAATTTCTGTAGCTTTAAAATATGTTCTGTATCTTGTATGCATACTCTGCTTAGATGCTCTCCCTGAGCCCCACCAAATTTTTTTGACTGCTACTAGGCACCCCTTTTCCATCCAATAATCCTGTTGTTATTTATATTAAAATTACTTTTGGTTTATATGTTGATTTTTGGTGAATTTTATAATTTTAATTCACTTCATTTCATGATTTAGCCTATATTTCTCTCATTTTCATTAGCTACCTCCAAGTTGATTGCATCTTTTACCTTGATGGTAAAAAAAGGAGCAATCAACTTGGAAGCAGCTAATGAAAATGAGAGAAATATAGGCTAAATTATGAAACGAAGTGAAAATTCACCATGAACCTTCTACTCTGATGAGGAGTAGAAATCTCTCCTGTAATATAGGAGTGATGTATAAACTATTTTTTTAAAATGTTTTAAAATATGTTAAAAATATATAAATAAATATATAAATAAAAAAATTTTATATATATTAAAATATTTTTTAAAAACTGAGCCTAGTATTAGGCTCAGATAAGCCATCTTAGGAGGAAGCAGGTAGATGGCTTATCTGAAGGCTTTCCCTTTTGCCTTGCTTTCACTATGTAATTTATGGTGTGAAAAAGCATTGTTTGGACAAACTTGTTTTGCCCACACCATCAGATCTATTCTAATTAAAAGATAGCTGGTTGGGCCTTGGACCTTTCATTGATTTGGCATCTAGAACCTTAAAGAAACACTGTATCCTAAGAAAACTGTAGAATTTTGTGCATGCTCCCAAGAACCTTCTTTAATTTCATCCTAAATTCAATATATTTGGCAGCTATTTTTTATAACCTGAGGCCTGGGATTGTGACTCTGTCCTGGTTTTATAAGGATAGAGATTGTTGTTTTCATCTTTTTATTTATTTTTTTAATGTGAATGATAGAAGTGAAGGAAAACTGAAATGATGCCACAATCTTCATTCCTAATGCAGCTGGTTTCCTGTGTACTTTATCTTTTAGTAACACTCTCTTTCATCTTATCTGGTTTGATAAAGTTTATATTTTCTGATATTTTATTGAGAACACAAAGTAATGCATTCTGAAATGAATATACTCTTAATTTTTCTTATTTATTTTATTTTAAAACTAATTTTTGTAGATTTCATTCCCTCCATCTCATTAGATCAGTTTTTCCTTTCTTTTATGTTATAGATTTTTAAAAATATAATCCTTAGCTAGTTTGTTGTTTGCTTTGCTTATACTTAAAAGTGGAGAGAATTTGCTAGGTCCTGCCAAACAACAGACTGTATATAATCTCTTTGATATTTTTTATGGTTAATGTGTGGATGGGGTGGAATGTTAGAATATACTGTGGGTGTTTTTGCTGGAGAATAACATGATGTTCATAGCCCCCAGCTAAATATGTAGGCATTTATCTAATGCAGCTTGGCTGGTTTGAGGTGAGATTAACTTTGCTGTTGAGTGGTATTTGCCTTTTTCTTTACTAGCTGGTGCTATAGCTCTTTACATACCAAAGGTCTATAGTAATATATAATTTTTAATTTTCTGAGGCAGAAATTTGACTGTTGGTTGGGTTCTTTCAGACAGTGGTTTGGCCCCAGGTGAGTCAACGCACCATTTTAACATCCACATCATAAAAGATTTTTTTGGTTCTCTGTACGTTGTAGTCCAAACAAAGTAAGGCCACTGAAGTGCAAAGCAACAGCAATATCTTTTTTGTGGTTGTTGTTGATATAAATGGCTATCCTTGAAAAGGATTCCCACTGCTTTATAAATTATTTTAACCCTGTATTTATAGGATTATTAAAGGTTTTGAAAGGCTTACTGTGCTTTATTGAATTTCATGGAGGAAATTACACACTAGCTTGGAGTTAAAAACAATGACTATTTAAAGGTTTGGGGTTTCTTTTCTTCCTGTGTATCATGAGTTTTTCCTAAAAAACTTCTTGAAAATTTTCTGTTTATTCAGAAATGAATTATCTGGTTTATTTCTTGGCTCAGTTTTCTGCCGCTTGACTTCGTTAATACTCCTTTAACTATTTTACTGTTCTATAATTTGAATTTACATCTGGGTTGAGCAAAGGAAGCAAGAAGAGAGGAATTTGTCGTCGTTGCTTTCACACGTTGATTTATGGTCTTGCATCAGTCTCACCAACACTGAAATGTTTGGACCTATTTCTCTACTACTAAGAGTAATGAAAGGATCCTCTTATGTTTGCTGGTGATATTTCTGTTTCTCAGCAATTATAATACTTTCATCTCGGCTTTGAGATGTTAAAATCATTTACAGAAGTGTCAGAGCTGGCGCACAAATATACTCAACACAACTCTCCTTTTAAATGGAAATTTTCATAACAGTTGAGTTGGTGCCTAATTTGATTCTCTGTCAAATGTCTGTGGTTTAGGGTAACCCATGCCAGGGTTTTACCTCTGTTTTCCTAAGTAATCAAAAATTGTTTGAGGGCTTCCCTGGTGGCGCAGTGGTTGAGAGTCCGCCTGCCGATGCAGGGGACACCGGTTTGTGCCCCGGTCCGGGAAGATCCCACATGCCCTGGAGCAGCTGGGCCTGTGAGCCATGGCCGCTGAGCTCCGCAGCGGGAAAGGCCACAACAGTGAGAGGCCCGCATACCACACACAAAAAAAATTGTTTGAATGTGCAAGTTCGTCTAATTCTATATTCATTCACTGAACTATAATGTCATTCTGAGAAACTCTAATGTAAACGATGCCCTCCCAATGCCTCCCTACTTCTGAGAATTGGATCAGAATGCGACATTCACTCTCTGTCCACACAGGCAAAATGAAGTGCAAAACTGAATTAATTAGTCAGATATTTCAGGTAAAAGTAATCTACAGTTGAAGAGAAAGTAGGAGTTTGAGGCTAGAATTTTTTTTTTTCCCCCAATTGGCTAAATTCAGCAGATAACTAACTGTTCAACTCACCAGATAATTGGCAACTACTCTTTGTGGATGCAGGTGTCTAGTCTTTTAACTATTCAAATTCTTGGAATAAAATCCTGTTAGAACTAGAGTTACTCTTTCCAAAAACTCTATTCTCACTGAATTTAACTTTTTCCCCCCTGACAGGTCAGTTCTCTTTACTTTCCGTATTACGTAATTCAGCAAGAAGGGCTAAGTTGATATTTAAGCCACTCTTCCTGAAATGCCTCTCATAATAAAATTTTTTTAAAAAGAGAGAAAAAGAGAAGTTCTTTTTCATTTTAAAGGCTACCTCTTTCTCTTTTCTAGGTGGGTAATGCCAGCATCTATGAACTTCATCATTGGTTAAGGTTTTTGGAAGATAACCAATTTTTTTCCTAAGTAAACCAGACAAGTTACATTCTTCGTGGGATTAAAATCATCATTTGGACATTTTAAAACATGCCTGCAGTTAGTCAATGAGAATATAAAATATAGATGTCCCATATTTTCTAGTATTTACCATCTAGCTGGGGTTCAAGCCCAAATGACATACAGCCCAAGAATGTTCTCATGAATATCATATTTACCAGACTAATTTGAGGGAGAACACTTAGAAAATGGGTGAAATTAATCAGATCCTGTGGACCGGAGCAAGAAAGACTTGGAAATCTTTATTTAAAAGGGCAAGTTTGTAGCTTATCTGACAAAAGAAAAGAAGTAATTCTTTGTAAGCAAGGGTATCAAATATAAAATTTAGGAAAGCAAGAGGGCAACCAGGCTATAAGAAGTCACAGAAAACAGAGTTAGTCTGAAGCAGTAGGTTTTACCTCTAGGAAAATAAAGGAATTAGAAAAAGTGTTAAGGAGGAGGTGCTGTCCTGGCTCTTTCATTGATACGGGTTTTCTGGTGGATTGAAGGCACACATTTCCAAGGTGGGCACGGAGCCGCATGGCCTTGTCATTTCCAAGATGCTGACATAAAGAGAACAGCAGGTGCTAAAGTAAAATTTACACTGATCTGGTCATAAATGCCTAAATGACAATTCCTTAGGGGTCATGTTTTCTTCTTCTCTTGGGTCAACTTGAAACTAAGACACTCTATTTTAATTTCTTTAGGTGTAAAGCTATCCAGAAATGAATATCTTGGGACCCTTTTAAAGCCAATAGCCAACCGAGCACCCAATCTGTTCAAAGATACATTTCCTATGAGATGCATACTTAGCATGATTTACTGAAAAGGACCATGAAAATCACTGTGGCTTCTGAGAGGAAATGATTTACTAACATACTTGTATATCAGGTATTAAAAAGAGAGAAATTTTCTTTTCTGTAATAGGAGCTGTAAAACAAGTAACAAGAATACCTTTTCATTTATTTTAATATACAAATACAAACCAAAATGACATGGCATATTTGAACAGTGGCAAAGTTAATTTTTTTGGACAAAATAAAAACATTCTGCTCTAGCCATAGATGGCCCAAAGCTTAGTGATGAGGTCTTTTGAATCGTATTTTTAGGTTTGCAACTCCAGAAATGCTGGAGGAAATTGGTTCTGTTCGTTTCTTCTATGTGCAACTACTAGGTTTAAAATGCTGGGAGGAAATCAAGATGAATCTTATACAAATCCTGCTCTCAGGAGACTTACATAGTAGTAGAAAAGTGAAGGCAAAAATAACTAGAAGGTAATTAAGTGTTACAAGAAAGTAAGTGGGATTGAGGATTGGAATATGTAACAGGCTACGATTTTTTTCAGCTGGGTAGATTCCAGGCAATATAATGCAGGAAGTGAAATTTGAGCTATACATTGAATACTAAGTAACTTTTAAACAATCAAATGGAACAGGAATCACCATCGAGGCTGAGGGAACAAGCATGGTCTCCTGGCTTCTCTCCTGTTTACCATCATAAGTACAGTACTTGCCACACAGTAGGTGTTTAATACATATTTACAGACTGACTGACTGAATAAAGTATACAGTTTACTTAGCAAAAATATAAAGTAAGCAGAAAGGAGATAAAGAACATAAGATGGGAAATACAGGCCTCCCATGATATCCCAACATTGATAATTTGGATTTTATTCTCTAGACAATAGAGAGTCATTAAAGATTTTTATTTTTTAATTATATCAAGCAAGAGGAGATGAACAACTGTGGCTTTAAAACTGTCTGCTTTACATGGTGGGAGTATGTATGTAGATAAAGGTGAAAAAATAGGGAAAGAAGATTCCTCTCTGATGGGTAAACTATAAAATAATCATACAAAGGATCAGATCCAATCAATCACTTTCTATAGAAAAGGGAGTTTTGGGCAGCAGATTTTAAATATTCCTCTTCCACGAGCTCACATTTTCCTATTACAGAGCCTGACTTGATGTAATGTCTTTAAACATTCACATATAGACTTTCAAATATAGCCCCTATCATTATTAAATTTGTGGTTATATGCCTATGTCTACCTAGTAGACGACACATTTCTTAAGGTCAGGGAATACATCTTATTGTCTTGGTATCTTATGTTTCTTTACATCCGTGATGTTCAACATCTGTGGAATAACTAAACGAAGAATAGATTCCCTGTATTCCCATTTTCTGATGCCCTGTGTACATAGGAACAGAGAGATGATGTTAGTTAGAGAATTAGTCATGCCACCGAGAAGTCAGTTTTATGTGTTAATCTCAGGGAACTTTGTTGATTACATCTTCCCATGACCAGTAATTCTCCCCTTGCTGACAAAATCAGGTTCCTGAGCTTTTACACGTCAGAGAACCAGTGGATTATAATAATTTTTCAAAGCAATTGTCATCTTCTATGAGAGAGAGTAGGCCTTCTCTAATTACATCCTGACCTCATCACACCTGACCTTCCAAATGGTTCAAATTAGAAATAATGATTTTGTGTGTGTGTGTGTTAAAGGAGAACAGAATAATAAGCAAAGGTACCTGAGTTCCAGAAGGAACAACTTAGACTAAACGGAAAGAACTCTCCAATAATTGCCATGCACTTTAACCATATTCTGAGGTTTGCTTTTTGAGATGTCAAGAAACTATCCTTTGGCTTATAAAGATTTGAATAACCTAAATGAACTGGGGGAGGCTTGGTCCATGCTTGCTCTTTAATTCCATGACACAATATATATTTTTTTCTATTTGATTTACTTTTCATGCTTTACTCAAAAATGAAGGCAAGCTTTACAAATGCATTCATGGCAAAACAGATGACAACTTCAGTATGGGCCCTATTAGCCACGTCAGTACAAACTCATATACTGAGAAAAGAGAGCATTTTGTTAAATATCACCTGAAGACAGCAGAATAGAAAACAACAGAAAAGAAAAATGGTCACTGAGAAATTTAGTGCTGAGGAACACACACTATATTTTTCACTATTTGCCATGTTTACTGAAAAATCAGTGGCAGATCTCCTATATTGTGACTGTGATGTGACAAACTCTTATTATAGGTTAACATCCTATTACACCAGTTCATTTGTATAAATCTTTCTGCTGGATTGGCAAATATTAGTATCATTGTCAGGTAGGAAACAAAAGCTGGAGTCTTCCAAGGTTGAGAGGGAAAGGGCCATCTCTGAGAATGGTGATATTTAATTATTGGTTTTATTTTGTATAAATATTCTACTCAACACAAGATTTAAGATTATTTAACAAGATACACCCGACCCAACAAAAGAGAATCAACATTTAAAATAGTTGAAGGAATAGAGTAAAGGAGAAGAATATTAGAAAGATAATAAATTGGAATTGCGAGCAGTGTATGCATCGAATGTTCCGAGTTTTTTATTCTTGAGTGAATTGGGCCATGGATGTGGCTCTGAAGTTTTGAGCAGCCAACTTAAAGGAAACTCAATCAGCTTTATAATTCACAGTGTTTAGTGAGATAAAAAGACAAACCAGGTCATTGCTCATGAATATTTTAATTTTTTTTCCCATTCTAGGCCCAGGGATAAATTTCTCTTGTGGATTCCCAGAGAGAGACCTGGAACATGGGAGACAATATCCTTACAGTACTTTCACAGTGAGCTTACTTATAATTTTCTGCTACATAGCCTGATAGAATTATACCCCAAAGCAACAAACTAATAAATCTTTGGGAAACTAATAAAATGTGCTTGAGGGGTGATGCTTCCTGCTGGAATGGCATAATGAAAAATAGATTTTAAAATGTACTAAGGACTGGATGGGCTCTGCATCCTCTTAAGGTTATTTCCAATCTCTCTCTCCCTCTCCCTCTCTTTCTCTTTCTCTCTGTCTCTCTGCTGCTCTCTCTCTCTCTCTCTCGTTTTTCTTTTCTCTTTTTCATTAAGCTTGAGATTTTTTTTTTTCTTTTTTTTGCGGTACACGGACCTCTCACTGTTGTGGCCCCTACCGTTGTGGAGCACAGGCTCCAGACGCGCAGGCTCAGCGGCCATGGCTCACGGGTCTAGCCGCTCCGCGGCATGTGGGATCTTCCCGGACCGGGGCACGAGCCCGTGTCCCCTGCATCGGCAGGCGGACTCTCAACCACTGCGCCACCAGGGAAGACCCAAGCTTGAGATTTTTAAGTACCTGATCCAGGTAACTGGTTAGCTTGGCTGAGCCGTGTGCTTCAACTGTGGTGCCCCTGGTAACGGGATTAAATACTCTCATGAAATTAAGGAGCAACAAATACATATACCTGAATAGGCCACTCTGCTTCCCCACAGAGCTGAACCCAGGATGTGCCAGCATTGTTCTCAAGAGGAACAATCTCTTTAAGGATATGGAGAAACATCTTGGCCATGATGTTCAGAGGGAACCAAATTAATTTGGAAGCATCAGGCCAGGGAATAAATAAAAACTGATTTATGTTCTCATAAATTTTTCAGTGTGAGTTGACAAAGACAAATCAAATAGAAGTAACTTTAATCTCAGAAATTTGAGTCTGAAAAATGATACACAAACTTATCCAGGAGATGTGGAATTTCAGAAATTAAGAACCAGGGGAATGAAAAGATCAGGGTAAGAAAATGTAGTCAAGCTTCCATCACCATCTACTAGTTCTTATTTTGTGTACCTAGAACACACACCTGGAATCCTCAGACTTGACTACCTTATCATACCCACCATTGAACTGGAGCCCCATGATGGAATGATTCCATTCAGTTTATGTCTTCACAGCAATTAATATCAGTTTTGCTTGTGTATTATAGTAAGCAAGTCAATGTTGGTTGAATGAATTAATATTGCTGTTTTTAAAGCCCTTCTCAAATAAAAATCACCTTTCTAGTTTAAGAATAACAGATGTTTTAGTCATAAATTGGTTAACAAATGAGATATATTTGCATTATAAATTTAAGATTTGGGATAAGGAAGGAAGATAAATTGGGGGAATATTTGACTTGAGTAAAAGTTGACAGAAAAAAACCCTAACAATACGTTTTCTGCCTTTGCTCATCATTTTTTATATACTTGACAAAAACAAAAAAACCACTAAAATCTCTTAGACTTTTTTATAATATTGGTTCAATATACACCATCCAGCATTTAATTCTTGTCCAGCAAAGACAAGAACTTTGCATTTTTATGCTGGTCCAGTGTTGTCGGTGCTGATATGGTTTCCAAGCTGAGAAACCAAGGCTGCAGAGAGTGGAGTTGAGTATTAGGCTCAGTGGGTGACGTCTGGGTCTGGGGCAGAGCTACACTGGGAATTAGGTGCATTTGCCCTGATTCTCAGCCGGTAAATGGGTATCCTCCCGACAGATTCAAAGTGGTTCTGGCTGTGTTTAACTTCTCTCCCTGTGGGGAGCTAATCTCATAAAGATTTCAGCCACACAAGCAACAGTGTCTGGGGTGTAATGATTGCTTTGAAGTTTGTTTGCTCGCCAGTGCATTTAACTCCTTTAAATGTTCCAGGAATAGGATTAGATGCCCCAGTGAATTCATTTCATTTACCCCCAGCAGTGGTTTCCTGATGCTAGGAGAGGTTTACATGGTATCAATTTAGAGCCATGCTGCTTTTGAAGATTTTCCTCTTCACCCTCTCAATTTTCTACCTCTCTCAAGGTCTTGCCTAAAAAAATATTAGGGGTCAGGTCTCAGTAGAAAAGGACATTTTTGTTATGCCTGTAGGGCATGCAAAAGATAATTTTCTGAGTCATCTTCTAAAGTGTTATTAGCTCAATGAGGAGGCAGAAGAAAATGAGGACAAAATTAAGGCTACTTGAAACCTGTGCAAAGATTAAACATGAACGTTGAACCACTGCACAGTCCCTACCTCTGGATCAGTCACGCCTGTAAGAAGTGGAGAATTTTGAACCTGGGTTGTTGCACTAGCTATGCAGCCAGTTCGTTTCAGATCTCCTTTTGAGGCCTTCCCCTTAGGAAACATGGTGAACATATATCTCCTTCAAACATAACCCAAACATTGTATTTGAAAATAAATAGATGACTTGTAATGGGTGATGCCTAGTAGTTCTTTTATGCCAAACTGTGGCACATTGATTCACTATACACGATAACAGATTTAGCCTATCTATGTGTATCAAAGGAAAAAAGTTCTCTTGAGTTATTGTGTCCACTGAAAATGATTTCTGGGATGAGCAGGAATTAATGTGGAGGGTATTTAATATATTACATGTAGAAAATTTTTATGAACATGAACAAAATCTTCATGGTGTAGGAATATTTTATTTTTGTACATCCAGACTCTCCTAGTAGCTCAATGATTTATTTTAGCTAAAGTAATACTTTGATTTCACAAACATTCTTGGGATATTGTCAGACACTTGTCAGATTTAACTGTGTTTCTGCTCTCCTTAGAGGATTAATGTATTTCTTAGACATTTTGGTTGCTCTTATTTTTTTCTTAAAAACAGATTAGAAGTAGCACATGCTTATTTTAGAAAACTTAGGGAAAAAAAGGAAGTTATAAAGAAAAAAATTACAGATAAATTTCCACACTGTTGATATTACCACTGTTAAAATATTGAGATATTTCCTTCTCTTTTTTTCTATGTATATTTTTCCATAATTATAATCATTCTATAAATAAGTGCTTTCTTCACATAGGTTATATCATGAGCATTTTCTCATATCATTAAAATTGTTACTCAATGTAATTTTAGTGGCTGAAGAATATTTCATTAAATGAATATACCATAGTTTATTTCAGTATTCCTTTTTCTGTTAGACATTTAGAATTTCCCCAACCTCTTGGTATATAATTTCTCTATAGGTAGAAATAATTCTAATTATATTATTTGGATGAATTGCTACAGCTGGAATTATTTGGCCAGAAGTTCTGAATATTTTAAGAATTCTGATATATATTAAGTAGTTTTTTTAGAAATGCTCTATAAAAAGTATGAGAGGTTTAATGTTTTAAAATACGCTTATTAGCTTTAGACTTTTTTCATGTTCTTTGCTCATAATCCTGTCATTTGCCTATTTTTCTTGGGGGATGTTTGTGTTATTCTTAGTGATTTTTTTAAAAGTTCCTCATATTGGGAATATTACCTTTCTCTGTATTTGTAACGAATATTTTCTCCCCTCCCAGACTGAGAATTATTACTTTTTGCACCTCCTATCACATTCTTATCTTGGTGCTGTAGCCTCTAAATAAACTTCTTTAAATGACCCATTTTAGAACTATATAGATTATTAAAATAAGAACAATTTTATACTCAGAAATTATGAGTAATTGCTTCAGTATTATGGAGAACCAATCACAACATTGTTAAAGGTGTGATAAAACATTTTCTAAGGGAGCCAGATACATTTCAACTAATTTAGTCTTCACTGGATGATCATGATTCTTCCATTTTCTCCATTTGCCCCTCACTCCCCCATTACCACCTTCTCTCTGTTCTTCCCTGAAGGAGAAAACTCTGCTTCCTTTAAAGTAGAGTGAGCAGTCAATTGATCTTCTCTTCCCACTGTCTGGTTAGATTACCTAGGGACCTGCAGCACATCTCTTAGAGTATGGTTTGCTTACCACACACAAAAGGCTCTGCATGCAGAAAATGCTAATATCACTCTGCTTGATCCTATTTTAAAGGACTTGCAGCATATTATACTTAGTGTTACAATGCATAATCAGCCAGGCAATGTGGCTTGATACTCCTTATTCTGTTCACACTTCTGTTTAGTTCGCCAGTAGTGAATTGTTATAATCTCTCACTGCAGTTACTTTATAGTTATTATATACTTAAGGAGTATTCTAAGCACTGACCAGTGTTTAATTATTTTTGACCCAGGAGAAGTAGGTAACATACTTTTGGCCTTGAGTTAAGAATTTCTCTTACCCCAAGTCAACAGCAGCCAACCCCATAGTTAACATCAGTCTTGACCAATTCGTGACCAAGATATTTTATCCTCACTTGAGAACTGGACTTGGTGTTTTGCTAGGCATTTATGGAGAATTAATAATAGATAGCCTAGAAGATATGCTCAGATATCAGACACTTAGAAATATTTGCTGCCTCTCCTGTGGTTTATTAATTTTGAATTCTTTTAAAATGATTATGATATGCTCATTTTACACAATTACAGAAGTACTTTAAGTTTATGTTTTAGGGTAAAAAGACTTGTCATGGCATGACCTATGGGAGAGATTATGGAGGTCTTCAACTGTACATGCTGAGGGAACAAACACCACTTAAGCTAGGCTCTGCTTCCTAAACAAGTATTTAATCTCCTCGTTAAAGATATATGAAACTAAAAATCAATGAGCTCCGGTGGTTAGGGCTTTTTAGGGGAACTAATGGATACACCTTGTCTAACATTAGAAACTTCATTTGTGGTTTACAGCTGTACACCAGGAGAAAACATGAATCCAAAAACAAGGTCTCTGGCTAGAGTCGTAATTGGGCTGTGAGCTCTGGATAAGGAGACCTCATAAATATATAACGTATGGAATAATGTATTCCCAATTCACATTCTCTCGCATTAAATACATACAGTTAACTTTTACTACAAAGCTCAAGGTTAAAGTTGGCAAAATTCTGCTTGAATACATGTCCTATTGAGCCCCATTAGAAAGACTCCTAATTGTGTAAATTTAAACTTCCAACATGCTGACATCATGAACTATTTAAACTGAAAAATATTCTGCAAGACTTATTTGGAGGTATAAAAAACAGACTTCATTTCACCAGGCAGATACTGTAAAATACTGGTATATTTCAAGTAAATAATATCCTAGACATTTGGACACATACCTAGAACCTGAAAATAATCTCATATAAACTGTTTTATCAATAAAACTATAGTATCTCTAAGAAAATCTTAGGGCATTCATTACCTACTCATTTTGTTGTAGCTTCCTCTAAAAGTTTTATATCATCTGGTCTTACATTTAAGTGTTTAATCCACTTGGAGCTTACTTTTGTGTATGGTGTTAGGTAGTATTCTAATTTCATTCTTTTACATGTAGCGGTCCAGTTTTCCCAGCACCACTTATTGAAGAGGCTGTCTTCTCTCCACTGTATGTTCTTGCCTCCTTTGTCATAAATTAGGTTTCCATATGTGTGCAGGTTTATCTCTGGGCATTCTATCCTGTACCATTGGCCTATATTTCTGTTTTTGTGCCAGTACCATACTGTCTAGATTACTGTAGCTTTGTGGTATAGTTTGAAGTCAGGGAGCCTGATTCCTCCAATTGCGTTTTTCTTTCTCTAGATTGCTTTGGCTATTCAGGGTCTTTTGTGTTTCCATACGAACTGTAAGATTTTTTGTTCTAATTCTGTGAAGAATGCCATTGGTAGTTTGATAGGGATTGCATTGAATCTGTAGATTTCTTAGGGTAGTAGAGTCATTTTCCCAATACTGATTCTTCCAATCGAAGAACATGGTATATTTCTCCATCTGTTTATGTCATCTTTGATTTCTTTCATCAGTGTTTTATAGCTTTCTGAGTACAAGTCTTTTGCCTCCTTAGGCAGGTTTATTCCTAGGTATTTTATTCTTTTTGTTGCAGTGGTAAATGGGAATGTTTCCTTAATTTCTCTTTCTGATTTTTCATTGTTAGTCTATAGGAATGCAAGAGATTTCTGTGCATCAATTTTGTATCCTGCAACCTTACCAAATTCATTGATTAGTTCTAGTAGTTTTCTGGTGGCATCTTTAGGATTTTCTATGTATAGTATCATGTCATTGGCAAATAGTGACAGTTTTACTTCTTCTTTTCCAATTTGTATTCCTTTTATTTCTTTTTCTTCTGTGATTGCTGGGGCTAGGAGTTCCAAAGATATGTTGAATAATAGTGGTGAGAGTGGACATCCTTGTCTTGTTCCTGATCCTAGTGGAAATGCTTTCAGTTTTCCACCATTGAGTATGATGCTTGCTGTGGGTTTGTCATATATGGCCTTTATTATGTCGAGGTAGGTTCCCTCTCTGCCCATTTTCTGGAAATGTTTTATTGTAAATCAGTGTTGAATTTTGTCAAAAGCTTTTTCTGCATCTACTGAGATGATCATATGGTTTTTATTCCTTAATTTGTTAATGTGGTGTATCACATTGATTGATTTGCATATACTGAAGAATCCTTGCATCCCTGGGATAAGTCCCACTTGATCATGGTGTATGACCCTTTTAATGTGCTGTTAGATTCTGTTTGCTAATATTTTGTTGAGGATTTTTGTATGTTTTCATCAGTGATATTGGTCTATAATCTTTTTTGTCTGTGTGATATCTTTTTCTGGTTTTGGTATCAGGGTGATGGTGGCTTTGTAGAATGAATTTGGAAGTGTTTCTCCCTCTGCAATTTTTGGGAAGAGTTTGAGAAGGATCGGTGTTAGCTCTTCTCTAAATGTTTGATAGACTTCTCCTGTGAAGCCAGCTGGTCTCAGACTTTTGTTTGTTGGAAGATTTTAAATTATGGATTCAATTTCATTACTTGTGATAGGTCTGTTTATATTTTCTATTTCTTCCTGGTTCGGTCCTGGAAAATTGTACCTTTCCAAGAATTTGTCCATTCTTTGTGGTTGTCCATTTTATTGACATATAGTTGTTTGTAGTAGTCTCTTACAATCCTTTGTGTTTCTGCAGTGTCAGTTGTGATTTCTCCTTTTTCATTTCTAATTTTATTGATTTGTGTCCTCTCCCTTTTTTTCTTGATGAGTCTGGCTAAGGGTTTATCAATTTTGTTCATCTTCTCAAAGAGCCAGCTTTTAGTTTTATTGATCTTTGCTATTGTTTTCTTCATTTCTATTTCATTTATTTCTGCTCTGATCTTTATGATTTCTTTCCTTCTACTGACTTTGGGTTTTCTTTGTTCTCCTTTCTCTAGTTGTTTTGGGTGTGAGGTTAGATTGTTTATTTGAGATTTTTCTTGTTACTTGAGGTGAGATTGAATTGCTATAAACTTCCCTCTTAGAACTGCTTTTGCTGCATGCCATAGGTTTTGGGTCATTGTGTTTTCATTGTCATTTGTTTCTATGTATTTTTTAATTTCTTCTTTGATTTCTTCAGTGACCTCTTGGTTATTTAGTATTGCACTGTTTAGCCTCCATGTATTTGTGTTTTTTACAGTTTTTTTCCTGTAACTGATTTCCAATCGCATAGCAGTGTGGTCAGAAAAGACGCTCGGTACAATTTCAGTTTTCTTAAATTTTCTGAGGCTTGATTTGTGACCCAAGATGTGATCTATCCTGGAGAATGTTCCATGTGCACTTGAGAAGAAAGTGTATTCTGCTACTTTTGGGTGGAATGTTCTGTACGTATCAATTAGATTTATCTGGTCTATTGTGTCATTTAAAGCTTGTGTTTCCTTATTTATTTTCTATTTGGATGATCTGTCCATTAGTGTAAATGGGGTGTTAACGTCCCCTACTATTATTGTGTTATTGTTGATTTCTCCTTTCATGGTTGTTAGCACTTGCCTTATGTATTGGGGTTCTCCTATGTTGGGTGCATAAACATTTATAATTGTTATATTTTCTTCTTGGATTGATCCTTTGATCATTATGTAGTGTCCCTCCTTATCTCTTGTAACAGTCTTTATTTTAAAGTCTATTTTGTCTGATATGAATATTGCTACTCCAGCTTTCTTTTGATTTCCATTTGCATGGTATATCTTTTTCCATTCTTTCACTTTCAGTTTGTGTCTAGCCTGCACTTCTCCTCTTCCCTTGGTCCCCCTGTGCCCTACTGGTTCACTTTGGGGTTCTTCCCATCTCCTTGGGGGAAGAGTCTCCCACCAGCGGCCGGCAGGCACCCTAATTGTGGGGAGACGCTAACTCTGCATCTTTCCACACTGCCATCTTCAGTGGTTGTATTCTTTTAATGAGTTTATGTGATTTTACACTGGTATTTTTAAATCATTATGCTTACTAATGACTGTTCCTGTTTTATGTATTATAACCTATTCAACTCCATTAATTTTATTTTGGTAATTCACTCTGAAGCAGTTCAAAGCCAAATATATAAACCAAATATATAAAGTAAATATTATGATTGTGAGGGCATGCTTTTTGCTACTAAGAGAAGACACTTTTGAGTATGGTAAATGAGAGCCGAATGGGGTAGAAAGAGAAAATAATTATCTATTTTTAGGAGAGGAGTCGTGAAGAGTAGTGGAAATAGACATTGCTTACCAAGAGGTATTGAAAGGAAAATAAAAGTAGCTTTTAAATTACTCAGAGCCTATAAACAGTGAGTTTATTGTAAAAATGCATACAGTTGTCTCCTCCTTTCTCATTCCACTTCAGTGGGATTCCTTGCTCTTCTCTGAGCCTTTGCATTTGTCAAATTCTCTACACTGATATCTGCATTTTGTTCTCAGCTCAGGTTTCACCTTATGAGGGGGCCTTTCCTGACAGCCTAATGTGAAGTAGTAAGACTCCTTCCTACTCTGCATCTATACCCTGCTTCCTGCTTTACTTCTCCATATAGCACTTACCTGTCAAATATATATCTATGTGTATATATATATATACACACACATATATATGTGAGTATAGATATATATGTCTCAATATATAGAACTTATATTGTAAATAATATGTATATATATTTGCAGTGCTTGTCATCTCTTATAAGTTTTGTGAGAAAAAGAACTTTGACTTTTGCTGTTGTTATCTTTTCGGTGTGTAAATTTTGCTTGGTGCATGGCAGGTGCTCAAAACATTTTGTTGAATGAATGAAATTATGGACAGCTGGCCACGAAGAGTTCTTAAATAACATCTTTTTCTTTAGGAAATAAGTGTACATTTTATAATTCATTCACAATAAGCTAAGTCCCTGTCTACTCATATGCTTTGTTGATGCTTTAACACGCAACCTTCAACAGTAATAATTCATGTCATGTAAAATAAAGTGTATGTGCTAATAATAACTTGAAGGTTTTTTTGCATTAGTAAAAATAGGCATTTTTCTTCTGAAAAAAAAGGGGGATCACAACATTAATATTATTATTTAAAGATAAACAGGGAATGGAAACCTCTGAAAATTGAATAATGTTAAAAAGTCATATGCCTCTTCATCAGAATGTAATTATTATTAATTAATTTTTATAAGAGAACTATATATAGTATAAAAAATTTAGAAAATATTGGAAAACACTAAGAAGAAAATATAAATTGAATATTATTTCATCATCAGAGGTGATAATGTTAATTTGATATATAACTTTTATATTTTGGGTGAGATTTAAAAAGAATTGGTATTGGGCTTCCCTGGTGGCGCAGTGGTTGAGAGTCTGCCTGCTGATGCAGGGGAAACGGGTTCGTGCCCCGGTCCGGGAAGATCCCACATGCCGCGGAGCGGCTGGGCCCGTGAGCCATGGCCGCTGAGCCTGTGCGTCCGGAGCCTGTGCTCCGCAACGGGAGAGGCCACAACAGTGAGAGGCCCGCGTACCGCAAAAAAAAAAAAAAAAAAAAAAAAGAATTGATATTATATTTTATGAGTATTTTGAAACCTACTTCTTTTTCCACTTAATAATATATCAAAATATATTCTCATATTATAATTAAATGTTACTCTACCTGACATTTTAATAGCTTAATAGTATTTCACTTTGTGAATGAAAATTACTAATTTAGTCAGTCCCCTATCATTGGATATTTACATTGTTTATGATTTTTCACTATTACAAACAATAATGCAGTTTATATCCATATAGTGAATTTTTTATACCTACCCATAATTATCTCCTTGGGATGAATTTTTGTAAGTGGAAATTCTAGATAACAGGAAATATACATTTTTACTCATTTTATGCTTATCTCCAAATTATTATCCAGAAAGATTATAGCAAATTATTCTTCCTACATCCATATACAAGAGTGTAAGTATGTTAATTTTATAAAATAAGAAGGTGAAATGTTGGTATTTTGACAGCTAATATCAAAATTTATTTTAAAATAAAACTGCTTTTGTTTGCAAACAACTTTAACACATACTTTCTTTTTGTATAAATATTAATACATGTTTTATTTTTATATTTTTAAATACACAATATTTAGATATGGTAGAAGATAAGCTCTCTGAGGGCTTAGAAGTCAATGAGGCAAGGGGAGAAAAAAATTTCGTCCTGAGTTGTGTAAGGTGGTGACATTCCTGGACTAGGTGAATGTAGTAAAACCCATGGAAGTCGGGAGTTTCAATGGTACAGGAATATTACATGAGTACTATTATTATTTAAAAACCAAACAAAAATATTTACTATTTAAGTTGTTTGCATTGTTGTTATAGAAAGCCATCTTATGTAAAGTTAACTTTACTCTCCTTGTGAAAACTTTGCATTCATGGATATTTTTATTAGAAGCTGAAGGGAGGTTGAGTATTATTTTGGGGTCTCTATGGGGGAGCATTTGAGTTAATAAACAAGGAGACAGGAGCCCGGGGAAGAAGGCATCATGAAAGTCAAGTCCTCAGGAATGTGCTGAAATCTTGGCAAAGAATTTATATTTTCCATTTCACTGGGAGAGTTGAGAGATAGCAGTGATTAAGTCAAGTTCATTAATATCCTAGAGGCATGGACGCTTCCATCTGACATCTGGCTTATACATTAGTAAATTCTAGATATCATTTTTGAAGATCTTTTAACATGAATGTTGAAGTTGTCAAAGGAGGCAATATTCAAAGTCAGCTCTGTTATTTTGCCATTAGATCAAGAACAGTGAGGAGAACATGACCTTTTAATTCATATTTCCTACTGTTTATGATGAGACAGTTAAAAGTATATACAGTAGAGACCAATTAGCATGAAAAAGCTTATGCATGGGTAGAGTTGCCAGATTGAGCATATAAAAATATTGCATATTTATACTAAAAAATTGTTCATTGTTTCTCTGAAATTCTAATTTAACTGGTGTCCTGTATTTTATCTGGCAACTTTAAGTCTGGGTTTCTTGCAAGGATAAGGTGACCCTCCAAAAGATGCATAAAATTATAACAGTTTGAATTCCATTAAAAAATTACAGAGCATCCCATATCAAAATAGTGGCTCCAAAAACTTGCAGATGACAGTTCTATGAGATTAGGGCTTAGGTAGCAGTTGTCTTTACTGACTAGTTATTTCATGAGCCAAGCAAACTTGACGTAGTTCCTGAAGGGGGATCATAACTCTCTTTATTTGGCTTGTAGCTAGTTCAGTTCAGATGTCCAAGACCCTGAGACCAAGGGACATATCTACTTAAAATGTAAACCTACAAGACTTTGCTTGTACTGATTTCTTAAAATATAAAACGCTAAACACACATTGACTCACTGCATTTGTATGTCTTAAGAACAGGAGAGATGAAAACCTCAGAAATTTCTCTGATATGATTGATATCAGTACCCAAGAAAATCACCTCCCTGGTTTTGCTCAGTGTTTAAGTCTTTTGCCCTCTCTAATATTGAAGAAAATTACTGACATTATTTAGCATTATTATTTAAAGTGAGTTGTTTTGATATGCCAAGGGCAAAACACAACTTTATCAAAATATAATCTATTAATCTCTATTTCTATTATTTTAATATGGTATATACTAGAAATTGAGTGCCTTGTATTGGTTTTGGAGTTATAGAGACATGGGCTTGAGATCCTAGTTTGCCTTTTCACCTACTAAAAACCCAACAATTCCACCCCAGACATATAACCAAGAAAAACACATGTCTGTATTTCAAAAAACATATATAAGAATATTTATAGCAACTATAGGAATGTTTTTTGCAATACTGTATACTTTAGTAGTAGACAAAAACTAGAAACTGTTAAAATGTCATTCAGGAATATTGAAGATACGTCAGCAAAAATAAACAAACTAGAGTTATACACAACAACATGGATGAATCTCACAAAGACAATATTGAATGAAAATCTAGGTACAAAAGAAGATATACTGTATAATTCCATTTAAACAAAATTTTAAAAACAGGGAAAAATAAACTATAGGGTTTAGGGATGCATACTTAGGCATAAAGTTACCAAAAAAAAAACCCCTTACCATAAAAATCAGGATAACGACTATGAAAATGAAGGAGTAGTAATTGGGAAGGGAAATGAGGGGGCGTGTGTGGGGCACAGGCAACATACTAATTCTTGATGTAGCTCTCAGATGTTTGGTTTATGAAAAATCATTGAACTTTACATCTTTGCATGGGCTTTATGTGTGTATGTTATATTTCACAACAAAAAGGTTAAAAAAAATTAGAACAAAACCAAAGTTCAACCTAGTGTGAGTGAAATGATAGACTCTTTTAATTTTTGGAGCATAATTAATGGCATTGTGTCACATTCTGCTCATGACTATGAAAGTTGCTTTGATTGGCTTTCTAGAATTAAAGAAATAATATATTCAGTCACAAAAACAACAATTTTTAGTAGGATATCTACTACTTTTTACATAAAAATAAGGAAATAGCAGTATCACTGAAAAATATTATTAATTACATTCATATTTGATTTTAAAGCATCTCCTCAGGATTCTTTCTCCTTGGGATTATTCCAGAATAATAAAACTGAATATCTTGCACAGAGCTATTATTTAGCAATTGAGTTTTATAAAGGTACCCCAATCTAGATTGTTATTTAATATTGTTAGCAGTATATATGCCTATATTCTGTCAAACAAAATGTATTACATGGTTTCTAACAGTAAGCTACTAATTTTAGAAGATGTGCCTAGAACCTTGAAATCATAAATCCTGTTCTCTCTGATAAGGATAACAGATGAAAAGCCTACCCAAATCAATGAACTGGGTTCAAACCCTACATTTGTAAAAGCTTGTATGAACATGTATATATTTAAGTTTTTTTCCTTCCTCCAGTCCTTTTGACCAGGGAAGTACCACCCACAGATTGGCTCAGGCCTTTAGCACAAACTCCATTGCAGAGATAGTGGTACAGCCCCATCCCAACACTTGACCTGAGTGGAGGGCAGGAGGAGATGAACCAAATCCAGGCTGTTGCCAAAAAGACGAAATACGTACCAGAGAGTCAAAGAAACATGCTCACTACATTTTTAGGAATCAGCCTTCCCTTTGCCTTTTTTTTTCAAATTCCTATAAATTTATTTATTTTTTATTTATTATTATTTTTTAAAATCTTTATTGGAGTATAATTGCTTTATAATGGTGTGTTAGTTTCTGCTTTATAACAAAGTGAATCAGCTATACATATACATATATCCCCATACCTCTTCCCTCCTGCATCTCCCTCTCTCCCGCCCTCCCTATCCCACCCCTCTAGGTGGTCACAAACCACCGAGCTGATCTCCCTGTGCTATGCAGCTGCTTCCCACTAACTATCTATTTTACGTTTGGTAGTGTATCTATGTCCATGCCACTCTCTCACTTTGTCACAGCTTACCCTTCCCCCTCCCCATATCCTCAAGTCCATTCTCTAGTAGGTCTGTGTCTTTATTCCCATCTTACCCCTAGGTTCTTCGTGACATTTTTTTTTCTTAGATTCCATATATATGTGTTAGCATACGGTATTTGTTTTTCTCTTCTGACTTACTTCACTCTGTATGACAGACTCTAGGTCCATCCACCTCACTACAAATATCTCAATTTCATTTCTTTTTATGGCTGAGTAATATTCCATTATATATATGTGCCATAACTTCTTTATCCATTCATCCGATGATGGACACTTAGGTTGCTTCCATGTCCTGGCTATTATAAATAGAGCTGCAATGAACATTTTGGTACATGACTCCTTTTGAATTAAGGTTTTCTCAGGGTATATGCCCAGTAGTGGGATTGCTGGGTCGCACACGATAGAAAGCCCAGAGATAAACCCACGCACATATGGTCACCTTATCTTTGATAAAGGAGGCAAGAATATACAGTGGAGAAAAGACAGCCTCTTCAATAAGTGGTGCTGGGAAAACTAGACAGGTACATGTAAAAGGATGAAATTAGAACACTCCCTAACACCATACACAAAGATAAACTCGAAATGGGTTAAAGACCTAAATGTAAGGCCAGACACTATTGAACTCTTAGAGGCAAACATAGGCAGAACACTCTATGACATGAATCACAGCAAGATCCTTTTTGACCCACCTCCTAGAGAAATGGAAATAAACACAAAAGTAAACAAATGGGACCTAATGAAACTTCAAAGCTTTTGCACAGCAAAGGAAACCATAAACAAGACCAAAAGACAACCCTCAGAATGGGAGAAAATATTTGCAAATGAAGCAACTGACAAAGGATTAATCTCCAAAATTTACAAGCAGCTCATGCAGCTCAATAACAAAAAAACAAACAACCCAATCCAAAGATGGGCAGAAGACCCAAATAGACATTTCTCCAAAGAAGATATGCAGATTGCCAACAAACACATGGAAGAATGCTCTACATCATTATCATTAGAGAAATGCAAGTCAAAACTACAATGAGATATCATCTCACACCGGTCAGAATGGCCATCATCAAAAAATCTAGAAACAATAAATGCTGGAGAGGGTGTGGAGAAAAGGGAACACTCTTGCACTGTTGGTGGGAATGTAAATTGATACAGCCACTGTGGAGAATAGTATGGAGGTTCCTTAAAAATCTAAAAGTAGGGACTTCCCTGGTGGCGCGGTGGTTGGGAGTCCGCCTGCCGATGCGGGGGACGCGGGTTCGTGCCCCGGTTCGGGAGGATCCCGCATGCCGCGGAGCGGCTGGGCCCGTGAGCCATGGCCTCTGGGCCTGTGCGTGCGGGCCTCCCACCGTTGCGGCCTCTCCCGTTGCGGAGCACAGGCTCCAGACGCGCAGGCTCAGTGGGCATGGCTCACGGGCCTAGCCACTCTGCGGCATGTGGGATCTTCCCGGACCGGGGCACGAACCCGCGTCCCCCGCATCGGCAGGCGGACTCCCAACCACCGCGCCACCAGGGAAGCCCTATATACATACTTTAGAATGACAAAAGCCACAGTCTCCTCTAGGTCGGAATACTCTGCTTTCAAATTATTTATGTATAAGTATATTCATGAACATCATCTCCTTGTTCCGTAAACAGCCGTGAGGCTGAGGTGATATTATTAACCCCACTTGTACTGAAACCCGAGCTTTCACAAAGGAGGGCTTGATAAAGCAGTGGCTGCCCTGAGACTAGTGCCGCTGACTCAGCCAGCTGGGCCAGCTCCACATGCACAAGGAATGAGTAAATCCTGAATCCTTATTCCCGTTTAGATCAATGTGAATGGGTGGTAGCCTACACATTTGTTCCCAGACTGGCCAGATGAGATAGCACTGTTACCATGGATTTCTACAAACAATTTTTTCTTGAATTCTTAGCCTGGCTGTATCATGTTTGAGAGATATGAACGACATTACAAAGGTCAAGAAGGCACTCTACTTCCAGTACATTAGACAACAAGGACACAAACAAAGTTCCTTTTACCAGCTTTCATTGATGCATGAAGAAACCCATTATTGGGCCATTTGTATGTTTTCTCTAAAATGGCAACCTTTGGCAGTGATGTTTTGGTAATGATATGTTACACACCCTGCAAAGAGCTCATATAGGAAGAGTCTGTGGAAGCACTGCCTCCCTCCTGTTATGGAGAAAGGTCAGACTCGTGTCACTCTAGCTGACCTGGCACGAGTAGTAATCTTTGCACTTCGTAGTCAACCAGAAATGTAGAGGGCACATTAGACAGCTTGGTCAGGGTTCCTGACTGCACTAACTGTAAATTAGATTGGTCTTATGCATGCACAGCAAAAATCCCAGTTTAGACTTTCTTTCCTGAACTACTGTAATGATAGTCCTAAGGCCTGTCATTCTGAAATTGCAGTCAAATGGCTATGATTTGGCAGATAGCAGAGAATAAAAACTCTTTTGTTGGGGTATTTTGGCTAGATCATTCTGTGCTGTTGGGATGTTGAGGAAGACCACCTTAAAAAGACAGATAAAGGGAAACAAATCTGATTGGAAATGTTTTCAGAGGTTTTAGTTATTGAACAATGAACAGTTATTGACTTTCAATGTGAGAATAACTATGGGTGTACCTTAACTTAGGTTCACCTTTGTATGATGACTTTTTCTTTGATTGTAACTTGGGAATTCTTATAAGAATGCTGTATAGTCCTGGAGAACTAAAGATGCTAAGTTGTCCTGTAAGAATTTTATTCTTTAGATAGGACCATAACTGTAGACAAATGAATAACAATCTACTCTGTTTAAAATATGCTCATAGGTTTTGTTTTCTTTTGCTTTTATTTCTATTACAAATAGTATTCAAATAAAAGATTTATATGCATTTATCAGCCTTTAGGTGTTTTAAAAATCTTTTTCTACTTTGTAGCAGAAACAGCCAGCATTTTTCCTTTCTTACATTTTGGTCCTCAATTTTTATTGCTCATATTGCCTCTCTAAAGAAATCATAAACGGTTTTTTGGGGAGTGTGTTTTTATATGGTTATCCATTCATGCAGTTTTAAAGCCATTTTATTCCTAGTAATAGTTGGTATTTTATTTTATACTTTCATATTTTGGGGGAAAATTATAAATACAGCAATATAACAGGTTTTTCTTTCCAACTTTTCTTTTATTCATTTGTGTCCACAACTTACTATTAGTCTCATATTGTGTAACTTTTGGAAACCTGTGTAACCATTCTTTTCCTTGGTAACAGATTCCAATGCTCTGCAACAGTTTGAAAGGAGAATTTTGCAGTCTCCCTTATTATTATATCTGTATCACATAATGTTGAATCCTTATTTCAAAGCTTGGTTTAACATACATAAATGAAATTAAACCTTAAAGTTTTACAGGAAAGTGGAGTGTTAAGGGATCAGAAGATGTGGAGAAGAGGCTAGAATTAGGTCCATGGTGAAAAATGATGAGGGAGTATTCACTTAAATTCCATCATCTCCTGGGTGAGGTATGGAAAAGGAGTAATTTAGTTCTTGGCCATTGTTACTGAGTCTTAACTAATTTAGATATTTTTCAAAGATTAATATAGCCTTGAAAGAGTAAAAATTAAATCACAGAAAAAATGCTCCTGTAAAGGATGAGAGAGAGGAGAGAGGAGGGGCAGGGGGTTCAATCCACAGTTTCTCTTTATCTTGCCATTTTTGTTGCCTACTTGGTTTTATGGTTCTTGATGGTGGCCAGCTTTTTCTTATCTGTGAAACAATAAAAAGGAAACTTTATAAAGCTTTAAGCCATTTCAGAAACTTGTGCCTTATTACATTCAGTCCAGGAGGTACTTTGAGGAAGCTATGAGTATTTTGCTTTTTTGCCCTCTGTCTTTAGGGGCAGTGTAATAAAATGGCTATAATAATAGGGAAAGGAAATGGGGAAGAAATCATGTGACCAAATGACTTATGGAGGAACATGTTTCCCTGGTGTTCCCATTCATTTATCTCTACTGTATAATGCATTTTTCTTGTTTTACTGGGTAATTAAACCTTCAACACTCCCAAGTTTGTGAGGAATCTGAATCCCATTATGGGGAGATGCCTGAGTTTGATTCCCTTGTATTATTATCAGGAGTTGGCCTCTTTCAAAGGGAATGCTTTTGATAATGTTTGGAGAGGTCTCCAAGGAGAGTCCCTACCCTGGGCAAGTTAAGCACTGTCACATGTCTTGGCAAGGTTTACTGAACTTTTAGGTTAATTCCTACAGCTGTTTCTCCCCCTCCCACCTAAATTTTGTTTTAAACTTACTGCCTTGTCTGCCTCTTAATAGAGCAGGATCATTTTTCAGAGGTAGAGCTATTCTTTTCTTTCAAGTTACATTTTTATGAAAAGGAAAAAAGAAGAATCCACATCAAAGCCCTGATGGGAGAAACACAGGTTTTCTGCATGTGTCTCCTCTAGTATAACAGTAGTCTGATACCAATCCTAGAAGATGAATTACTTAAAAGTTACACTTTCCATTCTGACCCTTTGGATTTAAAGCCAACTCTTGTGTCATGTGTCTTTAATCTGAAATGCACAGCAAAGATCATAATTTACATTTACTTGTTTTCTGATCTGGGGAAGAGGGAGCTACAAACTTCCGTTTTGAATGTTTTCTCTCTTTTGGATACTTAGATCATGCATCTTTGTTCCATTTTTTTGTTTGTTTTTTTGGTTATAAATAAGCAAAATAAAGTAGTTCTAAATTTTTTTCTGAAAAAGTCACCTAAATAGTCAACTATCTCTCTCACCTGCCTAAGAATTTACTCTTTTTGGAAAAGTAGGAGACTAGGCAATTTCACAATTGCCCAGTTTTGGACAGAGCTTTGTACCCATAAATAGAAGATGCAATCTGAAAGACTTAATACTATTTTTGCTTGTTCAAAGAAAAATCAGGGAAATAATACCCTAAGACCTCAACAACTAAATGAAATGATGGATAAACAAGTGAAGGAAGATTTTTAAATCTTGAAGTACGTTTTTAAAAAACCTATTTATTAAACTACTTGAGTTTTCAAAAATATGCTGGACTTGCACAAAGCCAAATATTTTGGCTAAAAGAAATGAGGCAATATCACAATATTATGGGATTTTAATTAGTGTTTAATGATTTTACAGGTAATAGAAAGACTGAGAAGTAAAATTCATATTATTAATTGTTTTAGTGAAAATTCCTTCTGTACCATTTTAATTTTTAATACATTTTTCTTCTGAAAAGGACAATTAAGACAATATTGAATTTTAAGAAAACAGGTTTTCTTAACAGCAAGCTTTGTGATTTAACAACAACAACAAAAAATTTGACTCTTTGGGAGACTTGGATTGTGGTGGTGGCATTTCTGTAAATTTTGATCATGGATCAGACAATGAACCTCCATAAATCCCATGTTCTTATCTGTAATATGTCACTTTAGGCTTTAATGTTCTATAATTCTATAAATATACATTTTTTCTGAATATATATTTTCACTGGAAATCTCATTGACTTGGTTTATCCTATGAGTGTAATCCTGATTCTAGTTTCCCCCCCTTAAATCTGGGCCTGGACTACATATTCTAACATGAAGAATAATTTTACTCTCACTCTCAAAAAAAAAAGAAAAAAAGGAAGAAATTCTCTTCAGGAGCACTAAATGCTCAGAAACCAGATGTGGTTTATGTAGGTATTCATTATGAATTTGCTGCAAATTATAATTATTGAGACAGCCAAACCCAAAGGCACACTTTGGAAGATAGTATTAGGGACAGAGGTTTAAGTAGTTCTGAAACAAAAAGACTTTTTAAGAAATATTTAAATGTCAATTATTTCAGCTTGGTGGCATGGTGATACAAATTAGGAAGAGCTCCCCTTAACCCTTACCCTATCAAGTACTTCTGTTCTGCTTCTGGATCCTTTGGTCAGGGTGCAAGGCTCACTTTGTGCCCTGGGACACAGCGCATCATGGGGTTATGGTAAAGCTCTGATTCCAAATGAACTGGGATTGATCTTGGCTGTGCCATTTGCTAAAAATTTAACCTTGGAAAATATAAACTTTTTGAGCCTCTTTTTCCTAATTCAGTTATAAATGGGGATAATAACACCTACCTGGTAGGGTAATTGTTAGAATTAGAGATAATCTTCACCTGACAGAAATTATGTGCTGGATAAACCAGAGATGTTAGTGATATTATTAGAGTAGCTGACCATGTGTGTCCGTTAAGGGATAATTGGAAAGCTCTGGAGATTGTTGATCAAGTAGCATAAATGGGGGTTGAAAACAGGAGGCACTATTTGTGTTGGGCATGGCCAAGGAGCACACTCCAGCAGGAAGCTTTGGGAAAGCTTAAACCTTGAAAGGTAGGGAGGTACAGAAAGTGCAAGTAGCAGATTAATTGTAATGAGTCCACTCTTTTATTAATGGCTGGCTCCAGAATGCTGCCTGCCTTGAGAGAGTGGGAAATTGCTTTATATCCTTCAGATCCAGATGGTGTTGTGAGACAAAAATATACATTTTAACATTGTAACTTCTATTTTTCTAATATTACCGATATTCTGTGTGTTTACAGTAGATGTTTATGTTTCTTCTGCCAGGACCCTTTCCGTCTCTTCTGGGAGCAGTCCCTTAATATCTTTCAGAAAATAAATTACCCTCTTTCCTAGTCTCAGCTAAGTGGTTTGCATGAGATTGATGCCACACTCAGCTCCTAGAGATGACCTGGAATACTTTAATACCATCAGCACATTAGCTGACATCTTTTAACAGAGAGTGGGTTTGGAGTGAGCACTTTAAAACCTGTAAGTCTTGTTGGAGACTCCAACAAGTTGAAATGTTGGGACATGGATTCTCTTTTCCCCTCTGGACTTAAAGAAAGAAGCATAAAGTCTTGGGAATTGCCAGAGCCATCTTGGGATCGCCAGGGTAGAAAATGCCTGAGAAAAGGATCGACAACACAGAAGCAGAGCATAGAAAGGAGAAGGTAAAACAGTTAACATTACTTTCTGAGTTAGCCAGTTAATCAAGCACACTGAAAAATTTCACTCTTGTTCAGCATATTATTTCACTGTTGAAGTACAAAACCCCTCCATTAATAATATGAAAATTTGCCTGGAAAGAACCTTACCAGGCTCTTCAGTTATCTGAGCACTCGAATGTTTGTTTTGGGTTTTATTTTTGGTATAAACTAGTTTTGGTTGGGTCTTCTGAAACTCTAAAGATACTAATGGCACACCTGTTAATAGTAGAAAATTTAGAAATAAGCAAAGAAAATACATTCTATTTTTAATCCTAACACCTATACACCATCATATATTTATGGAATATATACATCCAGTCATTAATTTCTCTGTGTATATATACACAAGTATACATTGAAATATTTACAAATACATTTCTCGTAATCTGCTTCTTTGCTAAAATTATAGGCATAATTTTTTGTATATAATTAGTATACAACAATCCCATTTTTAATGGTTTCATAATCTATTGTATGGATATACCATAATTTATTTAGTCAAATTCCTACAATAGACAAATTATAACTATATTTTCACTATTTTAAGCAACGTTGTAATGAATAAACTTGTAGGTAATAAGGCTTGATGCATATTCTCGAATAGTTTCAGTAGTAAAAATCCTGAAAAGTGGATTTGATGATCAATGTGTTTGCATGTTTTTAAGATATTGATAACATTTATGTGCCCTCTAGAACATAATATACCAATTTATACTTCTGCTACTAGTGACTGAAAGTTCTTTCACTGGCAAAAACATCATTGTTACTACTATAACATTGTCAATATGATAGATACCAATCGCTAGCTGTAAGGTACATCCCATGTATAGATGTATAGATATGAGGTAGAGCTTTTGCAGATACTGGTGTGCATAAAGGATTTTTTTTCTCTTAAAGCTGCAAGAATGTTGAACTATGGACATGTTTAAATGGTGCTCCAGAATTAACTAAATTGGTGATCCATTTTAGTTGAACAAATGGTTTTATGCATTTTTACTGATTTACTGCTTATCTATATTAACTATTTTTAAAGGTAGGATATTTCAAACTCATTGAAGAAGTGTAATAGAGATGAGAAAATATTTAAGTTACTCTATATAATAGCAGTTGGTTGTTTATAACAATTTCATATGGTTTACCTTGTGAAAATATAAGGTATGTGGAAACTTTTATGCAGTGCTGTGTCATAGGCAACATAGTGTATGTCACCTGGGGTTCTTTTCCACTACTGTTGTTACTCTTCAACTAAAGGTGTTTTTAAAGGTGATTTTCAAAAAGCTGATCTAGTTGCTTGAAATGTTTCTCTTTCCAAGGCCACAGTAGACACACTTTTAAGGATTCTTAGCAAGAGAACACAGAGAATTATGGAGGAAGACAGGGAACATAAAGAAAGGTAGTTTCAGACTAGCATTAAATGGTATAACCCAATTGTGTCCCTAAGTCACTTTGTTTGGTCAAAGAAAGTGTGCGGGTCCTTGCTTTCAAGCCACCAAACTTCCCTATCTTAAAGGCTGAGTGACTGGGGTCACCACAGTGTGACCCTTCAAAACACTCATCTGTTTTGTTTGAAATAGCCTGTTAGCAACTCACTGATTCTCTCAGGTCAGCGTTAAGGTACATATGACAGTGCTGTTACTGACCAGAGAATTATCAGACCCCAAAAGATGCAATTGCTAGCAATATTATGGGCTGCAGGAAATAGAGATGATTTTTTTTTTTTAAATCCCATTTCAAAAATGGCTATACCTCTCTCACCTTGACAGGGAAAGTAGATCTTCTTGAAATGCTTCAACCAGCTTCTTTGTCTGGGTGACTGTGAACACTTGAAGACAAAAACCTTCCTGATCCCTACAGCTATTTCCGTTAACTCCTTGAAAACCATATAATGTGTGCGCCCAGCTGCTGAACTGTTTTGATGAGGTGCCACTGATTTTAATGGGGCAAAAAGATGGATGATTTACACCAGATGTCCATAAGGGCCATTCGGGGATTGCTTTTCTGGACACATAGTACATCATGTTGCTCATTGAATTCTTGAGGGGTTAACTTGACCTTTCCCTTTAACACAGCACTAAAAATAATGTAATTTCCATTCTTGGTGTCTCTTTTATTTATATAGAAAAGCTTCATGACAAACCCACCAGGCCTCTGAGAACAAGTTCCTCATTTATGTCTTCGTCATCCATAAACCCTAGTGGGTGATTTTTGAAAGTGAGAATAGACACTGGTGGACGCTCCCCTCATGAGCGTGAGCCAGGCTTTTATTATCAACACTACTGGTGCTGAATCAGTCTAGGATGAAAGGTATTTTCTGAAGATTGTTGGTCAGTGTTATGTGCCTCATTTCTAAAAAAGTTTATTTCAGCTCAGAATACTCTTGCCCCTTGGAGTATGAAAGTAAAATTACAAGTAGGAGAATGAAGCATAAATCTTTTCATAAACGTAACCCTTCAGGCATTATGTAACATTATTATTCCTTAATTTCTAGATTTCGGTGGTAGATACTGCACCATTTATTAAAAACTATCAAATTGTAAGACACCATAGAATTTATAAGATGGAAACTTGACTGACATTTATCAGGATTCTTAACTCAGAACATTTTCTGTTTAATAACAGAGGACCAGAGGGTTAATATTTTGCCTCCTGTTTAGGCCCAACACCTGGATTGGACATTCTTCCTGAAGTTCTTATGCACTTATTTAAACTCCTTATAAAAATGAAAAGCTTACTTATTTGGTGGTTATCATGACCTTTGCAGCAAGTGAAACTTTATCTTTTGCTATATATTTCCTTTAAAAATCAGATACTACACTTCTTTGAAAAAGAAATCCAGAAACTTAAAGGCTTATAACCATCAACCAACAATGGAGGCACATTCTTTAGAGGATCTAAGCCATGACCAAATGATAATTCATCCCTTCTTTCTTGTTTCTTCTGTGTTTTTAGGGTTTAACTATCAGTCTGGACTCTAGATGAGGAATTTTATTTTGCTGTAAAGGTTGCATAGTAATAACCACATAGTCAAAAAATAAATCCCCACGTTTTTCTTGTTATAAATTTGACTTCTGCATGTTGGGATTTTTTTTATATCTATGTATTCTTTTGTGATGCCTAAATATTTTCTTAAATATATAACAATTTGTAAGTTATATTGTCTTCTTTAAAATACTACTTGTACAAACAAATAAAAAAGAAGAAAAAAAATACCCCACAGAGAAGCAGATAGCCCTCCCCTCATCTTTCTCTGGTATTGTAGGTCATAGGTTCTTGTTTGAGGGATAATAGAAGTGTGATTTACCTTTCTAGTCTTAATGTGATATTTACTTTCAATGTGAGTTAACCGGTTAATCAAGCACACTGAAATAGTTTGCACTTGCTCACCGTATTATTTCACTGTTTAGGTACAAAACCCTCTCAGTACGTGTTAGCACTTCTCATTTCACCAATTCCATGTTTTTACTCAGATGAAAAAGATGTGATCTTTGTCACCAATTATCTTCAGTGGCCCTAATCTAGTTTTCCTATCTTTGGACTTCATATATCTGTGTGTCTGACCTTACAATGCTGTGATAATGCAACCTAAGGCTTTGCAAAATTTTGTTTTATAGGCCTACACCTCCCTCCATCTCTTGTAAATTCTTGATCTAATTATAAGTATGTATACGATTAAGTACATTAGGATTATGACCCCAATGTCCACATGTCCCTATAGATTCACTCATCAAGAGGTAGGGATCCTTTGAGTCCGGACTGACCTTGTTAAGCTGTGACTTCTATTGATTAAAAGAATACAGTAGAACTGATAGTGTATGAGCTCTGAGTCTAAGCCTCTTGAGGTCTTGTATATACACATCTTCTCTTTCTCTTACTCCTCTGCCTTTTCCCGAAGAATATACCTAGACTAACCTTCTAGATGATGAAATACACATGGCCCAGTCACCGACATTGTCCCATCAAACATATTAGTGAGCTTAGCCTAGACCAGAAGAACCATCTAGCCGAGTCTAACCTGTTCTCTAACCCATAATATCATGACCCACATAGATGATTATTTTTTAAGCTTACTTAAGGTACGTTTCCCTATACAGCAATAGCTTTAGACTCAAATAGGTTTAGATTTTTTTTTTTTTTTTTTTTTCGGTACGAGGGCCTCTCACTGTTGTGGCCTCTCCCGTTGTGGAGCACAGGCTCCGGACGCACAGGCTCAGCGGCCATGGCTCACGGGCCCAGCCGCTCGGCGGCATGTGGGATCCTCCCGGACCAGGGCGCGAACCCGTGTCCCCTGCATCGGCAGGCGGACTCTCAACCACTGCGCCACCAGGGAAGCCCAAATAGGTTTAGATTTAAATAGATTTAGATTCAAATAGATTCAAAGGAAAAGACTGGATATTATTTTAGTCAACATTGAACTGTCTGTGTAGTATGTAAAGCTCTGGGTCCACCGGAGTCTGTGGTTTTGCTCTATAGTGCTCATTTTTGGGTTTACAATTTATCTGCCAAATTCTCCCTTTTACATGACTGTGTATCATATTCTTTTCTCCAGAGACAGCTATTAGTGTCCGGACAGGATTGGTAAGGGTAAGGAAAGAAGGATTTCCCTCCAAGTTCTTATGCTTCAGTTTGAGTAGTAATTCCCAATATTTTATAATTAAAATATATTTTTTGCTTTCAGTTTTGCTGTGTTATATATTTTCTCCATAATGGCTATATGATATCCTTCTTCTATAAAATTACATGAATTAAAATTAATTTATTTTCTGGAAACACTGAAAGCACTGGGACTTTTTTTTATATTGAGGAAAAAACTGTTGAGTTTCACAAATTTATTTTAGGGAATTACTATTTAGGAGGCTGAACTAATCAGTGTTATTGGAACAAATAACAGAAAGAAATCCCAATTAATTAACCAAAATAAATTACAACAATCCTCATGTCATTAATTTATCCCCACAAGATTTCAAATTTCTAAGCGAGGACACCTCTGATTGGCTGAAAGAAGGAATATCTAATTGCTTTGCACTTCTATAATGGGCCTTTGCTCGCATCTATTTTGGAACGTGTTGCAAGTAAGAGGGATTTTAAAATTATAAGCAGCCAAGAAGCAAATGTCTTTTCCCATCTCTTTTGCTGTCAAACATTCCCATGTACCATTTCCCCCCAAATATCCTTAAAGATAAAATCTTCAGTAACAATGACATCATTTCTGTGCAATTAAAAAATGTATTTACTGTTTCCCGAATAGAATAGTAAATAAAATCATATAATTGACTATATCTAGCTTCAAGTCTTAAGAGTATTGGTCATATCTCTTCGAAATTTTTCACAATCTGATCTTAATATTTTGTACCTTATGGACTAAAATATGTTTAACAACCAACATACCTTATCTTCAATGATCAAGGAAAAGAGAAAGGAAAAAGGAAATATTCAGCTTAAATAACTATATATATGAAAAGCAAGAAAAGAAATTTGTGTAGATGCTATAGATCTTGTTTCTAGAGTTGTTAATGAGGCCTTACACAAAGTCTATGACTTTCACTTTCCATGCTTTCTTTGCTGTCATCCAATACCTCATCTAATTGATAGTCCTTATCCAGTGAGGTGTCCCAGATCTTTCTTTCTTAGGATCCAGAGCCCTTAAACAGCATTGCATCGAGGCAGTACTGTCAGTAGAACTTTCTGCATTGAGGGAACTGTTCCACATCTGCACTTTTCAATACCATAGCTACTACATGTGACTGTTGAACAATTGAAATAAGACTAATGAGACAGAGAAACTGAGTTTTTAATTATATTTATTGTTAATTAAATGCTAAATAAGCACTTATGAAACAATGTAGCTATATAGTTACAGTATCTTTCATTTACTTTTATCCCCAGACATAGAAATACCTGAAGATACTTCAAGGTATCACCTGGATTCGTCTGTATTCCTTGCTGGTTTCTTTGAGAGTCTTCTAGATCCTCTTGGAGGAAATAATTAACTTATTGGAAGGTGCATGACACATGATAAATCTACTCCAGTATTTCCAGCTTCCTAATTCTTTGGATTTGATCTTCTGTTTTAAATCAAGAGACTTATGGCGTTTTGTCTTAATTTAGATCTTTTTTGTTTTAGAATTTAGCTGCACTATCAAGTAATTAGTTAACACCATTTCCAGTCACTCAAAGAAGCACATTTATTCCATAAAACAGTATCAGTTCAAAATCTGTTCTTCTCTTCTTCTATCACACTCTGAATCTATTCCCATGCATACTCTCAAATACCAAGTATCTCCAAATAAAGTAGCACAGCTCCAAAATTCACTTGGAGTGTAAGCCTTCTTTTTCTGGGTTTGATTTCATAATTTCTCTATGAAGATTGCTGGATTCTGAATTAACTTACAGTTTGGGAGATGGTAAAGGAGGAGTGTATTGTGTGGAGGATGGGGGAGTGGGACATGAGAAGAATTTATTTTCTCTTAAAAGATCACTGCCTCTGGAAGGAAACAATAGAGTCTCTAAGGAATATTCTCATTAAATAGTTTAAGTTCAACTGGGCCTAATAACAAACCCAAGATTCTCTTGTCTGCATCCCATTCTCTGTTACCAATTTCATTAGAAGTCAAGATTTTTATTTTCAAACAACAAAAGCTGACCCTGATTAACTTAGGCAGGAAAAGAATTTACAAATATCAGAATCAACAGAATGGCTGGAGAAATAGTCAAGGCAAAGATACAGCCAAAAACAAATGAACAAACAAAAGAAAGATACAGCCAAGATCCTATGACCAGCTGCTAGTCCCAATATCATTGGACATTTGCTGTCATCACTGCTGCTACTGCAGACACTGGGCACCCATGGCCATGGTACTGAACTCATTTTTTTTTTGATAAACATTTTATTTTAGAATGGTTTTATTTTGGTAGGACAAAGATTTAGTCCATAACAGAGCCTAAATTTAGTGCTTTGAATATGTCCTATTTTTCTAGCACCATTTCTTGTAAGATAGTTCTGCATTGAACTGTCTTTGCTCCTTTATCAAAGATCAGTTGACTATATTTGTGTGGGCCTATTCCTGGGCTCTCTATTATGTTCCATTTATCTACGTGTCTATTTTTTCATCAATACCACACTCTCTGGATTACCATAGCTCATAGTAAATCTTGAAGTCCTAGAAGTCAGTCTTCCAACTTTGTTTTTCTTCTTCAGTATTATGTTGTCTATCCTTGGTCTTTTGCCTTTCTATATAAACTTTAGAATCAGCTTGATGATATCCACAAAATAGCTTTATGGAATATTGATTAGTTTTGCATTAAATCTATAAACCAAGTTGAGAAGATGGATATCTTAACAATTTAGAATCTTGCAGTGTAAACACGGAATATCTTTTCATTTTTTTAGATATTTTTAATTTCTTTCTTCAGTGTTTTATAGTATTCTGTATGCAGATCTATATATACACATATATTTTAGATTTATACCTGAGTACGTTGCATTTTTGGTGCTATTGAAATTATATATATTTTAATTAAAATATAATTGTTTATTGTTGGTATATAGGAAAGTAATTAACCTTTGCATATTGTTTAAGTCCAATGTAATTGTTATGCTTATTCCTATTGGTTAGGTGTTTCTTCTCACTGGCCCTGAACTTCTTTCAAGATTTTCCTTTTTTCTGTGGTTTTTGGCAATTAGAATTTTTTTTTTTTTTTTTTTTGCGGTACGCAGGCCTCTCACTAGTGTAGCCTCTCTCGCTGTGGAGCACAGGCTCCGGACGCGCAGGCTCAGTGGCCATGGCTCACGGTCCCAGCCGCTCCACGGCATGTGGGATCTTCCCAGACCGGGGCAAAAACCCATGTCCCCTGCATCGGCAGGCAGACTCTCAACCACTGCGCCACCAGGGAAGCCCTAGAATTTTATATGAGTAGGTGTGTGTGTGTATGTGTATGTGTTTGGCGTATTCCCTGCTTCGTATTCTCTGAGTTGGATCTGTGGTTTTGTGTCTGTCATTAATTTTGGAAAGTTCTCAGTCACTATTACTTAAAATATTTCTTCTGCTCCATTCTTTTTTTTATCTTATATTTTAATTATGCAAATGTTACATCTTTTGAAGTTGTCCCACAATTATTGGCTGTCTGTTCTTTTTGTTTTTTTTCTCTTTGCATTTTAGTTTGGGAAATTTCTGCTGATCTGTATTCATGTCTGATTCTTTCCTCAGTTGTGTCAAGTCTCCTGAAGAACCCGTTGAAGGCTTTCTTTATTTCTATTACAGTGTTTTTATTTCTAACAATTTCTTTTCATTGTTTCCTAGAGTTTCAGTCTCTCTGATTACATTACTCACCTGTTTTTTTTTTTGTTGTTGTTGTTGTCTACATTTTCCATTAGAGCCCTTAACATATTATAGTTATTTTAAAGTCTCTAGTCTGATAACTCCAGCAGTAGTGTCATGTCGGAGTCTGATTCTCATACTTGCCTTTTCTCTTCAGACTTCTCTTGTCTTTTGATAAACCTTTTAAATTTTTGTTCAAAGCCAGACATGTTGAATCACATAAGAGGAACTTTTAGGAGGTAATTAGGCCTTTAGTGTAGGATTTGTGTTTTCTGACTGTAACTTGTGTTGTGTTAATATTTGCCATAGATGCCAAAGATTTCAGATTCCTTTTGTGTCCTTGTTTGTGTTTTCCCTTTTGACTTAGGGCTTCCCTAATTGCTTCTCCTCAGAGAGAGAATGTGTCTTGCAGCTTTTTTAGCTGTTATCTGCTGTTTTATTGCTGCGGTTGGGAATTGTTGGGAAGAGGGAGCATTCCATATTCCTCTAATTATCTCTTAATCTTTCAGGGAACCTGTGCCCCAAGGCTGTGACCTTCACAAGGGTTTCTCCATTGGTTTAGTTTTTTTGTTTATTTTTTTCACATCTTTATTGGAGTATAAATGCTTTACAATGTTGTGTTAGTTTCTGCTGTACAACAAAGTGAGTTAGCTATATGTATACATATATCCCCATGTCCCCTCCCTCTTAAGCCTCCCTCCCACACTTCCTATCGCATCCCTCAAGGTCATCACAAAGCACCAAGCTGATCTCCCTGTGCTATGCAACAGCATCCCACTAGCCATCCATTTTACATTTGGTAGTGTATATACGTCAATGCTACTCTCTCACTTCATCCCAGCTTCCCCTTCCCCCCCATGCCCTCAAGGTTGTACTCTACATCTGCACATTTATTCCTGCCCTTCCACTAGGTTAATCAGTACTGCTTTTTTAAATTCCATATATAGGTGTTAGCATACAGTATTTGTTTTTCTCTTTCTGACTTACTTTACTCTGTATGACAGATTCTAGGTCCATCCACCTCACTACAAATAACTCAGTTTCGTTCCTATTTGTGGCTGAGTAATATTCCATTGTATATATGTGCCACATCTTATCCAGTCATCTGTTGATGGACATTTAGGTTGCTTCCATGTCCTAGCTATTGTAAATAGTGCTGCAATGAACATTGTGGTACATGTCTCTTTTTGAATTATGGTTTTCTCAGGGTATATGCCCAGTAGTGAGATTGCTGGGTCGTATGGTAGTTCTATTTTTAGTTTTTTAAGGAACCTCCATACTGTTCTCCATAGTGGCTGAATCAATTTACATTCCCACCAACAGTGCAGGAATGTTCCCTTTTCTCAACACCCTCTCCAGCATTTATGCTTTGTAGATTTTTTCATGATGGCCATTCAACCGCTGTGAGGTGATACCTCATTGTAGTTTTGATTTGCATTTCTCTAATGATGGGTGATATTGAGAATCTTTTCATGCATTTGTTGGCCATCTGTATGTCTTCTTTGAAGAAATGTCTATTTAGGTCTTCTGCCCGTTTTTGGATTGGGTTGTTTGTTTTTGTGATATTGAGCTGCATGAGCTGCTTGTATATTTTGGAGATTAATCCTTTGTCAGTTGCTTCATTTGCAAATTTTTTCTCCCATTCTGAGGGTTGTCTTTTTCTCTTTTTTTCTCTTGCTGTGCAAAAGCTTTTTAAGCTTCATTAGGTCTCATTTGTTTATTTTTGTTTTTATTTCCATTTCTCTAGGAGGTGGGTCAAAAAGGATCTTGCTATGATTTATGTCATAGAGTGTTCTGCCTGTTTTCCTCTAAGAGTTTTATAGTGTCTGGTCTTACATTTAGGTCTTTAATCCGTTTTGAGTTCATTTTTGTGTATGGTGTTAGGAAGTATTCTAATTTCATTCTTTTACATGTAGCTGTCCAGTTATCCCAGCACAACTTATTGAAGAGGCTATTTTTTCTCCATGTATATTCTTGCCTCTTTTATCAAAGATAAGATGACCATATGTGCATGGGTTTATCTCTGGGCTTTCTATCTTGTTCCATTGATCTATATTTCTGTTTTTGTGCTGGTACCATACTGTCTTGATTACTGTAGCTTTGTAGTATAGTCTGAAGTCAGGGAGCCTGATTCCTCCAACTCCATTTTTCTTTCTCAAGATTGCTTTGACTATTCGGGGTCTTTTGTGTTTCCATACAAATTGTAAAATTTCTCATTCTAATTCTGTGAAAAATGCCATTGGTAATTTGATAGGGATTGTGTTGAACTTGTAGATTGCTTTGGGTACTATAGTCATTTTCACAATACTGATTCTTCCAAATGAGGAGCATGGTATATCTCTCCATCTGTTTGTGTCATCTTTGATTTCTTTCATCAGTGTCTTATAGTTTTCTGAGTACAGGTCTTTTACCTTCTTTGGTAGGTTTATTCCAGGTATTTTATTCTTTTTGTTGCAATGGTGAATGGATTGTTTCCTTAATTTCCCTTTCTGATCTTTCCTTGTTAGTGTAGAGAAATGCAAGAGATTTCTGTGCAACAACTTTGTATCCTGCAACCTTACCAAATTCATTTATTAGTTCTACTACTTTTCTGGTGACATCTTTAGTATTTTCTATGTATAGTATCATGTCATTGGCAAATAGTGACAGTTTTACTTCTTCTTTTCCAATTTGTATTCCTTTTATTTCTTTTTCTTCTGTGATTGCTGGGGCTAGGAGTTCCAAAGATATGTTGAATAATAGTGGAGAGAGTGGACATCCTTGTCTTGTTCCTGATCTGAGAGGAAATGCTTTCAGTTTTTCATCATTGAGAATGATGTTTGCTGTGGGTTTGTTATATATGGCTTTTATTATGTTGAGATAGGTGCCGTCAATGCCCACTTTCTGGGGAGTTTTTATCATGAATCGGTATTGAATTTTGTCAAGAACTTTTTCTGCTCTGCATCTGTTGGGATGATCGTAGGGTTTTTATTCTTTAATTTGTTAATATGGTGTATCACATTGATTGTTTTGCATATATTGAAGAATCCTTGCATATCTGGGATAAATTCCACTTGATCATGATGTATGATCCTTTCAATGTGTTGATGGATTTTGTTTGCTAGTATTTTATTGAGGATTTTTGCATCTATGTTCATCAGTGATATTGGTCTCTAATTTTGTTTTTTGTGATAACTTTGTCTGGTTTTGGTATCATGGTGATGGTGACCTCATAGAACAAGTTTGGGAGTGCTCCACACTCTGCAATTTTTTGGAAGCGTTTGAGAAGGATAAGTGTTAACTCTTCTCTAAATGTTTGATAGAATTCACCTGTGAAGCCATCCAGTCCTGGACTTTCTTTTATTGTAAGATTATTTTCTTATTTTTTATAGAGACTGGACAAAAACTTAAATTAACGTTGGCCATGAGTGTAGACATATGCTTTGGGTTTTTTTCTAATTTTTTGTAGGTATCTTTTTTTTTAATTTAATTTAATTTATTTTTTATAAAGCAGGTTCTTATTAGTCATGCATTTGATAAACATCAGTGTATACACGTCAATCCCAATCTCCCAATTCATCACACCACCACTCCCACCGCCCACCGCTTTCCACCCTTAGGGTCCATACGTTTTTTCTATAAATCTGTGTCTCAATTTCTATCCTGCAAACCACTTCATCTGTACCATTTTTATAGGTTCGACATATATGCATTAATATATGATATTTATTTTTCTCTTTCTGACTTAACTTCACTCTGTATGAAAGTCTCTAGATCCATCCACGTCTCTGCAAATGACCCAATTTCGTTCCTTTTTATGGCTGAGTAATATTCCATTATATATATGTACCACATCTTCTTTATCCATTCGTCTGTCGATGGGCATTTCGGTTGTTTACAGGAAATGACTATCGTAAATAGCGCTGCAATGCACATTGTGGTCATGTGACTTTTTGAATTATGTTTTTCTCTGGGTATATGCCCAGTAGTGGGATTGCTGGATCATATGGTAATTCTATGTTTAGTTTTTAAGGAACCGCCATACTGTCCTCCATAGTGGCTGTATCAATGTACATTCCCACCAACAGTGCAAAAGGGTTCCCTTTTCTCCACACCCTCTCCAGCATTTGTTGCTTGTAGATTTTCTGATGATGCCCATTTTAACTGGTGTGAGATGATACCTCATTGTAGTTTTGATTTGCATTTCTCTAATAATTAGTGATGTTGAGCAGCTTTTCATGTGCTTCTTGGCCACCTGTATGTCTTCTTCTTTTTTTTTGCAGTATGCGGGCCTCTCACTGCTGTGGCCTCTCCCGCTACGGAGCACAGGCTCCAGATGCACAGGCCCAGCAGCCCTGGCTCATGGGCCCAGCCACCCCACGGCACATGGGATCCTCCTGGACTGGGGCACGAACCCGCGTCCCCCCGCATTGGCAGGCGGACTCTCAACCACTGCGCCTCCAGGGAAGCCCTGTATGTCTTCTTTGAAGAAATGTCTGTTTAGGTCTTTTGCCCATTTTTGGGTTGGGTTGTTTGTTTCTTTAATATTGAGCTGCATGAGCTGTTTATATATTTTGGAGATTAATCCTTTGTCCGTTGATTCATTTGCAAATATTTTCTCCCATTCTGAGGGTTGTCTTTTCATCTTGTTTATGGTTTCCTTTGCTGTGCAAAATCTTTTAAGTTTCATCAGGTCCCATTTGTTTATGTTTCTTTTTATTTCCATTACTCTAGGCGGTGGATCAAAAAAGATCTTGCTGTGATTTATGTCAAAGAGTGCTCTTCCTGTCTTTTCCTCTAACAGTTTTATAGTGTCTGGTCTTACATTCAGGTCTCTAAACCATTTTGAGTTTATTTTTGGGTATGGTGTTAGGGAGTGTTCTAAATTCATTCTTTTACATGTAGATCTCCAGTTTTCCCAGCACCACTAATTGAAGAGACTGTCTTTTCTCCATTGTATATCCTTGCCTCCTTTGTCACAGATTAGTTGACCATAGGTGCGTGGGTTTATCTCTAGGCTTTCTATCTTGTTCCATTCATCTGTTTTTCTGTTTTTGTGCCGGCACCATATGGTCTTGATTCCTGTAGCTTTGTAATATAGTCTGAAGTCAGGGAGTCTGATTCCTCCAGGTCCGTTTTTTTCGCTCAAGACTGCTTTGGCTATTCAGGGTCTTTTGTGTCTCCATACAAATTTTAAGATTTTTTGTTCTCGTTCCATAAAAAATGCCATTGGTAATTTGATACGGATTGCATTGAATCTGTAGATTGCTTTAGGTAGTATAGTCATTTTCACAATATTGATTCTTCCAATCCAAGAACATGGTATATCTTTCCATCTGTTGGTATCATCTTTAATTTCTTTCATCAGTGTCTTATAGTTTTCTGCATACAGGTCTTTTGTCTCCCTACGTAGGTTTATTCCTAAGTATTTTATTCTTTTCGTTGCAGTGGTAAATGGGAGTGTTTCCTTAATTTCTCATTCAGATTTTTCATCATTAGTGTATAGGAATGCAAGAAATTTCTGTACACTAATTTTGTATCCGGCAACTTTCCCAAATACACTGATTAGCTCTAGTCATTTTCTGGTGGCATCTTTAGGGTTTTCTATGTATAGTATCATGTCATCTGCAAACAGTGACAGTTTTACTTCTTCTTTTCCAATTTGTATTCCTTTTATTTCTTTTTCTTCTTTGATTGCCGTGGCTAGGACTTCCAAAACTATGTTGAATAATAGTGGTGAGAGTGGACATCCTTGTCTCGTTCCTGATCTTAGAGGAAATGCTTTCAGTTTTTCACCATTGAGAATGATGTTTGCTGTGGGCTTGTTGTATATGGCCTTTATTATATTGATGTAGGTTCCCTCTATGCCCACTTTCTGGAGAGTTTTTATCATAAATCGTTGTTGAATTTTGTCAAAAGCTTCTTCTACATCTATTGAGATGATCATATGGTATTTATTCTTCAGTTTGTTAATATGGTGTATCCCATTGATTGATTTGCATATATTGAAGATTCCTTGCATTCCTGGGACAAACCCCACTTGATCATGGTGTATGGTCCTTTCAATGTGTTGTTGGATTCTGTTTGCTAGTATTTTGTTGACGATTTTTGTATCTGTATTCATCAGTGGTATTCATCTGTAATTTTCTTTTTTTGAATATCTTTGTCTGGTTTTGGTATCGGCGTGATGGTGGCCTCATAGAATGAGTTTGGGAGTGTTCCTTCCTCTGCAATTTTTTGGAAGATTTTGAGAAGGATGGGTTTTAGCTCTTCTCTAAATGTTTGATAGAATTCACCTGTGAAGCTATCTGGTCCTGGACTTCTGTTTGTTGGAAGATTTTTAATCACAGTTTCAATTTCATTATTTGTCGTTGGTCTGTTCATATTTTCTATTTCTTCCTGTTTCAGTCTTGGGAGATTATACCTTTCTAAGAATTTGTCCACTTCTTCCAGGTTGTCCATTTTATTGGCATAGAGTTGCTTGTAGTAGTGTCTTAGGATGCTTTGTATTTCTGCGGTGTCTGTTGTAACGTCTCCTTTTTGATTTCTAATTTTATTGATTTGAGTCCCCTCCCTCTTTTTCTTGATGAGTCTGGCTAAACGTTTATCAATTTTTTTATCTTCTCAGAAAACCTGCTTTTAGTTTTATTGACCTTTGCTATTGTTTTCTCTGTTTCTCTTTCATTTATTTCTGCTCTGATCTTTATGATTTCTTTTCTTCTGCTAACTTTGGGTTTTGTTTGTATTACCTTCTCTTCTTCCTTTAGGTGTAAGGTTATATTTTTCTTGTTTCTTGAGGTAGGCTTGTATAGCTGTAAACTTCCCTTTTAGAACTGCTTTTGCTGCATCCCATAGGTTTTGGATAGTCGTGTTTTCATTGTCATTTCTCTAGGGTTTTTTTAATTTCCTCTTTGATTTCTTCAGTGATCGTTTGTTTATTTAGTAACGTATTGTTTAGCCTCCATGTGTTTGTGTTTTTTACGTATTTTTTCCCTGTAACTGATTTCTGATCTCATAGCATTGTGGTCAGAAAAGATGCTTGAAATGATTTCAATTTTCTTAAATTTACTGAGGCTTGATTTGTGACCCAAGATGTAATCTATCCTGGAGAATGTTCCATGCACACTTGAGAAGAAAGTGTAATCTGCTGTTTTTGGATGGAATGTCTTATAAATATCAATTAAACCTGTCTGGTCTATTGTGTCATCTAAAACTTGTGTTTCCTTATTAATTTTCTGTTTGGTTGACCTCTCCATTGGTGTACATGAGGTGTTAAAGTCCCCCACTATTATTGTGTCACTGTCGATTTCCTCTTTTATAGCTGTCAGTTACCTTATGTAATGATGTGCTTCTATGTTGGGTGCATATATATTTATAATTTTTGTATATTCTTGGATTGATCCCTTGATCATTATGTAGTATCCTTCCTTGTCTCTTGTAACATTCTTTATTTTAAGGTCTATTTTATTTGATATGAGTATTGCTACTCCAGCTTTCTTTTGATTTCCATTTGCATGGAATATCTTTTTCCATCCCCTCACTTTCAGTCTGTATGTGTCCCTAAGTCTGAAGTGGGTCTCTTGTAGACCGCATATATATGGGTCTTGTATTTGTATCCATTCAGCAAGCCTGTGTCTCTTGGTTGGAGCATTTAATCCATTCACGTTTAAGGTAATTATCGATATGTATGTTCCTATGACCATTTTCTTAATCGTTTTGGGTTTGTCTTGTAGGTCCTTTTCCTCTCTTGTGTTTCCCACTTAGAGAAGTTCCTTTAGCATTTGTTGTACAGCTGGTTTGGTGGTGCTGAATTCTCTTAGCTTTTGCTTGTCTGTAAAGCTTTTGAATTCTCCATTGAATCTGAATGAGATCCTTGTTGGGTAGAGTAATCTTGGTTGTAGGTTCTTCCCTTTCATCACTTTAAGTATATCATGCCACTCCCTTCTGGCTTGTAGAGTTTCTGCTGAGAAATCAGCTGTTAACCTTATGGGAGTTCCCTCATATGTTGTCATTTTTTTGCTTGCTGCTTTCAATAATTTTTCTTTGCCTTTATTTTTGCCAAATTGATGACTATGTGTCTTGGTGTGTTTCTCCTTGGCTTTATCCTGTATGGGACTCTCTGTGCTTCCTGAACTTGGGTGGCTATTTCCTTTCCCACGTTAGGGAAGTTTTTGACTATAATTTCTTCAAATATTTTCTCGGGTCCTTTCTCTCTCTCTTCTCCTTCTGGGACCCCTATCATGCGAATGTTGTTGCATTTAATGTTGTCCCAGAGGTCTCTTAGACTGTCTTCATTTATTTTCATTCTTTTTTCTTTATTCTGTTCTGCAGAAGTGAATTCCACCATTCTCTCTTCCCAGTCACTTATCTGTTCTTCTGCCTCCGTTATTCTGCTATTGCTTCTTTCTAGTGTATTTTTCATTTCAATTATTGTATTGTTCATCTCTGTTTGTTTGCTCTTTAATTCTTCTCGGTCTTTGTTAAATATTTCTTGCATCTTGTTGATGTTTGCCTCCATTCTTTTTCTGAGGTCCTGAATCATATTCTCTATCATTATTTTGAATTCATTTTCTGGAATGTTGCCTATCTCCACTTCATTAAGTTGTTTTTCTGGGGTTTTATCCTGTTCCTTTATCTGGTACATAGCACTCTGCCTTTTCATCTTGTCTGTCTTTCTATGAATGTGGTTTTTGTTCCACAGGCTGCAGGATTGTAGTTCTTCTTGCTTCTGCTGTCTGCCCTCTTGTTGTAAGATTTTTAATTGCAGTTTCAGTTTCATTACCTGTCATTTGTCTGTGTATATTTTCTAATTCTTCCTGGTTCAATCTTGGAATGTTGTAATTTTCTAGGAATTTGTCCATTTTCTGGCATATAGTTCCTTGTAGTCGTCTCTTATGCTCTTTTGTATTTCTGCAGTGTCAGTTGTAATCTCTCCTTTTTTATTTCTAATTTTATTGATTTGCATTCTTCTCCCGTTTTTTCTTGATGAGTCTGGCTAAAGGTTTATCAATTTTGTTTATCTTCTCAAACAACCAGCTTTTAGTTTTATTGATCTTTGCTCTTGCTTTCTTTGTTTCTGTTTCATTTATTTCTGCTCTTATGATTTCTTTCCTCCTACTAATTTTGGGTTTTCTTTGTTCTTCTTCTTCTAGTTGCTTTAGGTGTAAGGTTAGATTTTTTATTTGATATTTTTCTTGTTTCTTGAGTTGAACTTGAATTGCTATGAACTTCCCTCTTAGAACTGCTTTTGCTGCATCCTGTAGGTTTTGGATCATCATGTTTTTGTTGTCATTTGTTTCTAGATATTTTTTTATTTCCTCTTTGATTTCTTCAGTGATCTCTTGGTTATCTAGCAGAGCACTGTTTAACCTCCATGTATTTGTGTTTTTTATTTTTTTTTTCCTGTAATTGATTTCTAATCTCATAGCATTGTGGTTGGAAAAGATGCTTGATAAGATTTCAATTTTCTTAAATTTTTCAAGGTTTGATCTGTGACCCAAAATATGATCTATTCTGGAGAACGTTCCATGTACACTTGAGAAGAAAGTGTGTTCTTCAGCTTTCGGGTGGCATGTCTTAAAAATATCAGTTAAGTCCATCTGGTCTGTTGTGTCATTTGAAGCTTGTGTTTCCTTATCAATTTTCTGTCTGGATGATCTGTCTATTGGTGTAAGTGGGGTGTTAAAGTCCCCCACTATTATTGTGTTACTGTCAATTTCTCCTTTTATGGCTGTTACCATTTGCCATATGTATTGAGGTGTTGGGTGCATAAATATTTATAATTGTTATGTTTTCTTCTTGGATTGATCCCTTGATCCTTATGTAGTGTCCTTACTTTTCTCTTGTAACAGTCTTTATTTTAAAATCTATTTTGTCTGATATGAGTATTGCTACTCCAGCTTTCTTGTGATTTCCATTTGCATGGAATATCTTTTTCCATCTCTTCACTTTCAGTCTGTTTGTGTCCCTAGGTCTGAAGTGGGTCTCTTTTTAGACAGCATATTTAAGGGTCTTGTTTTTGTATCCATTCAGCCAGTCTGTGTCTTTTGGTTGGAGCATTTAATCCATTTACATTCAAGGTGATTGTTGATATGTATGTTCCTATGACCATTTTCTTAATTGATCTGGGTTTGTTTTTGTGGGTCTTTTTCTTCTCTGTGTTTCCTGCTTAGAGAAGTTCCTTTAGCATTTGTTGTAGGGCTGGTTTGGTGGTGCTGAATTCTGTTAGCTTTTACTTATCTGTAAAGATTTTGATTTCTCCTTTGAATCTGAATGAGATCCTGGCTGGGTAGAGTAATCTTGGTTGTACGTTTTTCCCTTTCATCACTTTAATTATGTCCTGCCACTCCCTTCTGGCTTGCAGAGTTTCTGCTGAAAGATCAGCTTTTAACCTTATGGGGATTCTCTTGTATGTTATTTGTTGCTTTTCCCTTGCTGCTTTTAATATTTTTTCTTTGTATTTAATTTTTGATAGTTTGATTAATTTGTGTCTCAGTGTGTTTCTCTTTGGGTTTATCCTATATGGGACTCTCTGCTCTTCCTGTACTTGATTGACTATTTCCTTTCCCATATTAGGGAAGTTTTTGACTCTAATCTCTTCAAATATTTTCTCAGACCCTTTCTTTTTCTCTTCTTCTGGGATCCCTATAATTCGAATGTTAGTGTGTTTAATGTTGTCCCAGAGGTCTCTGAGACTGTCCTCAATTCTTTTCATTCTTTTTACTTTATTCTGCCCCTGGCAGTTACTTCCACCATTTTATTTATTTATTTTTTTAACATCTTTATTGGAGTGTAATTGCTTTACAATGGCGTGTTAGTTTCTGCTTTATAACAAAGTGAATCAGTTATACGTATACACGTGTTCCCGTATCTCTTTCCTCTTGCGTCTCCCTCCCTCCCACCACCATTTTATCTTCCAGCTTACTTATCCATTCTTCTGCCTCAGTTATTCTGCTATTGATTCCTTCTAGAGTATTTTTAATTTCAGTTATTATATTGTTCATCATTGTTTGTTTGTTCTTTAGTTTTTCTAGATCCTTGTTGAATCTTTCTTGTATTTTCTCTATTTTGTTTCTGAGATTCTGGGTCATCTTTACTACCATTACTCTGAATTCTTTTTCAGGTAGGTTTGCCTATTTTGTCTTCATTTATTTGGTCTTCTAGATTTTTACCTTGCTCCTTCATCTGTAACATATTTTGTCATTTCATTTTTTTTTTTTTTTTGATGGGTGAGGCTGTATTCCTGTCTTACTGGTTGTTTGGCCTGAGGTGTCCAGCAGTGGAATTTTCAGGCAGTTGGATAGAGCCAGGTCTTGGTGCTGAAATGCAGACCTCTGTGAGGCCTCACTCGGATTAATATTCCCTGGGGTCTGAGGTTCTCTATTAGTCCAGCAGTTTGGACTCTGAGCTCCCTCCACAGCAGCTTGGACCTGACCTCCACCCTGGGAACCAAGGTCCTGCCAGGCGTGTGGCATGGCAAAAAAAAAAAAAAAAAAGAGCAATATAATAACAAAGAATAAAAAACAAAATAAAATTAGAAACATAAAAAATATATTAGGAAAAGTAAAATTATAATTGAAACAACTGCAACAAGGTAACATAAAACCACAACAGAAAGAAAGAAAAAGAAAAAACCTTAGCTTATGGGGGTGGAGTTTAAGCAGAGGTGGAACTTAGGCAGGGGCAGGGTTTAGGGTGGGGTAGGACCTAGGCTGGTGGGGGGTGATGTTTGAGCGTGGGGTGGGGCCTAGGCTCAGGACCCATGCAGCTGGAAAAGGCCCTGTGGGCAGGGACTAGGCAGAGGGATGTTCAAGCATGGAGCAGGGCCTCTGCTTAGGACCTGTGCAAAAGGGGAGAGGCAGCACGTGGAAAGGGGGGCCTCTGGAGTGTGGAGTTCTGGAGTTTGGAGGTAGGGCCCTGATTGAGGGTGTGTGGGTGGGGTTTAGGCCCAGCGTTGGACAGGGTCTCCGAGTGTAGAGGTAGGGCCCTGGAAGGGGGTGTAGGGGTGGGGCTTGGGCTCTGCACAGAAGGAGGGAGGCTCTGAGGGCAGAGGATTAGGTGCCTAAGTGGACCGGGAATGCACTGGCTGCATTCCCTTCCGTTTCATCACGACCCTACCTGCACTATCTCCCTCAGGGTCTCCCCTGTCCCTGCTGGGCCCCTAACCGTGGGTGGGTCCTGCTAGGTGTAGGAACTCCTCCCCTCCCCCAGCAACCCCTCAGGGGTGCCAATCCTATAGGTCTGGACTTCACTTTTGCTCCCCTTTCCCTCCCTCCCACTCCCTGGGGACCCATGTGTCTGGAGGGGGCCTTGGTGGGTGGAGGATCTGGTCCAGGATCTCAGCAGGCTCCTGGGGATCCAAGTGGGCAGGAGAAACCTGGCCACGCTATCTTTTGATCCTCTGCCCTCCCAATGGTCCCCCAATTTCCCCCTTCAGGCATGGGATCCCTTCCCCTCCCCCAGCCACCCCTCAAGAGTGCCAGTTCCATCCCACCTCCACTTCTCCTCTCCCCTCCATGCCCCACATCCTACCCGGTCACTGGGGGTTCCTCCCATCCCCTTAGGTGTCCATGGTCCCCCACTGGTGCCCGGTCAGTGCCCTAGTTGTGCGGAGACATGAATTCCCCGTCCTTCTAGTCCACCATCTTGACTCTGCCCCCCTCCAGTGGTTTAGTTTTATCCCCTACCCTCTACTTTCTTCCCTGACTGTAGTATTCCCAATCTATTTTCCTAAAGACCTGACTGTTGACTGTACTTTCCTCCTCCCAGTTAGTTGAAACAGGAAGACTAGAGAAGCCTGGAGTAGGAGGAATTTTCATCCTCAAGGAAGGAAATAAGTCTCCAGCAAAGTCTTTTCTTCTGGAAAGTAGGTCTTTGTTATGGAGAAGCCTTATAGAGAAGGCTCGGGATATATTCTGCAGTGATTACTCTTCTCTCCCTGCTAGAGCCAGGAGGGAATCTTTCTCAGACCTTTACCACGAGATCCTAGTAGCATTTCTGGAGGTAAAGCCAACGAAAGTGTGGGAGCTTCTCTAAAACTGTGACCCCTGAAAAGTTTCTCACTGTCATACCAGCATCAAACTCAGCCTCCAACCATTGGTGAAAATGATTATTTACATGTTGCTACCAGTTTATGGCACAGCAGCTTCAGTTCTAGGTAAGCAGATCTCAGCTATGATTGTTTGATTTTGGTGTAGCTGTTGGCCCCAAGACCTCAGTTGTCTGATGGATCTGAGAAATATCACTGATTTTCATTTGTCTAGTTTTTTCTGGTTGTAAAGCTAGAATGAAGACTTCCAAGCTTTTCCCATATCAGAACTGCAATCATAAGTTCCTCACTGAACTCTTGGATCCATTGAAATAATTTGTAACAGTTCTTAAACTATTGTGTCACTTCCTCAGTATTTATAGTCCTCCATTTCAGGAGGCTTCTCTAGCAACAGAAAACTAAGCTGTGCCTCTAATATATGAGATTTCTCTGAAAGAGCAAAAGTGCTTTGATTCTGTGCAACCAAACAGAAGACTGTCTATCAAATGTTTGCTGGCAAAATTTGAAGGATGTTTTTCCCAAATGAGCATGTACCATTAAATTTATGTACTTAGAGTTCTGGGTGTCTTATAAATACTGATTGTTTAGAATGTTTTAGATTGTCACACTGCAACCTAAACAATTATAAATTGCTTGTCATTTTTTTAGGACACAGAACAGAAGGTTATTTCCTGGTTTGGTCCTGCCTCCTGCTATTGCCTCATTTTATGCCACTGTTCCCCTCATTCAGTAACTACATGCACACTGTCCTCCTTAAGTTCCTAAAACATTCTTTCCAACTTCATGACCTTCAGATATGCAGTTATCTATGACTATAATGCTTCTCCATTCCCTGGGTAATTTCAGCTCATATTTAAACTTTCGCTTTGCCAGTATTTCAGAGAACTCTCCCCTAGTCCCTAGATTAGATTAAGTCTCCCTAATACATACTTTCACAGAAACTTGTATATTTTTTGGAAGTATCACAACTGTAATAGTTTATCATGTAATTCTTTGCTTAATCTTTCCCATTTGAATATAAACTCTAGGAGGACAGGAACTGACTGTCCTATTCACAGTCATATCCTTTGCATGAGTCCTGGGAAACATTTTTTTGTATGCATGAGTTATGAATGAATGAAAATTCAACCTCCATTTTTTTTGTATGGCAAACCAAATCCTTGATTTGGGGTTAGGGACCACAGAAGCATCTAGAGGTAGTAATGACACAACTAGAGTTTCTCAAGGAGAAAACTAAGAGCAGAAATTTAGTTCAAGTAATGATATAACATTTCTCCCCTAGGGAAAGGCAGAAGTATTTTTAAGGAGACTTGATTCCTTGCAGTTATACAGATGTGGGTATAACTTAATTTCTTTGGATACCAAAGAAAAGGATGAACTCAGAATGCTGGAGAATTCAGGGGTACTCAGATTACAGCAGTAGTAAAAATATGATTATCTTTATCATCAACTAACTAATCTTTTCTCTTCGAGTTTCTCAATGATTGGAATGAAACATGAGAAAATGCCTCAAAACCACTGATGACAAAATGATTCCCTGGGTGAGTTTTGTGGTGATCTTGAGTCTCCTGAAGTCATCTTAGGACTTCAAGTTTGAAAATGGCCTTCAATGACTGCTTCTGATGAATGTCACAACTCACTCACTTGTGGGGTGAGCTTGTGGGCTCATAACTGTGCTCTTAGCAACACATAACATAAAGGTTTTATTAGATGGAGATTTAAATCCATCAAACTAGCCAAGTAATTATAGTGCACTGGGTTTGTTCTTATATATCATCACAATTAATTTTTGAAAGAACTCCGTTGGGTAGGCTTCATTATTTCCATTTTTTACAAATCACAAAATAAAGTTTAGGATGATTGAGTAACTTAGCCATGATCATATAGTTAATTTAGTGCCACAGAAAAGATATGAGCATTAGTTTTCTAACACCCTTCAGGTGGTAAGTCTCATTTTGTGAACAGCTTTGTAGTCATTATCAAGTATTATGGCATTTTTAGAATTGTTTTCATTTTTGGTACTGCCTTTCACACTTAATCACTTAAAACGTTGATAAAATTAAACCTGTACACTCACTGAGCAGCAAAAATAGCTTAAGACTATCTTTTTGTGCCAAAGGTTATGAGAATCATTGTCCCACCCTCAATCCAGAGAAAGAATCCCTTACACCCAAAACCAAAATTCTCAAAAAATGTGCATTTAAACAAGAAAAATATGGAAATATGTAGAATATCAAGGTTCTTAAAGCAACTGTTATGCGTATAAAGTGAGCATACTTTATGGCAGTTTTTAGTGTCTGTTCCAGCTGCAAGTGTGTAATATGATCTGAAAATTATACAGAGTAGTATTCATTTAAATGTGTAAACTTTACTGACAGGAAGACAGCTTCCAAAGAAATAGCAGAGCCCATTTTGTTAATTTTGTTTGGAGGGATTTCTTGTAAATAAGGACAGAACAGAGCATGATAACTTATATGACACTTTAAATTGCATTTCAGGGCATCCAGCCAATTTTACAACCTGCAAAGTATAAATAAGAAAGCAATATTGTTTAATTAGAACAGTAGACAATCTTGATAAATGTGTTATATATTGATATTCATATATACGATGTGTATGTGTATTATTATACACACTTGTTACACAGATACACGCATACCTTTACCCCCACTCACGCATAGTTTTCGTTGTTGTTTTTACAGGAAAAACCAAGTGTTAATGAGGTGACCCAGGGCAAACCATTGCTGGAACATTTCATGTTGTAGGATTGTTCTTTGTATTGTGGAGCATCCGTATCTCTGGCTTCTGCCTACAAAATGCCAATAGCGTCTCCCAATTATTGAGATAGACAAAAGTACCCTCACAAATTTCCAAAATGCCTCTTAGGAAATGCATGACTCCTGTTGAGAACAGCTGCTTTGAGAGGTGGCAAGGAACTTGAACTAGGTCAATGGGAGTCTTTCCCCAGGGATTTTCAAACTGGTAATGTCCAAACTGTGAGAATGACTATGGAAACTGTCAGTGGGCATGTGCTTGGCTACATGGAAGCAGTTCGCCTGCAATAAGAGAGATTGAAACTGATGCATAGAGGGAAGGAGAGACAACAAATGGAGCCAGACTGTAGTGGTGTTTCCCTGTCCTCCCCTTGATTTGGTGACATTCCTCCTGTAGCTAGCCCTGGTTGGGTTTCTGTTGCTTGCTACTAAAAGAGTCCTAAAATAATATAAGTACTTATTTGCACATTATTATTTTATGTCAGGTATAATCAGTAATCATTATAATATGAAAGAAGCTGAACAAGGAAGATGTTCAGTAAAGCCAAAAGAATGAGGAAAACAACAAATAGAAAGTTATTTCAGGTTATGATGAATTATACCACAAAAATAAATTCCCCAAAACACTTGGTGAGATTGAAACTTTTAATATGTATTTGAAAATAAAAATAGAGTGAGTGCAGAGATTGTGTGCTAATCTTAAATATTAAGGAAGAAAATGTGTCCAAGGATAGCTAAAACATTGTATCTGTTCCATGTAAAATCCTTTCTTGAAATGCAAAGCTAGGGCACTTACTTCTCCTTACATAATCTTTACTAGGTATTATTAAGTGCTCTCTGGTAAGGCAAATGTTTTCGTTGGAAATGGCTATCTTATTAATATAGTAGATGTTTTCAGGATACCAGTGTCTATCAAAAGTTTGTCTTTGGTCCAACTTTGGTATAGATGTTCTTTGGAAAGTCTGCACATGAGATTTTCATTATAATAGAATGTTTAGTTACATAGAGATCAGCTATAAAATGTGTGCTAGGATGTCTAAAGAAATATAATTCAAAACAACAAAATGTTAAGAATGGTAAATATTACTATGTCTTGTGTTGTTTCTCCAGTAGAGTATGAAGCACATACTCTTTGGCGGATAATCAATTGTAGTTAGAGATGAAGGACATGGATATTAAGATTTAAGAGGAGAATCGTTTAAGGAAAACTTTAATGAATTCATATCATATTTTTAGTTTTTAAAAATATCCATTCAGACACATGCAAATATTGATTTGTGGAGACTTCAAAGTAAAAAAATAAAGGCTAACATGTGTTTACTTTTTGGCTAATTTCCATTTATCCCTGTTCCTCATTAAAATTGCTCTTTATTGTTATGAGAACTACCAATCTCATAGCTCTTCCCAGTTCTCCTGACCCATGATGATTCTTCTGACTTCATTTGCTAGTCCACCTAGCCTGAATCCCTAGGTCAAAGTTTCTAAAATTGACACACCTAGCAGCAAAAGAAAAGTCACATAAATAATAGGTATCAGAATGGGAACTCAAAATCAAGTGCCCTTGCTTCCAAGGCCTTTGTAACAGCTGCTACTACTGCCGTTTCCTTCCTTAATGATACAATGTATTAGGCTCTTCAAAGATAAGAGCTGAATGTTCATTTTTATCTTTTTTATAGAGCAGAACAAGATATTGGACATATAGTAGGAAGCTATATGTATTTTTATTAGTGCAAGAGAATGATATTTTTTATGTTCTGTTTTATATTCACATTTCATTAAATTTTTTGATATTGATTGATAATTAAACTTCTGATTAAGTACACACATTTACTTTCATTTTATCTACCAGCAAATTTATTATTACTATTAAATGAAAGCATTGGATGATAGGAAAAAAAATTGTTCATTTATTTGGCAGTTGATTCTGAGAGCTGGAAAGAATCAGATTCTTAGTAAAAGTTCACATTTAAGCTTTTAACAATGTCATTTAAATAGAAAGGAAAACAGGGGTACTGTAGGATCTATTCATCTCAAAAATAGTAAAATGATTGGATATTATCAAATTCAATGATCAGAAAGTAAAGCAAAAATAATCAGTTTGAAATCATTTGCTTTAACAAAAGGTACTATTCTCTTCATTCTTCATCAGCTTCTTTACCTATTTGATCCAACAAAACCAATCTATCTTCTCTTTATTGTGTGTAGCACAGACATTCAGGTCTTGAAACAAATTTGGAATTCTTGAGTATAAGCTGTAGGTTATGGTCTAACTCTAAACAAAGAGCATTAAGTCCCATTATGTATTTCACAGTTTTGTTAATTAGCTTTTGTAATTTTATTGCTATTATTAAGGGTAATATACATTTATTTGTACTATTTCATTTTAACTCTATTTGCTATTAATAGTAGGAAACCTCTATTGTTTGCATGTTTACATTATTTAAATTGTAATAAGAGAAAATTATAGCAGTGAAATATATTTGGTAACACAGCCATTTTTTTCCAGAGATATGTTGGAAACCCAACTGTTTGGGTCATGCAAATTAGATTAGAAAAAACCTTTAAGGAATAGATGTTATATAAAATTAAAGTGTCTGAATAGAATGACAAAATGACCAACCCAACTATCTTCCCATCTTTAAATTTTATGGGATTTTTAAAATGGATTACTATATCTTTTTAAACTAGTTTTCATTTAAGCTACTATTAAATGTTTAATATTATATTTGAAAATATAATCAGAGCACTGGAAGCAACACCTTTGGCAAAGCTCCTAATTTTGTAAGAATATTTTATATAAAGATGCGTACTATATCAATAATATGAAATAAGTAGTTGAAAATCTGTCTGAAGTATGTGATTAATATTGGCCAATAATCTGAATCTTTCAATCCCCCAATTTTAATCATATTTTTCCCTTCAAACTATTTATTTCTGGAATCATCTAGATAATAATTATAAACCCTACACTTTTTTGAATAAGTACTATCTTACTATGTTGAACTGTGGTTGTTTTGGTTTGTTTTATCAAAAAGAAAACTCCTTACAAATATTCTTAGATCTATCCATCCCTTTCACATGTTCTTATTTGATTCATTGACTCTAGAAAAATAATGAGATAGAATTATATTTCACTGGTATTTCTTTTGAAAAGTTTGTCAGAGGTATGAGAGAAGAGTCTCAAAAAGATTCCAAAAGTCTTACCTTTCCATCTCCAAAACATCTCCATCTCCTTTACATCTAATCTTGATTTTCCACATCAGCTTTTTCCGTGCTTCTGTCACACCGCCCTTGTTTCACACATTCACACTCTCTACCTGCTTTATGTTATGTATGTATGTACATGTGTATGTATGTATTTACTTGCTTATTGGCTATCATCTCCATTAGACTTTAAGTGCCATAAGGGCATAGATCTCATTTTATTTATTTAATAGAAGTATAGTTTTTTTACAATTTTTCAGGTGTACAGCAAAGTGATTCAATTATACACACATGCACACACATATATATTTTATCAGATTATTTTCCATTATAGGTTATTAGAAGATACTGAATATAGTTCCCTGTGCTATATATTAGGTCCTTGTTATTTATCTATTTTATATATAGCAGTATGTATCTGTTAATCCCAAATTCCTAATTTATACCGCCCCCTTTCCTCTTTGGTAAGCATAATTTTGTTTTCTATGTCTGTGAGTCTGTGTTTTGTAAATAAGTTCATTTGTATCATTTTTTAAAGATTCCACGTATAAGAGATATCATATGATATTTGTCTTTCTCTTTCTGACTTACTCCACTTAGTATGATAATCTCTAGGTCCATCCATGTTGCTGCAAATGGCATTATTTCATTCTTTTTTATGGCTGAGTAATATTCCATTGTATAAATATACCACATCTTCTTTATCCATTCATCTTTCAATGGAGATATATTTAGGTTGCTTCCGTGTCTTGGCTATTGTAAATAATGCTGCTGTGAACATTGGGGTGCATGCTGCTGTGAACATTGGGGTGCATATCTTTTTGACTTAAGAGTTTTCATCTTTTCCAGGTACAGGGCATGGATCTCTTTTATTTAACTCACTGCTGTGTTCTCAGCATCTCGTCTAGAGACTAGATTGTAAGGCATGGATTTTTGTCTGCTTTGCTCATGACTGTAGTCCCAGAATGTAGAATAGTAAACGACATTAAAAAATATAGTTACAGATTGCATCTAGATTTTGGTTGTTCAGATAATAGCAATATACTAGCTTTACAAAGCAGTGCTGCAGTCTTGCCCATCTTTAGGCTTGTGTGCTTTAGCAAAGTATTGAATTCAGAATTCAGAAATTCTCTATTTGTTTTAGATACTTTAAATTATGCTGTATAGAGGTAGAAGATTTTTCCAGAAGAAAACAGTACTACCCATTTTTGGGGGGAGGCTGTCAGTGGCCCTTGATTCCTTAACTCAAAGTTAAGAAAACCAACCACATCCAATATACCCTGCTTACTGATAAAAAGGAAACAGTTCACATGACCTTATCTATTGTCTAATGTCCTTGAGAGAGTCTGAGGGAGGCGGTGGGGAAAAATAAGTGATGGCTCTTTCTAGACATTGAGTTTCTACATGGTCACCTGGTATTTTCTGTATTCGTGGAAAGGTTATAAGCTGTCATGGTGGGCATAATTATAACAATTCTTCTATTTAACAATTAATTTTTCTGTGAGAAAGAAACTCCAATTATTTGGTGATGATAGGATAGATTTTCTAAGAATATACTTACCTCTTTACAGTCATATTTGGTGTTAATGCCAGGTAATAGATTAGAAACCTCACCATCGTAAAGTTAAAATTAACCAGGTAAATATATGCCCACATTGTCAACAATTATTGCTTCTTTGTGTCTTAATAATAACATGGCTTGAAATAGTAATTTGGAGTAAAAAAACCACAGTTGTCTTTTCCCCCCCACCCTCCTTCATACATTTTAACTCTTTTAAATATGGCCCACATCCCCTTTCTTTATTTTAACTTTAATGATCTTTTCTCTCCTGCACCAATGTGTCTAGAAGAGAGCAGGTGAATGGCTAGAAATGAGAATGGTGGTGGTGGGGGAACGAATGAGAAAGGAGCAAATACTAAAATGAATTTCTTTCCAAAAAAGAAAACAGCGGAATAATTTAGGTCCTTTCGCTAAATGATGGTCTGTTTGCCTTCTTAATCCCACCTTCCCCCAGCTCCCAGATTCACTCACACCCATGAACATTTTTTGAAAATGAAAGAAAAATGCATGCTAAATATATACCAAGTCAATTTATGTTGATGTTTTCCTTTCTTCATTTCTGTAACTGATTTTGGCACCTTAATACAATGATGATAGAATGCAAATCTTTATACAGTAACCTAGTTAGGATTCCTACAATAAATAATTCCCATATCCATCACTTTTAAAGCATCATTGCAAAGAGTAGAGTGCAGCAATGTGCTCTTATGTTTCTTATTTTCCAGATCAATCTGTTTTTCTTAATTTTAATTTATAATCAGCACAACTGAAGCTTCCTAATCATATCAGACATGCCAATCCTTTCAGAAGCAAATCTGATTTAACATCAAGGAGCCTGGCTTGTGTTCATGGAGTAGGGTTTTTTTTCCCACTGATTCCCAGAAGTTTCTAGCTGGGACTTAACACATTTACACAGCTGAGATCCAAACCAGTTTCCTAATATTTGGTGGACAAAAATCTCTCTCAATTGAGCCAAGTAATCTACCATCTGGTCAGCATAGCAGAGGATGTACCCAAGCGGGTGACTCTGGAGTTTCTTGTTTGTAGTTTTGGTGGAGAGGAAGAAAAATAAAGGAAATTGCTCTTGAAAAAGTCTGGAATAAATTAGAAGATGCTTCTTTTAAGGTGGAGTATTTACCTTAAGCTTTTAAAGAGATGTATGGGAAAGGATAGAATATAGCCTTACTGTCCTATTTTGGTTTGCATCTCAGAACAGTTTAATCTAACAGACAAACACCACTGATCCTATCTTAAAGGATGTACAATTTTCCAAGGAGGAACTTTGTGAGTATTTTTGGCCTATAAAACAGATAGCGGATGAGCTTTCCTTGCTAGCTGCAAGCTGGAGCCTGTGTCAGGCTTCACTAGGCACACAAGGCTCTGATTTTGTATCATTAAAGACTCATTATCTCTTTTAACTACTGTTGAAAGCATTCATCCATAACTCTAGCTACTACTGAAACAATAGAGGCTCCTAGCTCAGTAATAATGCTTTCTTTTTTTTTTTTTTTGCCAGCTTAAAGAGCCTTTAAAGGATGGATTGGCTTTCACAATGCAGAAACAAAAAGCTTCTGCTCAGGAAAATATAAAAGCTTATTTCTGTAAGTAACTTCAATTTTAAAGATTGGAGGAAAATCATCTGACGTGAGTTTCTCAGATCTGGGAGTCTGAGTATACCTGAATGTTAAATTCCTACTGGGGGAAATATTACATTTTCCAAAGGAGAATGACATGCCTTACTTATGCTTAGTTTCAAAGAGAAAAATACTTTAATAAGAATGAAACAGGCTTGGTGTATTGATCTTGCCAATTTGTTTGGTATTAATATATATTTGGCAGGGAGCTAAAGTCTCCACTGAATTCAGCAGTGGATTATATGAACAGTAATTTTTACATTTACCCGCTTTGTTTACACTTTCATTATACCTCTACTGCATTATCTGATGCCTTCATACAGTTTTCAATCTTACAGCCACTTTAATCTCCTCTTGCACTCAGCATATCTGAGTGAGTTTGTTGGCATAAGGGAATTTTGAAGGTTATATTACAGTACATGAATCAACGTAAAATGAAATGCACCAGAGACACGATCAGCCAGTTTTAATTCATTGCAGAAAGTTATAGATACCAAAATGCATTTAATGTAATCTGATCTCTTTATTCAGTCCTGAATTTATGAGGAATTCACCAGGAGTCAAATGACAACTTTGTTTTAAAAATAGTAGTCTATATTGAATGCCATTTTAATATATCTCTGACATATTTACATTTAAAGAGTAGGGAAAAGTGGAATCTTTGAACATAAATTTCTCTTTTCATAGAAAAGCAAAGCCTGAGAAAGATAATACTTTTGTTCATTAAAACATTATCTGTCATTGTAACATAGGTCAGGTTGGTGATAACAGTTAAATAAATCTAGCTCATCAGTACAGCTGGTAAACAGATTAGAAGCCCCCTAGATTACTGAGCATTTCATTTTAAAAAGGAGGCAAATAGCATCATTGTGCTCAGGTCTATTGAAAATGTTTTATGTCAACAAGCCTGCTCTTTCCCTGGAATGATCAAATGTTCTCAGTTCAGGCTGGTCAACAAGAAGACACGGACAGTGGCTTCCCAGACAACTTCTCTACCAGCAACACATATAGATGTTAAACCTCAGTCAATTATTGTTTGGTTATAAGACATGATCCTTCATTTGGGGTCCTAAGTTGTTTTGGTAATGCTGTCCCCATCAAAATCACTCGTCTTACCTGGGAATTTTTCATATTTCTCATATTTGAGAAATCTCCTTTTCTCACAAACCATAGCACGGGACTTTAGGTTGAAGGGCAAATGTGGGAATACTACTTGCTATTTTTATTTCAACACACAGAATTTGTAATCCATTCCAAAACAAACAAAATTTCCTTTTTGTGTCTCTGAAAATTTCCTATTGTTTATGTAGAAAAGCTATGTAAAGCCCAAGGAAATAACACAGTGTGTTGTAACTAATACATTGATAGCATCTTAGCTCATTAAATGTCGAAATTATTATCACTATTATAAAAATAATATTTAAGACATAGAGACTGTAAGTGTATTTTATATATTATGCTTCTATTAGCTATAAATAAAATTGTATAAATAATAAATACTTTTATTAAGTATGTGAAATAAAATTTTAGGTTTCACCACAAATGTTATGTAATAATAACAGCATTTGGATGGAGGTCTTTCTGAGTGATTAGTTTAATAGATGATTTTGTAACTAGAGCTGAATTCTATATCACTTCAGAATTATATTTATGGTAATAATAGTCAAATGTCTAGTTTTTATTTAATAGACGTAAATTTTCATTCAAAGAGTATTCCAAAGCAAAAATGCACCACTTTCAAATACCTTTATTTATTTGGTTCATTTTACTCTTGGAAAATAATGAAATAGTACTATATTTCCTTTATATTTCTTTCAAAAGTAGATCATGGGGATGGAGAAGAGATAAAAGAGTTAACATATTGAAGGAGAAATTATTTTTAGAATCAATGACCAGACGCCCTAGAATTTTTGGTTCAGATAAATCAGGAGTAAAAACAATTTATGAGAATCATCTACCAACAGTCTGTCCAAATAGACGTATATCCCCAGAGGGAAAGCTTGATCCAATCCAATTTAAATGAGGTAAGAAAAAGGGTTTCCACCATTTCCTTTGAAAGGGTAATTTTCCCAGAGTCCAACAAACATCAGTGTTAGAAACAGTGTTAGAAAATACCTCTTAATACACAGTCTGAGTATTCCCTGACTCAGTTGCTCCATTTCTTCTCTGATCCTTTCAAAAATTGGTTGACTAGTCATACCCTCCCTCAGTATCCACCTATTCAAGCTACATTTAGTTCTGTATGTTTTCATTATGGTTCAATTCCTCTAATCAAAGTTATTTATTTTTGTCATTTTAAACTGTTTTGGGTTTTTTTTTTTTTGGTAAATCTGTGGCAAGATAGTGTTTTAACTATGCTTTTATAAGTGGTAAGAAGAAAGAGTCTTTTCTAGCTTGTAAACACAATCTCTAATAATGTAGCCCAACTTAGGATGCCCAAGAAAATCATATACTGAGAGCTTTTCAGTACTAACTTGTTGCGTCTCTTTCTTTTGAATATCCGTATACTTTGACTTTTTCAGGGTAAATCTCAAGTGATCTTTATTCCCTCTACCTGTGTAAGTTGTCTCAGTTATGCCAGGCTTGCCAAATAGGATGAGAAATATTGATTGTTTATCTTTGCTCCTCTGAGCTACCTCTCACAACCTTGATAACTATTTCAACTATATTTGAGTCACAAAAGTGAGCACAGAAAAAATATAATAGAGAAATCATTAACACCAGCTCTGGGTGCATAGTCTTAAAGTAAAATTAATAACTGACTTGATTATTATCTTGTATTAACAGAACTTTGGGATGAAATGGCCAAAGTCGTATTTGACATACAAATTGATTTTCTTTCCTTTCTAGGCGAGAAGAATGGTGGTGGTGCTGGGGTAAGTGGAGTGATTGGAAACAGGCAAGTCTTGTGATGAGAAACTCTGAGGATGGTGTCTAAAACAGCACTTTGGAGGAGGATATGCAAGGGCTTCATTTAGGTGCAAGGGCTTAGAACATTGAAATGAGTGCTTGCAGAAGACAAGAGTCCCTGTGGTCCGCTTGCAGCATCCTAAACCCCAATCAGTGATCCCCAACCTTCTCTATATCTTTCAGCATTCTTTCCTCCTTCTCAGCAGCTCCTTTTCCACCCATTTGGAGTTGGCTTTTAAGGCATGAAGATTTTATTCATTCTGGGAAAGTTCAGATTTTAACAAGATTTTCCATAAAAAAAGGCTTCAAGATTTCAGGTGTGCAGGTGACACTTTTAAACAAGATGCTCTTTGCACAGATAATTCCATGGTTCTTGGAGATGGAGTCAATTCACCTAATCCATCCAAATTTCAGTTGTTTTCCAAATGTTCAAAATCATGAAGATGTAATAGAGAAATATTTTGTAATTTGCCAGAAATGTGATAGAACTGATCAGGTATATGAAACCTGTTATTCAGATCGGCAAGTATGAGGAAATATTCTATGGTTCCCCTACAGTGCTAACATTGAGACTTATTCATCTTAGAAGAAAAAGATAGCAAGAAAAAGTCTATGGTGGTCAACTTTTTAAAAAGATCAATCATTATCTTGTCTCGATAACCTGTGCCTTCTCCAACAATTTTTGTTTTGTTACACCTCCACAGTATGCTGTCTATGACACCTGTTAAAGTTGCCATATGGGCAGTCATTTATGTTTTTTCTTGAAAACCATGGGTCTATTCACCAGAATGAATGTTAAGAACAGTTACAATCTTGATAGGAACAAATGCAGCAATGGTTAATTGATGATACTCATAAAGGAATAAACATTGCAATACTACAAACATTAATACAACCTGTGGTCCTCACACCACACTTTGAAATCTGGTTTTGACACTGGTCAGTAATTGAATATAATCAAGTATTGTTCCATTATGTGTATATTAATGTAAATATTTATAACTCTCATGCATTTGGAAATTTGCTGTCTAACTATATCACCAATGTTATCAGAGTCCAAAAAAGAAAAGAAAGCTTTGATAAAGAAGTCAAATAGAAAGTAAAAACTCTGAGTGTAGGGCTTCCCTGGTGGCGCAGTGGTTGAGAGTCCGCCTGTTGATGCAGCGGGCGCGGATTCTGTGCCCCCGGTCCGGGAGGATCCCACGTGCCGCAGAGCGGCTGGGCCCGTGAGCCATGGCCGCTGAGCCTGCGCGTCCGCAACGGGAGAGGCCACAACAGTGAGAGGCCCGCGTACAGCCAAAAACAAAACAAAACAAAACAAAAAAACTCTGAGTGTAGTTGACACTGAAGGTTAGGGGCAAAGGTGTAGGAAGGAAAGCTGGGATACAAAATGATGCCTGTTAATTCATATAGCAACTGCGTGCATCCATTTAAGGGAATGCAAGCACATGAAAAAATTAAATGACCAAATCCAATTATATGCATCAATCCTATCTTCTTGAGCAATTATCATTCTTTTGTAAACTGCAATTTTGGCCACTTGTGTGTACCAACCCTTAATTGTTAGTAATTCTCTAGTTTTCTAGCATTTTGTAAAGAGAGATTTAGCACAAAACACTGCTGCTGCCAGCTGTTTACACTGTAGAACTGAATTACCAAACAGACGCACAAGAATCATGGGAGGCAGCCACTTGTGGCATTCTTAAGTATTTTGCTCTTTTACTTGATATTTAAATACAGAAAATTATTGACAGAATCAGTGATAATCATAAGAATCCCGGGCCATGGCTACTATTTTTCTTTCCGTGTCACAATCTCATCAAGAATTATAGAAACTCTTTCCTATATTAAATGATACAAATATAAACAAGGACCATCATGACTGCTTCTGCTGGTGATTTACTAAAACCCTCCATTTTGCTCAGAAATATAATTTTTAATAAACAGTAGGAATAGAAACTAGTCATAATAATGTACCAAACAATCTTTCAAAAATGTCTGTGTGTACTTCCTACAGAGTTGAACAATATTTTCTTTATAATCAAGTCAGCAGGTTGGTGACATTGTTTAGGAATTTCTAATGTCATGGGGTATCCAGGGTGGGCATGGTTGGGAGGACTCCCTAGATTTCTTTACTCTTTCTTCAAAAAGGAAGCCATTGGGAACCTTAAATACATGTTACTAAGTGAAAGAAGCCAATCTGAAAAGGCTACATACTGTGTGATTCCAAAAATATGACATTCTGGAAAAGGCAAGCTATGGAGACAATAAAAAGATGAGTGGTTGCCAGAGTTGGGGTGCAGGGTGTGATGAATAGGCAGAGCACAGAGGATTTTTAGGGCAGTGAAAATACTCTATATGATATTGTAATGATATATGTCCTTGTACATTCATCCAAACCTGTAGAATGTACAACACCAAGAGTGAACCCGAAGGTGAACTATAGATTTGAGGTGATTATTATGGGGCCAATGTAGGCTCATTCTTGGTAAAAAAAAAAAATGTACTATTCTGATGAGTGAATGTTTATTATGGGGGAGACTATGTATGTGTGTGAGCAAGAGGTAGGTACATGGGAAATCTCTGTACTTTCTGCTCAGTTTTGTTGTAGACTTAAACTACTCTTAAAAATTGTCTTTTTAGAAAGGGGGCCATTGCACTGGTTCATCTCAAAGATGCCTCATGGGTTTCTGAGGGTGGCCTTTAGTGACACTTTAAATTGGTTAGTGAAGGGTAATGCTGATGGCTGGTGGAGAAGAGCTGGCTGGCCCTGGACTCAAGAGATTTGAATTCTCCTGATCTTCTTTTCCTCACTAGTTATGCAATTCATGTACACAGCCTGGGGTTTGATTTCCTCATCTATCCAATGAAGACATTGAATGAGATTTGTAAAATACCTTCAAATCCCAAGTTTTTTTTTGTTTTGTTTTGTTTTTCTTTTAACAGCCAATGATTTGTCACTTGTATGTTTTCCCAGGCATTTCCTTGCTCATGGTTATTTGAAGCTATTTTTGTGATATCTTTACTGTTTTTTTTTGATTGGCTGTTCTTGTGTTTGTTGCCTTCTTTAATGGACTTTCGAAAAAAGTCTAAATATAAGCTATTTTAGAATGAATAGTTTCTTCTCATGTCTTTTATTATTTGACCCACCTGTTTCTCCTGTTATTTTTGGACTGCTAAATTGAAAATACTTTTTTTTTTTTAATTCTCCTGTTCCCTAATCTCTTTGTTTGGAATGATTTACTCTTGAATTTGATCTTGTTTGCCAATTCTCATAAGGTTGCATTTAGTCCATGGACATCCTGAGATCTTTCAGAAATCTGAAAAATCAGAAATTTCAGTACTCTGCCCACCCTGTTCTTTTTGTGTTTTCTTATTGCGTATTCATGAAAGCCTAGATTCTCCCTTTGGATTTAGAAACTCTTCCAACTTACGTTGTAAATTTTATTTATTTTTTAGTTCTAATTAGCGTTCCATTTAGTCCATTTCTGGCTGGATAGCAATCATCTTATGTCCAAAACTGAATGTATTACCTTCCCGTCCCAAAATGTTCCTGTGCCCTCTTTCCTCTCTTAGAAAATGATGTCATTATCCACGAAGTCTCCACTGCTAGAAACATTGGCATCATACTCAGCATCATTTTTTCTTATTCCTCATCCAATAGTTCACCATCCTCATTGCCACAGCCTCACCTTATTCCTCTTTATGCCATGTACCATCACTTCTGAAGATGTAGTCTTTATAATGTAGAGCTATGTGAGAGGAGTTCCAGAAGATTGAGGATGTCTGTAAGAATGGAGATTGGCATCTCATTTCTCAGTTGGTCATTTGGCTGGGCAGCTGACTTGTTCATTTGCCAAGCATCTACCTGGGCAGGACAAAAGCCATTAGAAAGAAAGAGATGACAGTGCACAGCAGAGGAACAGAGGCAGAGCATCCTCTGTGCAGAGCATCCTCTGTCATCCATAAAGGTGTGTGAGTTCTCAACAGGTCAGTGGGCATCACAAAGCCCTAGAGTTTGGGTCAAAGGACTCAGAAAGAAGCTGTGTGTTTTTTGCTGGGGGCAGGAGTTGGAAGATTTGGAAAAAATTGAGCTGGAGCTGCTTAACTGCACACAGAGGTCCACAGCAGCCAGAAAAACAGAGATAGGCAGCCTGGAAAGATGCCCATAGAATTAGGCCTGGAAAATGGAAAGTGGAAGGAGATATGTCTCAGATGAAGCATGTGTCCCAGAGCAGATCATGAACACCTTCAGCCCCTGCAACAAGGTCAAGGTGAAGAAAGAGGAATTAGAAAGGGAAACCTACCCTTTCCTTCTTCAGATCCCTGCAGCCATAAACCTTAGCTGCAGTAGGTAAATGAGTATTTAAATGTGGTCAAAAAAAAGAAGTTTTAAAGAGGATAGTAGCTGAAAATGAAAAGTTACAACTTTAATAACTGGAAGTGTTCAAGAGAGTTTGAAATCTGCCCAAGATGTGATTTAGTACATATCCACAGGATAGGGCAATTTGACATACTGAAAAGGACAATGGTTTGTGAATAAAAACTATATCATGTTTTCACTCCACCAATCTGTGACAATTCCATAAACCACTTAGCTATCACATACCATATTGCATGGTATTTCTATTTACATGTCTATTTTCCCTCCTAGGTCACCTATATCCCTAGTTCCTCACATTTCATGCATGTTCAAAGGTATTTGTTAATGAATGAAGGAATACATGCATGAACAAATGAGTGTTCAGAACAGTGTACAAAAGCAGATATGAGATCCTCAAAAGGAGAAGAATTAGGCAAAAATAATAAACTGCATCCCTAAGGGACAGGTGCTATTTAAATACTGAAACATGTATATTCATCACTAAAAATAAGATTCATAACAAGCCGCCTGTTTGTACTCCATTCTACTCCCCTTTCCATCCTAGCCTCTCTTTCTTTTAATCTAAATTCTTCCACTCCCACAAAAGACATAGGATTGCTACTGTACTTTAAATATTATACCGCTTGTGTTTTTTGGTCATAGTCTATTTACTGGCTAGTTCTGTATGTTAACTACTATTTAGATACTGTGAATGATTATGTAAAACTTTGAATTAAAACAGGCCATCATTTTTGCTGGGTGATCATTTTCCTTCTCCATATTTTGTAACGCAAGATTCTCAAATCATCTGATGTAGTTGCTTTAACAAGTTTTGAAACTGCAAATATGAACTTTTCATGGTTTTAGATGCATGCCCATGTGAAGCTGTTTCAGAAGACTGAGAATATGCTACTTCTCTTCTTTAAAAAACAGTAGTTTTCCTTGCTTTCTGCTTTGGAGTTGCAAACCAATACTGCCATCCACTGTTCCTTTGGATAATCTTTTTCCCACAGTTCTTGCCAAGATGTTTTGCGAAGAAAACCTGACAACAAAATTAAGTTCTTTGAAAGGATGGGGAGTTTGTTACTTTTGGGCAAGCACTGCACTGAAGATCGTAAAGGAATCAAACATCATGACTTATCTTTTTCCAAATGCCTTGATGGAGAAAGCACACTCTCAAAATGTGAGCAAGTAAATGAGCAATCTATAGAGTAAACTTCTTCCTGGACATCACAGGAGGGGAAAAAAATCACCTAGTGCCTCTTTGATCACTGCTTAACTTTGCTTCATGTGGCTCCCCAGGCTCAGGGTTATTTCTCATCGCAGTCATAGTCTAATGTTTTAGGAAGAAAGCCAGTCTTTTCCTTCAAGCCAGCACACAGGGTTCTCTGTTTGTCTTATACTTTCAGAAAAGTCCTCCAACTCTTTGAGAGCAGAGCCCATGTTCCTAATGTCTAACGCTTCTAACTGATTTGATTCCTTTTTGTTCTGCTCTGCAGGTATCCCTTCTGTATTATGCATCTCTTTTGAGCCTTACCCTTTCTCTCTTCAGTTCAGTTTTCAACTAATAAATTTGTAATTAAGATTATGAGGAATTCCTTATTTTTCTTTCTTATGAAACATAATTGACCCTTTGGGACATGTGGGCATAATCAAGGGCCAAAAATGTGAGGCTGATTATGTCATTATTGAAAGGACTTGAGGGGACCTGGTCCAATTCCTGACTCTACATGTGAAGAAACTGAGACCCAGGGAGTCAGTAATGGCAAAGCCAGTGGCAGAACCCAGGTCTCTCAACCCTGGTCAAAGCCTTTTTCCTGCAAAATGCTCCTCCCAGATGCACAGTTCATCTCTTTGTCCCTGGGTTATAGGACATCTTAAGTGGCTTTAAAAAAAAAATAACATAAACCTCTCTGAAGACTTCTTTGTTCCTCTGTGCACCTCATACTCCTCTTGACTGTCAACTCCCGGAAAAGTAGCAGGATGTCTAGGTTGAGAAAGAGTTCACGACAATGACATCCTTCTTTCCTTTCACTCAGGAGAGGAGAAGGTATGTGAGCAAGATAGCCTGGAAAGAACAGAGAGGAGGGCTGTCTGTCTTTTAGTCCTGTTTTGGTAAGAGGACAATTAAATATTATTTTACTTATCTAGATTTATAGCTCCTACATCAGGTGATCTCAGTTCCTTCATTCATACAGACACCATTTGTGTTTGAACTGTTCTTTTGATTTATGCAGGCCATATCTCCTCAGTATCTCTTGAAATAGCCCTCAAGCAGGCCACATGGTAATACTGGAAAGCTGAATGGCTGTCTCAATGTTTGTTCAGTGCTATTCATTCAGCAACCACTTTTTTCTGCTTGAAAAAACACACCAATATGTTGTTCCTATTCCCATCATATTCCAACCCAATGGGGTGCTGGTACTTTTTATTTTATGAATTGACATTGTGTAGGTGTGAGGTTGAGCTGTACAAAGTTTTCCTGCAAAAGAAGATGGTGCTGGAATTCTTTAAGGAAAATCATTTCTTTCTCTAATAACAGATTTTTTTCTAAATAAATGATTATCAAAGATAAAAGTGATTTAGAGAAGTTAGTGGAGGCTGCTAGGTAAAATGTACCCTGAGAGAAGGACCACAGTGGGCAGAAAAGGGGCTGATAAGTTTAATTATAACATAAAAAGTAGTAAGAAAATGACTCTTTACCAATATTGTATGTAATAAGCATTATGTTCAGAATTTGGAATATATTATCTCATTCCTCATAAAGTTCTGGAAGCAATTATAATTATACCCACTTTTCAGTTGAATAAACTAAGACTGGGAGAACAAGAGACTTCTCTGAGATCACTTAGAAAATAAACGCCAACATGAGGAATGAGTCCAGGTGTGCCTGAATAGAAAGCTTACAGAAGAAAGTGAGCTTAAGGCATCTGCTGGCAATAAGAAGTTGATTTACTTGTCTGGAGTGAAAAATTCATAAGAAATATTGGGGCAGGAACCCAGAAAGATAGGAATTCTGAATGCTAGGTAGAATTTATTTAATTTTATTCTATAGACAATGAGGAATCATTGGTGCTTTTAAGTGATACGGAGGAGTCATCAAAATTGTGTTTTAGAAAAAAAAATATCTGGTAGTCATGTGCAAAGTGGACATTGCAAACAATAAGACCAATTTGAGAACTATTCCAATAGCCCAGGAATGATGCTAATGGGAAGATGAAAAAAAAGACAATTTTTATAGGGTGACCTTACAGCATAACACAAAATGACCTGATGATGTAAATAATTTATTCATTCACTTATTCCACTAATATTTATCACTATGCTAAGGATTGGCATCTTATACTTCAATCAGGAACATATATATATTTTTGAATGCTCTCACTGAACACTTTTTTTTGAATTTTATTTAATTAATTTTTTTATAGAGCAGGTTCTTATTAGTTATCCATTTTATACATATTAGTGTATATATTCAATCCCAATCTCCCAGTTCATCACAACACCACCCCACCCCCATGCCACTTTCCCCCCTTGGTGTCCATACGTTTGTTCTCTACATCTGTGTCTCTATTTCTGCCCTGCAGACCGGTTCATCTGTACCATTTTTCTAGGTTCCACATATATGCGTTAATGTACGATATTTGTTTTTCTCTTTCTGACTTACTTCACTCTGTATGATGGTCTCTAGATCCATACACGTCTCTACAAATGACCCAATTTCGCTCCTTTTTATGGCTGAGTAATATTCCATTGTATATATGTACCACAGCTTCTTTATCGCTTCGTCTGTCGATGGACATTTAGGTTGCTTCCATGACCTGGCTATTGTAAATAGTGCTGCAATGAACATTGGGGTGCATGTGTCTTTTTGATTTATGGTTTTCTTTGGGTATATGCCCAGTAGTGAGGTTGCTGGGTCATATGGTAATCCTATTTTTAGTTTTGTAAGGAACCACTGTACTGTTCTCCATAGTGGCTGTATCAATGTACATTCCCACCAACAGTGCAAGAGGGTTCCCTTTTCTCCACACCCTTTCCAGCATTTGTTGTTTGTAGATTTTCTGATGATGCCCATTCTAACGTGTGAGGTGATACCTCATTGTAGTTTTGACTTGCATTTCTCTAATAATTAGTGATGTTGAGCAGCTTTTCATGTGTTTCTTGGCCATCTGTATGCCTTCTTTGGAGAAATGTCTATTTAGGTCTTCTGCCCATTTTTGGATTGGGTTGTTTTTTTAATATTGAGCTGCATGAGCTGTTTATATATTTTGGAGATTAATCCTTTGTCCGTTGATTCGTTTGCAAATATTTTCTCCCATTCTGAGGGTTTGCCTTTTCATCTTGTTTGTAGTTTCCTTTGCTTTGCAAAAGCTTTGAAGTTTCATTGGGTCCCATTTGTTTATTTTTGTTTTTATTTCCATTACTGTTAGAGGTGGATCAAAAAAGATTTTGCTGTGATTTATGTCAAAGAGTGTTCTTCCTATGTTTTCCTCTAAGAGTTTTATCATGTCTGGTCTTACATTTAGGTCTCTAATCCATTTTGAGTTTATTTTTGTGTATGGTGTTAGGGAGTGTTCTGATTTCATTCTTTTACATGCAGCTGTCCAGTTTTCCCAGCACCACTTATTGAAAAGACTGTCTTTTCTCCACTGTATATCCTTGCCTCCTTTGTCATATATTAGTTGACCATAGGTGTATGGGTTTACCTCTGGGCTTTCTATCCTGTTCCATTGATCTATATTTCTGTTTTTGTGCCAGTACCATATAGTCTTGATTACTGTAGTTTTATAGTATAGTCTCAAGTCAGGGAGTCTGATTCCTTCAGCTCCGTTTTTTTCCCTCAAGACTTCTTTGGCTATTCGGGGTCTTTTGTGTCTCCATACAAATTTTAATATTTTTTGTTTTAGTTCCGTAAAAAATTCCATTGGTAATTTGATAGGGATTGCATTGAATCTGTAGATTGCTTTGGGTAGTATAGTCATTTTCACAGTATTGATTCTTCTAACCCAAGAACGTGTTATGTTTCTCCATGTGTTTATATCATCTTTGATTTCTTTCATCAGTGTCTTATAGTTTTCTGCATACAGGTCTTTTGTCCCTAGGTAGGTTTATTCCTAGGTATTTTATTCTTTTCGTTGCAATGGTAAATGGGAGTGTTTCCTTAATTTCTCTTTCAGATTTTTCATCATTAATGTAAAGGAATGTAAGAGGTTTCTGTGCATTAATTTTATATCTTGCTACTTTACCAAATTCATTGATTAGCTCTAGTAGTTTTCTGGTGGCATTTTTAGGATTCTCTCTATATAGTATCATGTCATCTGCACATTGACAGTTTTATTTCTTCTTTTCAAATTTGTATTTCTTTTTCTTCTGTGATTGCTGGGGCTAGGACTTCCAATGATATGCTGAATAATAGTGGCGAGAGTGGACATCCTTGTCTTGTTCTTGATCTTAGAGGAAATGCTTTCAGTTTTTCACCATTGAGAATGATGTTTGCTGTATATGGCCTTTATTATGTTGAGGTAGGTTCTCTGTATGCCCAGGGAACCTATATTTTTTAATTGGACATTTTATTTGGAAATAATTGTAGATTCATATGCAATTTTAAGAAATAATGCAGAGATAATCTTGTGTACCCTTTATTCAGTTTCCCCCATTTTTAACATCTTGCAAAAATTCTCATTTATATCATCACCAGGATATTGATATTGGTATAGTCCACTGATCTTATTCAGATTTCCCTATGTTTACTTATACTCCATGTGTTTGAAATATTATTTATTCTATAGGTACAGTATATTCTTATTATGCTCGTTTAACCAGTTTCTATCATAAATCCTCACCAGTTCCCCAGCTTGCCACAAGGAGAGTCTAAGAACTTTGTTAAATGCACCATGGACTAGCCTGCCCATCACTCAGGTCCCAAACTAACAGGTTTGAAACTGTGTTTAAGTCTTACTTCTTGTGGTTAAAACCTGCTTATCTTTTCCTTCAACTGACTTTCATCTTTCCTGAAAGTTTTGGGAACTTGTGATGTATTTTTCTATCATTCCAGTAAACACAGTTCATTACTATACTGAAATGGCCCTCACTCTTAGAGAGCTGTATATTCTGCTCCTCTCAGGATTCATATTCTTCTCTAACCTGCCTGGATCTGTCTACTTGAAGACCTCCAAGTAGGTCGTACAAGACCCACAGATGTGACTTCTGACTCACGAGCAGTGTGACTTTTAGTCTCAATATTCTTGTTCCTTCTACTCCAAAGTCTCATGATGCTGTGGGAAGCTTACCCTGCATTTTCTGTCCTTTTAATTCTTGTTTTGTACCTGCTTTTTATCCTCTCAGACTACCTGGGCTCTCACTTTGCCTGCTCAGTATCCCCTAAAACCTTTTCTCAGGAGGGAATCTGAGAACTTATTGCACACCGTGTACATGGTCCATGCAGCTAACAAGGGGGAGCAAATGTGTGGGCATCAGCAGTGCTTTGGGGATGGCATTTGGTTAGGGAAACCCAGGATTGTCTATCTAGGGGAAGTGGTATAATATGAAAAGCACTAGACCCTGAAAGTAGACTGCCTGGATTTGAACCCAGGCTCTGCGACTTAGTGCCTATGTGACCTTGGGAAATTACTTACCATCTCTGAGCCTCAATTTCTGCATCTGTAATATGTAAAAAGTAACAGTTCTTCACAGCATTGCTTTAAGTATTAGATGAGCTAGTGTAACTTAAGCACATAGCATCATGCTTGGCACACAGTAAGCATCCAACTCTTAGTGTTATAATTTAAAAAGGCATAGACATAACTGGGGTGTGGCATTCATGCAGCACCTATAGGTCTCCTGATGGCTAGATTATTTTAAAAACTGCCTTTTCTTATTACCCAAATTTATTCTTCTATCCTTCATAGTTGTTGTATTGCTGGATAATATGGCAAAATTTTTTAAATGTTTGAATTTTGTTTCTAAAGAGTAATAAAACACATGTTTATGGGGGCTTTCTTGTATCTGTATCATGCTACAGAGATATCTGTGTGTGTTTTTGGAAAAGAGGAAGGGGACAAGTGTATTCAATATGTATTAATTGGGAATCTATATTTTATTTGGAAATAATTATAGATTGATTTGCAATTAAAAGAAGTAGTACAGAGATACCCTGTGAATTCTTTACCCAGTTTCCTCCATTTTTAACATGTATTATGTGTAGTCTTATACTAACACTTTAGACTTGTTAACTCAAATAGTCTTTAAAATAACCCTTTGGAGCAGGTATCAAATTCTGCAATATAGGGCTTCCCTGGTGGCGCAGTGGTTGAGAGTCTGCCTGCTGATACAGGGGACACGGGTTCGTGCTCCGGTCCGGGAAGATCCCACATACCGCGGAGCGGCTAGGCCCGTGAGCCATGGCCGCTGAGCCTGCGCGTCCGGAGCCTGTGCTCTGCAAGTGGAGGGGCCACAGCAGTGAGAGGCCCACATACCGCAAAAAAAAAAAAAAAAAATCTGCAATATTTAGAAGAGGATATTAAGACTCAGAAAGATTAAATAACTTGTCCAAGGTCACAGGTCTAATCCCTGACAGGTCAAAAGTAGAACACAGTGCTCTTTACGCTATAATATATCTCCTCCTCTGCCTGTTCTGTGTGTTCTTGGAGAAGCTGTAGTAAAAAGAAATGATGGGTTAATAAATATCTAATGCAATAAATTTAAGAATTTGGTGACAATTCTTTTTTGAAAATAGTTTATACAGACCCACTTTGAAGTGCGATTTCCGAGCCTACATTTTCACTGCCAATTCCAGAAAAAGCCCAATTAAGGGCATTAAAATGAAATTAACTTAAAAACAATTCCTACTGTTTTATTTTTTTAAGTTTGAGTTAAAATAATCTTAGTAACTCAATGAAAGTGTTCTTTGATATCTTCATGTTTCTTGCTTTGCATCTTGCAGTTACATAACAGTCACAAAATAATATTTTGAGAGAGAAAATGAAAACAGTAGAGCTAATAATTTGGCAGTGTTTAAGAGTGCCAAAATATTTTCAGCAAAGTGTTGATTCTCACCATGTTTATCCCCTTTCGTTTCCTCTACCCTGCTAGAATTCTCTGCTAGCAATCAAGCTGGCTAAGGTTAGGAAGATTACCAGATGCAGCAATTACTACGCCAAAGTGAATTAATAACTAGGCAAAACGCCCTCTGAATAAATTTTTGTCAAGGTCAGAGGGATTCTCAGTTCTGGGAGGGGAAGTGTCCTTTGAAGAAAGGATGGATAGAGTCAACAGCAGTCCCTGAATCCATACCTCAAAGGACCTACCCCCTCTTTCAGTCACAAACAAACACCATTTATCTACCTGTTGTTCAAATCCTTCCTAATTCTGGAAGTTATCAGCAGCTTTTTTCTGATTATTGTTGATTAGCCCTTAGGCTCTAATATGCAGTTTCTTTCCCCCTTGATTATTTGATCTTGATTTTTCCTGTGTGACCTCTAAAGTTGTTTGTTTTATAAGTGACACAAAGTCAAAGCAAATTCAGTTATGTGAAAAGAAGAGTTTATTGGAGCACAGAATCCAAGAAAAAGTTACTCAACAAACTTTAGATCTAGTTGAGGATCCATTGACTTCAACAGTAATATTTGAATTATTTACCAAATCTTGAATGTCAAACTTGAAGCCTTCAGAGTCTGCCTGAGATTTTTAGAAAAAAATAAACATATAACATTTACTTGTTATATTTACCAAGGCTGACCTGGTATTCTAATTAAGTGTAATCAATGGCCAAATACCACTATGATGTCATCGACCAGGTTTTCGGCGACATGATTTGGATCTCAAAGTTTTTGCTGTTGAGGTTGAATGTAATCCATTCAAATTTAGTTTAACTAAAATCGTAACATTAAATTTAGGCAAAACCTTATAAAAATATTGGAAAAAATTAGGAACCCAAACTCCACATCTACTTCAATTACGTTGAAACGTGGGAATGTGTTTTAAAATAATAATAAATTCATTTAGTCTTACATCTAGACTTCTGATTACATGTCTTATTCTGAAAAGTACCTGTAAAGCCATTCAATTATTACTTTAAGATGCTAAGCCCACCAGATCCTACAGTTTTGTTAACACCTAGAAATAAGCCAAATTGCTAACATATTCGGAATATAAAATTGTCTTTCCCCAAAATAATTATTTACTTTTACAAATGCTTTTTCTGCTTTGTATAAGTGAGTGATAAAAATAGGATTAAAATTTTTGAGATATTGGTTCTATCAAATTTATATGTAAAATTCCTTCAATTTTGAAGCATTATTTTTTAATTAAAAAAGACTTTTGCTATCACTATACATTTCTCATCAACAATTTGTTTTCATATAGGCTGGTTTTGTCTGTTGAATTTTCAAATTAAATCATATATTTTAATAAATATGACTTTTATTTTTTAATACATCTTTATTGGAGTATAATTGCTTTACAATGTTGTGTTAGTTTCTGCTGTATAACAAAGTGAATCAGTTATACATATACATATGTTCCCATATCTCCTCCCTCATGCATCTCCCTCTCATCCTCCCTATCCCACCCCTCTAGGTGGTCACAAAGCACCGAGCTGATCTCCCTGTGCCATGCGGCTGCTTTCCACTAGCTATCTATTTTACATTTGGTAGTGTATATATGTCCATGGCACTCCCTCACTTTGTCCCAGCTTACCCCTCCCCCTCCCCATGTCCTCAAGTCCATTCTCTAGTAGGTCTGCATCTCTAATCCTGTCCTGTCCCTAGGTTCTTCATGACTTTTTTTTTTTTTTAGATTCCATATACATGTGTTAGCATATGGTATTTGTTTTTCTCTTTCTGACTTACTTCACACTGTATGACAGACTCTAAGTCCATCCACCTAACTACAAATAAGTCAATTTTGTTTCTTTTTATGCTGAGTCATATTCCATTGTATATATGTGCCACATCTTCTTTATGCATTCATCTGTCAGTGGACACTTAGGTTGCTTCCATGTCCTGGTTATTGTAAATAGAGCTGCAATGAACATTGTGGTACGAGACTCTTTTTGAATTATGGTTTTCTCAAGGTATATGCCCAGTAGTGGGATTGCTGGGTCATATGGTCTATTTTTAGTTTTTTAAGGAAGCTCCATACTGTTCTCCATAGTGGCTGTATCAATTTACATTCCCACCAATAGTGCAAGAGTGTTCCCTTTTCTCCACACCCTCTCCAGCATTTATTGTTTCTAGATTTTTTGATGATGGCCATTCTGACTGGTGTGAGGTAATACATCATTGTGGTTTTGATTTGCGTTTCTCTAATGATTAGTGATGTTGAGCATCCTTTCATGTGTTTGTTGGCAATCTGTATATCTTCTTTGGAGAAATGTCTATTTAGGTCTTCTGCCCATTTTTGGATTGGGTTGTTTGTTTTCTTGATATCGAGCTGCATGAGCTGCTTGTAAAATTTGGAAATTAATCCTTTGTCGGTTGCTTCATTTGCAAATATTTTCTCCCATTCTGAGGGTTGTCTTTTCGTCTTCTTTATGGCTTCCTTTGCTGTGCAAAAGCTTTTAAGTTTCATGAGGTCCCATTTGTTTATTTTTGTTTTTATTTCCATTTCTCTAGGAGGTGGGTCAAAAAGGATCTTGCTGTGATTTATGTCATAGAGTGTTCTGCCTATGTTTTCCTCTAAGAGTTTGATAGTTTCTGGCCTTACATTTAGGTCTTTAATCCATTTTGAGTTTATTTTTGTGTATGGTGTTAGGGAGTATTCTAATTTCATTCTTTTACATGTAGCTGTCCAGTTTTCCCAACACCACTTATTGAAGAGGCTGTCTTTTTTCCATTGTATATTCTTCCCTCCTTTATCAAAGATAAGGTGACCATGTGTGTGTGGGTTTAACTCTGGGCTTTCTATCCTGTCCCATTGTAAATAGATCTTTTGATTGAATCAAAAATATTACTATATGGACTATAGCAATGAGAGTGAGATGGAATAATTGTTGCCATACTAAATCTCCTACTGAGAACAACTAGAAAGGATAGATTAATTAAAAGATGATACGTTGAATAGCATCAAAGAGTTTTAAAGCAATGAGGAATAGGGGGCTAAGAATATGGGGAGGGGAGAACCGTAGAATTTCTGAGGTCTGGATATAAATAAGAAGCTGAGTTCCTGGGCTTTTCCCAGGAAGGGAGTAGCTGCTGCCAGACTGAGAAGTCCACAGAGCATTTGGCAGTTTTGCAGGACTGCATTAACAAAATTGGAAACTCATGAAACCTCAAATTCATGGTCAGTTTTCCCCTTAACACGTATGCTGAATTCTGAAATATGGGGTGTGGGAAGATAAACAGCTAAGCAAAAAATAGAAAAGCAGAGCAGAGTTTTCTTTAAAATTATGGTAAAGAGATAAAGATTTCATGTGCTTCCAGAGAAAGAGGCTCTGGTAACATACCAGGCTTTCATTGAGAGCCCTGGTGAGCTATGCCATGTAAAGAAGAAATGAACCAAAATTAGATTGAACTCAGCTCACTCCCTAATTGTATCAAGTTGATAAGCTTGTACACAGCCTAGCCAGACAAAGGGTTAAGGAACTCTGGAGGACAAGCTCATCCTTAGCCTCTACAATGTCTATATGCAAATTTATGGCATTAAATCTAAAATTATTAGGCCTGCCAAAAGACAGAACCATGAAACTAAAACTCAAGATAATAATCAGAATATAAGAAAATAAGGAACAGACTTAAAAGTAATCTATATATTGGAATTAGAAGACATGAACTTTAAAGTTATCAAAGATTAATAGTTTTAAGGACTAGATGAAAGATAAGGACATACAGATGAAAAGGTGGAAAATTTTACTAGGTAATTAGCATCTATAAAATAAAATAAATGAGAACATTCTAAATCTGATGCAATCACAATACCTGAAATTAACTCAATAGCTATAATTATTCGATTATTCAACACAGCAGGAGACAGAATTTGTAAACTGGAAGACTGCTTAATAGAAAATATCCAAATTGAAGTATGGAGAGAAAAATGATTGAAAATACAGAAAAGAGCGTAAGAGACATGTAGGACAATTTCCAAAGCTCCAGCATACATGTAGTTGTCTGTTAAAAAAGAGAGAGGAGAATGAGGTATTCTCATGTATATGAAGAGCTAATGGTAGAGAATTTTCCAAAACTGATGAAAGGTAAAGACCCATAAATTCAAGAAGCTAAGTGAACTCCAAGCAAAACAATATAAAGAAAACAAGACTTAGGCATATTATAGTTGGACTGTTAAAGACCAAAAAACACAGAGAAAAATCTTAAAAGTATGCAGAGAAAAAAAGGCATTATATGTAAATAATAAGCTTACAGTTGACTTCTCAACACAAACTATGGAACTGATAGGGAATGGAAGGTGCTGAAAGAAAAAGATGTCAAATTATCCATCAATAGCAAAAGAAATTAATAAAATAAAATAGACTATACTGTCCATCAACAGTGAAAATAAAACGTAAAAATAAAGTTTAAAAAGGCCTCTGATTATTAGTGAATTTTTTTCTCAGGAAAATAAAAGCTGAAAGTTGTTGTCATCAACAGACCTTCCCTAAAACAAATACTAAAGGAAGTTCTTCAACCAGAAAAAAAATGTCCCAGGAGTAAACATAAAAATGCAAAAGGCAAGAGGGAGATGAAGTATTCCAAAGTTCTACCATTACTAGGGAAAGGATAACAGTAGTAATTCTTACTTTCATCAGCCAGGTCAAATAGAAAATAGAAGCAGGATGGTGGATATAAATTTAAATGTATCAGTGATTACATTACACACAAAGAATATCTATAACTCTCTAAGAAAGGAACAACAACCCAGTAGAAAAATGGACAAAATATTTGACTAAGCAGTTACAAAAGAGGATTACCCAATGACCAATAGACCTGAGAAGTTCTCAATTTCATCATAGAAATATAAATTATTTTGAGATATTATTAAACATACTCCAAAATAGCTAAAACTTTAAAAAGACAGGTAACATTAAAGATGGGAGACAATGGGGAGAAATTCCAGTTCACTGCTGGTGAAAGTGTGAATTGGCAAAAGCAATTTGAAAGCCCGTTTGGCAATTTCTTGTAAAAACTAAACCTACTAAAGTATATTATCTGGTGAATATGAATAGAATAATTCAGCAGTTCCCCTCTTATGTTTATACTCCATAGAAATGTATATATAAGTTCCCCCAAAGACTTGCTTAATAATATCCAAAATAGTACTAGTCATAAAAACTCACATATTATGGAATGAATAAATAAATTGTGGTATATTCATAGGGTAGAATAATATACAGTACTATTGATAAAAAACAGAATGACAAAAAAAGCCAAAAAACCAAGCAGCTGCATGCAATGGTATGCATTGATCTCACTAAACTGAGTGGAAAAAGCCAGCCATGAAAGAGTGCATACAATATGACTCCATTTATGTAAAGTTCAAAAACAGGTAAAATTAGTCAATGCTGTAAGAAGTCAGGATAATGGTTTTACTTGATGTTATGCGTAGGGACTTAAATTTTGCATTAAAGGAGCTTCTGGGGTGCTGATAATCTTCTGTTGCCTGACCTGGTTGCTGGGTCCACAGATATGTTCACTTTGTGACCGTTCCTTTGTGCTGTGCACTGGGAGAACTTGTGTGTTTTGGTATGTATGTTGTCTTTCAATAGAAAGTTTACTTATAACTTATTAAGTACCTACTGAATGCATAGGACTAAACTGTGTGAATCTCCCTTATAAACTGCTTTTCTGCTATAATAAGTACTCTGCTAGTAATTTGCCATTGTTACATGCCCTGAAAAATTGTAGAGTGGCAAAATAGTAATGATAATTATACATTGATTGTTTATTTTGTGTCTCTTACTATGCTTTGAAAATTTACATATATTTCTCCTAACCTCACAGCAATCATGCTTTTAATAATATTACACAAAAAGCAGTTTGTTTCTTCAGAGAATTAATGGAAATAAAAAGACAAATATTTCATAACAAAATAATAAACCATACCTCAAAACTCATGATTATTCAACAAGTTGAAATCCGCTAAGCCAAGTAGCCCAGCATCTAAAAATTTGTGAATTATATCTATTTGCATGGCAGTTAAACAAGTCAACTAGTATTTACTGAAAACTTACTATGTGTCTAGCATTGCTAAGTACTGTGGAAATTACCAAAGAACCATATATAGTGGTTCCATCCCTCAAGAATCAATAATATATTCAGAGACAGAAGAGTTAAATCTGCAAAACAATAAAAAGAACAACGCAAAGAAATGTAGTTTAAACTACTAAATTTTGTCAGGTATTCCATGGGTAGTCTGAAAATGAAAGATATGGATGTAAGATAGAGTGATTGGAAGGCTTATTGGAGAAGGTGAGGCCAGAGCTGGGCTTTAAGAAGGTGATTGACTAGCAAAGTTTCTTGGAGAGCTAATTAACACATGTTGTATTGGACAGTTGAAGATTACCTGTTTTATAATAGTGTGAATTGATATCACAAATGGTTCTGATGCCACTATGATGTATCATGTGTGAATAATTCATGCATAGACTAATGGGGCCATACAATGGAACTGCAGGGGTGTTACAAATTAGAATTTATGTGCATTGACATAGCAGTGAGTAGAAGCTCATGTAGTGTTTGCCCCCCTCAATATTCACTATGCCTTACTTTTGCCAGGGCTAGTGTGTGTGTGTGTGTGTGTGTGTGTGTGTGTGTGTTAGGGAGACAAAATCCAGGAATGCATTGAATTCACAAAAATTTTTCACAAAAGCATTTGTACAAAGAGCATTACAATATATGTCCTGAGGAAAACTGGAGGAAAGGGGCAAAATCGCTTAAGAAAGAGTTTTTACAATGGGCGCGATCTTCTGAACATTATTTTTAACTTCTCTTCAGTTAGAATTTTAGTTGAAAATATAATTTGGTTAAGTTATCTTGAAATGCTAAGTGTTATTAGAAAATTTCCAGGATAAGTCTACTGTTCATTTCATATTGCCAGTGGATTTTTCTTTTTGCCTCTGAAATGGTCAAGATTAGTGTATTAACTTGCTAGGCTTTTTTTTTTTTTCCTGTGGAGGAGGGGCATAATTTAACCCATAATAACTAGTTGCTGTGTAACTATTATTCATCAAGTTATGTTGTTTTGTATTTTAGCTCTATTACAAGGATAGCAAAACACTTAGAAGCTATGCTTTGCCTATGGTGTAGCATGTTGCCACTTGTGTGTAAATGAAATCATTTAGAATAATAAATTCACATGGCAGAGCATTTTGAAAGTAACTTTTACCTTTATTAAGTCACTACTATGTGCTTGGAAGAAGGACCCAGTTCATACTTTGGTATTGTCATATTCACTTAAAAGTTCAGAATCTTAGAATTGGAGAGAACTATAAATGTTCAGTACTTTCCAAATGATAATCAAGAGACTCATGCTTCATGACACAGGTTTTGCCATTCTGTACCAAAGTGAGAAAATCAAAACCCATGTAATCTCTTCATTTAACTAGCTAGATTTTTATCTGATGAAATTAGAAACTATACTGTAAAATTTTTTTGTTTATTTTTGCAGACTGCCTTTAATTTTAATATTTTGTCTTATGTTTTTATTTAAAATATATTTTATTTTCTGAAATGATACTGATCATCAGTTTTAGTTTGAAGGTCCTTACTTGGCCTTATAAAAAGTTATTAAGCATTTTTTTCAGTTTCTTATTTTTAAAAGTATATTTGTGTGTATATATTCCTGGTCTATAAACTTTATGACTGGGAATAATTGACCTAATCAAATGGCTCATCTGATTATTGAACTTCCTCCACAATATACCTACCATATTATGGTTAAAAAGAAGAAATTCGGGCTTCCCTGGTGACGCAGTGGTTGAGAGTCCACCTGCCGAGGCAGGGGACACGGATTCGTGCCCCGGTCCGGGAGGATCCCACATGCCGCGGAGTGGCTGGTCCCGTGAGCCATGGCTGCTGAGCCTGCGCGAATGGAGCCTGTGCTCTGCAACGGCAGAGGCCACAACAGTGAGAGGCCCACGTACCGCAAAAAAAAAAAAAAAGAAGAAGAAATTCTACCACTTTCTACATAGTCATTTCCATCCTCAATTTTCTTAGAAAACTCTTTAAAAATTTAGCTGAAATCCGAAATCATGCTAAGAAAATGTACTCCCTATTCTAAATTCAGCTCTTCAAATATATGAAGAAAAGTATTGTTTTCCCCATGAATCTTCCCCTCTTGATTGAACAACCCCATTTTCTTTGTTCCTTATACAACATGATTGCAAGTCATCCAGCTTCTTTTACTCTCTTCCAAACCTGTTTTAGTTTGTCAATGATATGCAAACTCTTGACACCCAGGACTGAATTAAAAACTAAACAGATATAAGTACCTAGTCAAGAGGGACTATAACAGTCTCTAGATCCTATGTTTTAGTACTCTTCTCAAGTTTTCAATTGAATGAGTCTTTACAAATTTTTTCCACTTCTGGCTTAGTCTTCTTACCCAGAAAAGTAGAAGGTATCACACTAAAAAATGGCAACTAAAAATTCTCTTGTGGTCAATTCACATCAAGAAAATTATAGAGCTTTTCTTAAAAGAAAAGGTAAAAACAAACTCTTTTCTAGTGTCTAGTATCTCCTAGATGGCCATCTCCTTGTTGAAATCTGTTCTTGGTAAAGAAAAGAAAATGGATAAGGAGAATTCTTCCATGGGCCTCTTCATTTTAGCCAAGTTCAGAGCCATAATCTATAGCAGGGCTCAGCACACTACAGCCCAGGGACCAAATCCACCTTGTCTGCCTGTTTTTGCAAATAAAGTTTCACTGGAACACAGCCACACTCATTCATTTTATACTATCCATGACTGCTTTTGCACTACAATGGCAGAGTTGAGTATTACTGCAGAAGCCATATGACCCGCAAAGCCTAAATTTTTATTATGTGGCCCTTTTGAGAAAAATGTTGTCAATCCCTGAGTTACAGGAGCATTCCTACTATAGAATTTTATAAATAATAAACAGGTCAGAGAAGTCGAAGAGAAGAATAAGAAAAGCTGAGAGAAGCTTTCACAAACACCTGACATTAGAGCTAGTGCTCAATCTACCCAGCAAGAGGTCAGTATGGGCTGGAAGGAGAAATGAACAGCACTGACTAATTATTATAGATTTGACATTTGCTTGAGAAGAGATTAGTTCCATACGGTAAAGCTGAAAAATTAGATGCCACAGTGCTGAGTGGCTGCAGAGGAGGCCAGAGTGTGTTGGAATAGTGTATATACTGTCATTTGCAACATGAATTGCATTAAAATTCTTTCTGTCACAATGCTCAGGCTCCCTTCAATTTAAAGAAAGAAAAGGTGAGCCAAAGAATCCTATGCTTGGGGCTTCCCTGGTGGCCCAGTGATTAAGAATCCGCTTGCCAATGCAGGGGACATGGGTTCAAGCCCTGGTCCGGGAAGATCCCACATGCCGCAGAGCAACTAAGCCACAACTACTGAGTAGTTGCACCACAACTACTGAGCCTGCGCTCTAGAGCCCGTGAGCCACAGCTACTGAGCCCATGCACCACAACTACTGAAGCCCGCGCACCTAGAGCCCGTGATCCTCAACAAGAGAAGCCACCGCAATGAGAAGCCCTCACACTGCAATGAAGAGTAGCCCCCGCTCACCGCAACCAGAGAAAAGCCCGTGCACAGCAACGAAGACCCAATGCAGCCAAAAATTAAATAATATAAAATAAATAAATTTATTAAAAAAGAAAAAATATCCTATGCTTCACTATGCAGTGTTCACCAAAGAGGAGAGTTTTAAGAGCTGACTAAACAGGTCTAGGTCTAAAGTCAAATCAACGTTCAGACATACTGTACTGCTTTTGGAGGTAGAAAACTAGCATCTGAAGAGACACCCCCATTTGTAGCGAAATCAGTTTCTGTTCTATCAACTACACAGCAACAGGATCCAGCAGATGTAATTTATATCTGGGAGGTGGTTTTAAAAAGATCCTTTTGTCTTATAAACTTTTTTTTTTTTCCAATCTGGAAAACAAATGAGAAACCAATTTACTCTTAATTTCTTTCTGTGAAATGCGTCCCAGACTCCACAAAGGAGATGTAAGAAAGAAAGGAAAGAGAGAAAAAGACAAATTTTTGAAAGGATGTTTAAAATGTCTGTGTAGAAATTTTCAGTTTGTGAATTAACAAACAAATAGACAAATGAAAATCTACCTTTGCAGTTGAAGGAATTAACATGGAAGACCATAAGCAAAACTATGGCCTGGGCAGAATTGTTTTCCCCTCATCTTCCTCCCTCCATTATTGGTGTTGCCCTCCTTCCCCGTCCTAGGAATTTTATATATTTATGCTGCCCAGGATGGTCCAGAGTGTCTTCAGTTCTGCTGATCAGGCTTGATCTCCTTAGTGGTCCTGGATATTTCCCTTGCATCAGAACTTGTCCTGTATGCCATTTTCTCAGGATCTCTGGATAATGTCATGAATCCTGCCTAAAGACCCCAGAAGTAAATGCCCATCTGTGGCACCAACTTTAGGAGAAAATTGGAAACTCTAGTTCCTGCAGAATACATGATACCTACATCATGCGATGTCCCCTCACTAGAGAGGTTACTGATCTGCAGTGCCCTGCTCAGCCATATTGGAGCCATAGGTGGAAAAAAATATGTGCTCCCATACATATGTATCAAAATATCTGTCCACAATTTCAGCCAAGTAGAAAAGTTAATACAATCTCTACAGTTAAAAAAAGACCACATGTGTTGCCTAATCTCTTTGTACACTGTTAACCCTTATAAACCTGCCTGGAGAGGAACATGATCACTGTGTGGGCCAGGAACCAGACTAATTGGAAATAACTGTTTTCTGTGCACTGTAATGCAGGATCATAAAATAAACAAAATAACAAACACCTGTCTTTATTTAAACTTTTGATATTTTGTTCACCATGGGTGTTTGTGCATTCATTTTTATCTTAAAAATATTATTTAAAATTCTTTATTTTTTTAATTTTTTTGCGGTACGCGGGCCTCTCACTGTTGTGGCCTCTCCTGTTGCGGAGCACAGGCTCCGGACGTGCAGGCTCAGCAGCCATGGCTCACGGGCCCAGCTGCTCTGCAGCATGTGGGATCTTCCCGGACCGGGGCACGAATCCGTGTCCCCTGCATCGGCAGGCGGACTCTCAACCACTGCGCCACCAGGGAAGCCCTAAAATTCTTTATTTTGATTACTGAGTTTTCTTGAAATTTTGCCCCTGAGGTGAGTACCTCACTTGCCTCACCTTAATCCTGGCCCTATTAATTTGTTATTCAGATTTTGCCTAAGATGCTAAATTGCTCTTTAAGAAGCAAAACATTTCTTGGTTGTCTTCTCAATATATACTTCCTAGCCAAATGTCCTAGGAACTTAAGAGTTTCAGAGATATTATTAGGTGTTTCAAAAAGAAAGGCATTTATAAAGAAGTTTGGGAAATTGCATACTATATCTGCTTCTGTCTCTGTCTCTCTGGAAACACACAGTTATATTAGCATATTAAGGTTCTGAGAAGTCCTACAGCAAAGATAGCTGTTATACATATTTAACCACATGTATTTGACCTTTTGTTTCATAGAGCATCCATTATCATCTTAGTAGACACATGTGTTATTTAACTATTCTACATAACAAATAACCCCCAAACTTAGTGGTTTAGAATGACAATAAACCTTTATTATTCTCACAGTTTCTATGGGTCAGGATGTTGGGAGCAGTTTAGCTGGGTGATTCTAGCATAGGGTCTCTTGGGAGGTTTAATCATGATGTCCCCCAGGTGGTCACGTTGCAGTCATCTGAAAGCTTGATTGGAGCTGCTGGATCAGCTTCTGTAAGGTGGCTTACAAGGTGGTTGGCAAGGTGGTGTTGGCTACTGGCAGAGACTTCAATTCAGAAAGGTTCACATGTGGATCTTTCTGTAGGATGCCTGAGTCCTCATGACATGGTAGCTGACTTCCCCCAGAGGAAGTGATCCGAGAGAGAGGGCGTACAGAAGCTATTCTTTTTTGTGACCTGGCCTCAGAAGTGAAATAACATCACTTTCATGATTTCACAACATTATTCATTAAACGCAAGTCATGAAGTCCAGCCCAAACTTAAGAGGAAGGAGTTAGGTTCCACCTTTTGAAGGGAAGTGTGTAAATTGTGAACCTATTTTAAAAATCATTACAGAACATAACGTGGGAATTTTATTACAATCTTTTCTTCTGTTTTTTACCCAGATATTTCTACTCAATGAAGGCAGAAACCCAAGCTTAAAACTAGACCCACAGCTGGCTAGCTATCCACTCCAATAAACACTAATAAGCTTGGGTGATTGTAAGAGACCTCTGTTGCTTTTGCCCTTCTTCCTCTCTGGTTACAGCAATCCACTTTTCTTGTGGGTAACCACTTCTCCACAACCCCATGTTGGCTTGGTGGGTATGCTGGTCATGGTGCCACCAACACCACCATCATCCTAGAGGTGGGCATAGGACCAGGTGACCAATCAGAGACTCCAGTCCCCTGTTCCTAATGACTGCATTAGTGATAGACATATGGCCCAAGAGAATTCTCTAATATTTGATATTTATTGCTAGGAGAGTAACAAATGCAATGTTGCAAGGTGGAAACTATCTGAAGTAGAAGAGAAAAAAAAAAAAGCAGTGATAAAAAACAGAGAGCAAGTAAGTCCTGATGATTCACTTAAGCCCCTAGATCTGGTTCTGCATGAAACCATTTCAGTTATGTGGACCATTCTCTTATTTTAAAATCTAGTTTGAATTGGATTTCTTTTACAACTGAAGGAGTCCTAACAATTCAGGTACAATGATCCAGCATAGTTAACACAAATGATTTTTTAACAGTGCCTTTCAAGCATTAGGGAAAGCTAAGAAATAAATTACAACAAGTTTATGGAACAAACTGGTCTATTAGAGATGAAATTATAAAAATGTGCTATTTTTCTCTACAACATTCAGTGTTATGTTTATTCATATTTTTCCCTACCTCTGCATTATCTTTTGAGGTTGTCTAGCTCTTCTGGTCACTCTCAAATATTAATAAACAATCACTTTATTTAACTAATAGAAAGTATAGTCCACTCTAATATTAAATGCCCAAATGTCATGCAAATTAAGCAATTTTTTTTGTCTCCCTACCTCCTCAGTTCTGGCTAGACACAGATCAGGTTTTAATTATGCCCCACTCACCTTTCCACCCTTTGTTCCCAACACCCTATGATTCCGTTGGCTTCTCCAAGTTTTGAGAATGGGGACAGAGAGAGAGGTCAGAGACAGAAAGTGTCTTGCTCGACTGGTATAATTGGTCAACTGGCATTGGTGCCCTTTGGGTTTCCCTGAATGGTCAAATTCTTATCTTCTTTTATGAGTCTTTTGTGGATCTTTTTGGAGATCACATGCATACATGCATATATGTGCACAGACTTTCACACATTTCCTGAGACTTCTTACTGGGTCCCCCCAGCATATGTGCTGCATCCTTTGGCTGTCTGCTTATGACTTCGTACCTCACTTCTGGAAGTCTACTCCCACAGATTTTATTTGCTGAGTTCACTTTGCCCTGTAGGTGTTCCTCTCAACCAGAGTCCAGGACCACTCAAGTCTTCTCTGAGGTCTCATCTTACCAAGGGAATCAATCATCATCTTGCCTCATCAAACTCTGGAGGTACAGGCTTTTCCTGGAATGGGTGATGCTTAGGGGTCACCAGCTTTCTTCTTCTGTGAATGCCTGCAAAGGCCCAGCATGTTATTTTAGATAAGGAACTACTTAGATTTCTTGACTCTGGGGTTTCAGCTAAAATTAGATAACAGGCAAGATCCCATTTTAATAGTCTTCACAACAATGTAAACAGCTTTCAGAATAGATTTTGGGCAGTGAGATTCTGCCACTATTTTCCCCTGATCCTTCTTTTTATTAACCCAACAGCTTCTGCTTATTTCAAGGCTAGTCCTGGTAGTGGCCTATGTAAGCTAAATCTATGATCAGGAGAGTGTATTTTAAACATGCTCTGTGGGAACTTGAAAAGAAAGCAAAGTTCTTGTCCTTGGTTTGTTTATTGTTAAATACATGTGGTAGAGTTATCACAAATGGGTTCCCACAACCCCATGTTGGCTTGGTGGGTATGCTGGTCATGGTGCCACCAGCACCACCATTATCCTAGAGGTGGGCGCAGGACCAGGTGGCTATTCAGACCTCCAGTCCCCTGTTCCTAATGATTGCATTAGTGATAGGCATATGGCCCAGTAACATGATTGAGAGGAAACATACATACAACCAAGTGTAGCTCATTTCTGAAACCTATTCTTTAGTTAAAAGGGGAAAATGTAGGATAACAGAGAATCAGAAAGTCTGAGAAGATCTAAAAGGCTTCTTGAATGAAGAATATATGAATATATGTGAATATATAAGAATATATGAATATATGTGAATATAATCCAACTCAAAATACACAGCCTACCTGTATAAGGAATATGGTATTAAATTTTGGATTTATGTAATACAGAGGTGCCTTAAGGAGCTTATCATATGATAGAAGATATGAGATATGTAATAAAATAATATAATGAAACAATACAATCTTTATATTAGATATTACATTTTTTGAACATAGCTTGTTTCTTTAAAAAATTTCTTAGAGCAAACAATTAACATTTGATTTTAGACTCTGAACTTATAGTTATTTGTTTCTCTTGAAATGGAGATGGAACCACCTTCTTCACTTGTTGGGTCAAAGGCTTCTAACCTTTGAACTGAATCAAATGGTCTTTCCTAAGGTTCCTGAAAGCTACTTGGTGCAAAGTGTTCTTTTATTGATTTTTAAAATGCTTTAATCAACAGTGCAAACCATTCATACCTAGTTTTAAGTGCTCCCCTTATAACTGCTTTCTATTTCTTTTTTACTTCTTCCAAAATTCACCTCTAATATATTCATTTTTGCCTGGGGTTATAATTCTGGTTTTTTTCCATGTATGTTATTCAACAGTATAACTTTAGAGCAGTCAGTGAGTCAGTTTTATAACTCAACAAATGTTACTCTGAGAGACAGGTAACATTCTATGACTTTATGGTTGAAATATATATCTATATATTTTTATATTTATATCTATTATATATTGAGTTCTACTTTCTAGTGCCATTATTGCTTAAAGTATTTATCAGACAGCAGATAAGACTGAATCAGTGAATTCTCCAAGTTTGTATAAACAGCAATTTTTTTTTTAAATTTATGATCTGGCTTTGTGATATAAGCACAAACTTAAAATTCCAGAAATTTTACTGGAAAAATGTTCAAAATCTTTAATGTAGCCTACCAGGTCTTGAGTAAAAGAACATAAGTTTTTGTGGTAGCAAAAGAAGGTCAGTGGTAAAAGAAACTCAAAAATCAGCCTACAAGAGCAATTTATCTCTTGCCTGAGTCTTCAGTTAGGCAGAGTGCAAGGATTCTTGAGAAAATGCCAAGCAGACCTGAAGGGAGCCATCAGGATGTTGAGGAACCATCAACAGCAGGAGGACAATGGAATCAGGTTGTAGATAGCTAAAGCTAAGTCAAGGTTAGATGGTGTCAGCATTCAAAGAAATGTGTGGGCAGGTGGGCATTTGGACGTTATCCTGTAGGCAGTAAGACTCCCTCAGTAAATTCTGAGAAATGGTATGACATGATCAAATCTGGGGCTGACTGTAATCTGGGAGAAAGATTTGAAAAGTGAAAAGTTAGAGGTGGGCTTCCCTGGTGACGCAGTGGTTGAGAGTCCGCCTGCCGATGCAGGGGACACGGGTTCGTGCCCCGGTCCAGGAAGATCCCACATGCCGCGGAGCGGCTAGGCCCGTGAGCCATGGCCGCTGAGCCTGCACGTCCGGAGCCTGTGCTCCACAACGGGAGAGGCCACAACAGTGAGAGGCCTGCGTACCGCAAAAAAAAAAAGTTAGAGGCGACCAAGCTAGTTAAGAGGCTATTATAATGATCCCAGTCATGTATGACACATTATTTAGTAGAATGTTACCCTGTGTTATTACCGTTGATAATTAGCCTAGAGTTAAAAAGTGTATCAGAAAGTTTCACTGGTAATTCTTAGGTTGAGTTTATTCAGGGGCATCAGAGAAGTTTTATCACTGGCCTTGTGCTAATGGCCAATGATGATCCAGACATGAGTCAAAGATTCTGCCTCTAAATCTGAAGAATTTTGCTTCCAGCCAACCTCTCCTGTGTCCTGCCTGTGACATTCAAATTCCACTGTCAGAGAAGTCCAGGCAATAGGAAAGTTGGGAGATAGGAAATTTTAGAGTTTAAAATATTATAGCTATTTGTGTTTCAGCTACAAGCTGGTATCACAGTAAGAGTTTTTCCTTCTAAGGAATAGTTAGGGTTTCAAGATTAGAGGTAATAAGAATCTGAAAACTTGGATGATGTGAATTGAGCCTGTTGACAGATGAGCACAGTATTTAAATGGTTAAAAGAAGGCCTATTGGGGCATATATTCCTTTCTACTTTAGTTATTTAGCAGATAATGCTCTACTTTTATTCAGTTTTATGCAGTCATCACCCAAAGGAGTAGTAAGAGAAACATGATTTAGAGAATGATAGAACAATGTGTTGGAACAGACAATGGATATGGCTTTGGTATCTCAAAGATTATGGATCTAGATAAGGCACTTAAATAATAATGAAGGCTTTAGATTCTCATGTTGAACGATTTGGTTAAGCACTATAAAATCCCAGGATATTCTGGCTCTTACAACTTGAAGTTAGTAGAAATGGAATTAGAAAGATCCAGGCTTTGCATTTATACTTAAAATCATTGAAATTCTATCTTTCAAGAATAAAGAGATTTAGATTCAAGTGTTTGGAAGGACCAGGATGTGTGTGTGTGAAGTATTAGCTTTTAGTTGGCAAAATACTGATCTTTGATGAGGGAAACCAAAATTGTTTCAAATTATATGTCACAGACCTCAATTGCTCTGCAGAACTATTTTCCAGTTTGGTGAGTTGTTTTATTCCTTGATTCCTGTTTATACTTTTCCAGTCCAGCTAGGGAAAATGAAATGGATCCTGTTCAGCTAGAATTCTCTCCTTAAGTCTTACGAACTCAGTGGCTTGTTAACAGTGCACCAGCACAAAACAAACCAGTCTTTCTATTGGAAAATTTCTACACAGGCTTCATCTCAACTCTGTTCTACTGAGAGGACTCATAGGCATTTTCAAGGAGCATGGATTTTATGAATGCAGCTTGAATACAGCTGTGTCTTTTCCAATCTAGGGCCAAGAGACAAAATGCAACATGAGATTTTTAAACATTCCAAGGCCCATCTGCCATGTAACCCACTTATCTTTGTGGCTGCAAGTTCTTTATTGATCCAAAATGGTAAAGAAAAAAAAAAAAAGGCAACAAAGGGGGAAAATGTAGGGGGAAAGAAAAGCCATAAATCCATTCTTTTGTTGTTCTTCCAGCAGCATCTGTGAGCAATTGTCACAATTACTAGTCAAACTGTATTTGACTTGTTGCCAACATGAATTTTCCAAAAACCCAATGTAAACAAACTCTGCAAGTACTTCCTCATTTGCCAAGCCAGTAATTATTTACTTTGTTTGGGCCTAGCATTAATGTCAGTTCAGCTTTACAGCCTGTAATGTGTTTGTTAATGAAACCGTGAGGTCTAAAGCTACATATTAACCTTGCCACCCTTCAATTTTGAGCTCAATAAAGTTGCACCATGGTTTTGTAAACTAGTGTTGGGGGACAGGCAAATGATTAATTATATTTTTCCCTTTTCCTTTATCCAAGCAAATTGTTAATCTTTAAACCGGCCTCTCATTTTAAAATTAACAAACCGAAATCCAGCCGCTGGGAGATATGATATCATTTAAACGGGTTGCCGTGGCTGTTTTGATGCCATATTTGGAAGTCGTCAGCCATGGTGCCTGCATTCACGTTTAGTAACCTGCACTGCAGGCTCTGTGTGCTGCCTGGAAGGAAGGAACGTTCCTCAGAGAATCATGGAGTATCAGTTTGGTAGAGAAGTGACAGAATGCACGCTTGGGACCTAGAATTCATTTTGTGGTGACTAAATGAAAGGCAGTTGGTTTGAGGATGTTTGAGCGTTCAAAGACAGAAATTCCTGATCTGGGTGAGAAAGCAAAGAGGTTGGGGAGAAGGAGACTTAGGAGCCTTAGGATGTAATATTTTTCTCCCAGACACAACAGAATCTGCTTCTGTCTCTGGTCTGTTAAGTATATTGTGTACTGACGGTGACCGAGAAGACAACAGAGAACAGGTAAAAGCCCTGTTCTCATAGAGCTTATATTCCAGTGGGGAATGGGGAGGCCAGATAATAAACAAGAAAACAAGTAGGCAAGTTAGTTTCAGATCAGGATGACTATTCTGAAGTCAATGAAACCAAAAGGATGAGACATGAAATTCCTGGTGAAGCCACTTTGGATGAGTGGTCAGAGAAGGTGTCTGTGGGACAGGGACATCTGAGCTGAGACTTGGGAAGTGTGACAAAGCCCCAGTTCAAATGCACGAGGATAACACTTTCAGGAAGAGGGGACAGCAGCAAGTATCAAAGCTGTTTGCTCTGTACCAAGAAGGGGAGGAAAGGCAATGTGGGTGTCCCCAGTGAGGAGGGGTCAGAGTGAGGATGGTGGGAGGAGATGAGCTTGTGTATTGCTCCCCAGAGCAACTCTGGATGTGAAAGGATATGATAGGGTTTTAGGATTTACACCTTCTACACAGAGGAATTCTTCTGAAGATTAATTTGGCAGTCTTAATTTGTTTTGGGGAGGGACTAACATGAAGGAGACATCATCTGGCTAATAGTAGATAAAAATTCCCTGGGAAAAAGATCACTTTTCATAAGCTCCTTCATGACCACCTCCTTCTTTGAGTATTTGAAGATTTAAAAGCCTCAGGAACTGTCTAGAAATTTGACTTACAGATGAAATTTTGTTCTTTACTGTGGAGCTATGACTATTTGATTTACCTGACATGGAAATTGACTCCAGATAGAGGTGTCTATTTTATCTAATGTAAAGCTATAATGTTTCAGGAAGTGAGATGATTATTTTCCCCTTTATCTCCAGAGAAGGTGTGACTAAATTCCCCCAAAGGGATAATTTTGTTTAGCATCAGAAACTGATGGTTGTGTTTGATTATGTAGTTCTGAGCTCAGAATAGGCATTTTATGCAAAAATCAATATGAATTATGGAAAGAATCTAGCATTTTAGTAACACAGTGTAAGGATTTTATAGTTAGATACAGTGAGGAAGGAAACTGCAGAAGGCAATTTCAAGAATCTTTCAGGAATCCTTTTTTGGGGAAAACATTTTATGCTTAACAGTATAAGTTGATGAAAAATGCACAAATTGGACATTCTCAAAATAAATGGTGAGAATGTAAAGAATCTTATGAATTATGTCAATTCCTTGTGAAAAATTTATATTTTAACTTTCTTGTATGCCAAGAGTCCTTGCATTCATATCTTGTGGATTTACTTAACATATTTATTTTGAGGTAATCTTAGCTTATGAGCTAAAATTTTCAACTTGTCATACCAAAAATATTTTTAAAACAACAACTCTCCAACCCTAGTATACATAAATCAGGAACAGAACCTAAATTTGTGGATAATTGGATTGAGCTCTGAGCTTAAAGATGAAGGAGACAAAAGCATGTCCCAAAGCAGCATTTGATAGTCTTAGCCTTATCTGTGGATGTTTTACACCAGGCGTGGAGGCAGTATTTGTTTACAGGGATCTGTGCTATTTGCAGGGCATTTTACTTGAGCTAGTGTCCTGTATCCAAGCCAAAACATCTATGCATAAGGGCTTGTTTTGCTCTTTCCCTTCGGTTCAAAAGCGACACTAAAGCAACATCGTCTCTTCTCATGGCCATGTTGGCAAGCCAAGGAGGGGGTTTGTGATGCAGGGATACAGGCTGTAGAGCAAGGATGATAACAGAAGACAATGACATGTCACGGGACATTTGTGACAGCTGTAACCTTCACAGGGACAGAAACAGCACTTCAAGCAACCTTCATAGATATAGTATACAGTATATGGAACTCAGTAAACTTAAATTCACTGAATTTGGGAGTAATACCCCACTGCTTATATTTTTCAAGTAAATCTTTAAAATCCCCAGTGATATCTGAGTTTTGAAAAAGCATCATTTTTTGTGATAATGATCGCTGGAAGATATCAGAGAGGCTCTTCCATACTGTTTACGGCTGGAATCTAAAGAGCCACTGTTTTCTCCTTGATGATCCTATGAGCCACACATGTTTTCATGCATAAAATTGAGCCATGCTATACAGATGGGCAATGAGTAATGCTCAAAGCATTTTCCAGCTTTTTCTTGTGCACAGTCCTTCGTATCTTTTTGTCCACCCTCCGCCTCACTCCTAGCCAGTGTTTCTGGAAAGTTCTCTTCTAAGTCAGTGATGACCATCAAGTTGAAACTAACCTCAGTAGACATTGGTAAGTTAATGCCAATAAATTAGTGTTTAAAATTTTTTTGATTTATATGGATGATAGAAAAAATGTTTTTGATGTATTTTTACAAATATATTTAAAATTTTTCTACCCATCTCTGCAAGGTTAAAAGTATGGAAAAGAGAGAAAGTTTCAAAAATGTGGAAAAGGTAGACCATGGTGAAAGATAAACTCTATTCAACAAAAATGCTTGTTTTTCAAATGTACTTGTGGAAACCAATGATAGTACCCCTTTTTAAACTAGATTAAGAGTGGAGTCATCCAGAATTAAACCGACTGTATGAAAGGCAAGGGCTTGGTTTCATCAGTGTTCCAAATTTAAAGAAACTCGTGGAGTCAATACAAATATTTCAAACTTCTCTCTCTCTCTCTCTCTCTCTCTTTCTCTCTCTCTCTCTCTCTCTCTCTCTCTCTCCTTGGCCTCTGGCTTTTACCAAGAAACCCACATGTGGTTTAATCACTTCATGTTTATTTCAATAACAAAGTGATGGAGCACTATGTCTTACCATACACAACACTTGTACATTCTTCTTTCATCTATCCATTTTCTGATCCATTGATTCACTTTTAGTAAGTGCCTACTCTGAGAAAATCACTGAGGCTATAAAGAAAAATAAGACCCAGCGTCTGCTCTCAGGGACCTTGTCATTTCAGGCATGTTCTCACACACATCTGTGCCCACACACACACTTGCACACACATGGATATTGCCAAAGTGTTTTATCTGCCAAATGATGGCCTTGCTTGTCCATTCGTAATCTGGTGGTCAGAGTGTGAGGAAAAACTTATTTTCAGCCTTAGGTCCAGAAAGTAACTGAGATTTCTCTGATCAGATACAAAATCGTCATGAGGGTTCAAAAAAGAATTCCCTTTCCCTTTACAACAAACAGTATTTTACCTATTGAGTTGGAAAGAAACTTAGGTTTCTTAGACCTATTCAGGTCTCAAAATACACTTTTACTGTAGATGTTAAATAGGTTATAATATTTCCCTCTGAATACAGACATGGCAGATGGAATCTCTCCCAATTCTGCTTCTCTAAAACCTTAGAAAGCTAAAGGAACCAACTACATGTCTCAAGTCCCACAAATATGCACATTGGTATTTGTGATTTTTCATATTCTTTCTATGTATATCTTCTAGATTCTAATTTTGAATGAAAAGCCTAGCTGTTCTCAGTACTGATGACACAATATCTTAGATAAAAATTTCTTTTGCTCTTTTGGGAGGTAAATTCATTTATGCTGAAATGTTTGAGTACTGCATTTTTTGTTTATACCTTGGATTCTTCCAAATATTATTTGAAGATGCTGGGCTAAGTACAGTCTTTAGCTCATATTATGTCTATGCCTATTTCATAGGTACAGTGGCTTTTCTGTGTTTGGAGCTTCATTCAATTTAAAAAGCTTAAGTATCAGCTCATATCTGTATGATGAATAACTTTGTAATCATGCTTCTTATGTTGCATTATAACTCTACTTTTACCATCAACATGACAGTGAGCCCATTGAGGACAAGAGGTGTCCATTATTCATTTCTACAGCTCCAGTACCTAATTCTGTGCTAAGACATAGGAAAGCCTTGAATCAGTAAGATCTAAAACTGAAACATGGAAGGCTCAATCATGAGGGTAGCAACAAAGTGTGATTCCCAATGTAAAACATATTTTTGAAATGCAAATGCACTTTTAGTTTCTGAGAAGCAGATTTACCCTAGGTCATAGCACCTACTGAACACACAGAATTTGGACATTTGCTACCATTAATTGAGCTCTTAGTTTGAATTACAGTCTGTGTGCCAAGTGCTTTATATACATTATCTCATATAACCTTTCAATTACAGGAGAAACAGGTAAAGACAGTTACCGGTACAACAAAAGAGATGTCATGATAGCTGAACACAAACTTCTTGGGAGCCAGAATGCATTCTGTTTCTTACTCTGTTACTGATTTGTATCTGGTAACTGGAATGGTGCCTTATGCCAAAGGTGGATTTACCACGAAGAAAAGACTGTGCCTGGGGCTTGAGGGGAATCAAAATGTTTAAGAGAAGGCCTCTACCCCGGAGGCTTGGAAAGAGTTTTTTGAACATATTTGGCATTTAGAAGAGCATTTGTAAACTTGGTGTCAAAAGTTGCATCAGAATATTTGGGACTAAAGCCAGATTGCAATGGGCTGAGAATGAATACAAGCTGTAGAAGTCAGTGGAATGTATGGAACATTCTTCCAAGAAGTTTAATGAAAAGAACGAGAGAGGGGAGTAATCTGGAGGGAGCCAGGTTTAAAAGGGCATTTTCTTCTTACCATTTTTCTCAGTGAGGAAATTGAATCCATTATTGGTAAACCAAGGGCAAAGAAGTGGCGGAAAGGAATATAGCAATACCAGGAGGGTAAAAGCCAGTAACAGGGAGAAGCAAAAAAAGATTAGAACAAGATCACTGATATACAATTCTATCTAAATTTTTTTGAAAATTTAATCTCCTTTTTTTTATTATTATTTTTTTAAACATCTTTATTGGGGTATAATTGCTTTACAATGGTGTGTTAGTTTCTGCTTTATAACAAAGTGAATCAGTTATACATATACATATGTTCCCATATCTCTTCCCTCTTGCATCTCCCTCCCTCCCACCCTCCCTATCCCACCCCTCTAGGTGGTCACAAAGCACCTAGCTGATCTCCCTGTGCTATGCAGCTGCTTCCCACTAGCTATCTACCTTACATTTGGTAGTGTATATATGACCATGCCTCTCTCTCGCTTTGTCACAGCTCACCCTTTCCCCTCCCCATATCCTCAAGTCCGTTCTCTAGTAGGTCTGTGTCTTTATTCCCGTCTTACCCCTAGGTTCTTCGTGACATTTTTTTTTCTTAAATTCCATATATATGTGTTAGCATACGGTATTTGTCTTTCTCTTTCTGACTTACTTCACTCTGTATGACAGACTCTAGGTCTATCCACCTCATTACAAATAGCTCAATTTCGTTTCTTTTTATGGCTGAGTAATATTCCATTGTATATATGTGCCACATCTTCTTTATCCATTATTCATCTGTTGATGGACACTTAGGTTGCTTCCATGTCCTGGCTATTGTAAATAGAGCTGCAATGAACATTTTGGTACATGACTCTTTTTGAATTTTGGTTTTCTCAGGGTATATGCCCAGTAGTGGGATTGCTGGGTCATATGGTAGTTCTATTTGTAGTTTTTTAAGGAACCTCCATACTGTTCTCCATAGTAGCTGTACCAATTCACATTCCCACCAGCAGTGCAAGAGTGTTCCCTTTTCTCCACACCCTCTCCAGCATTTATTGTTTCTAGATTTTTTGATGATGGCCATTCTGACTGGTGTGAGATGATATCTCATTGTAGTTTTGATTTGCATTTCTCTAATGATTAGTGATGTTGAGCATCCTTTCATGTGTTTGTTGGCAATCTGTATATCTTCTTTGGAGAAATGTCTACTTAGGTCCTCTGCCCATTTTTGGATTTGGGTTTTTTTTTTTTTGTTATTGAGCTGCATGAGCTGCTTGTAAATTTTGGAAATTAATCCTTTGTCGGTTGCTTCATTTGCAAATATTTTCTCCCATTCTGAGGGTTGTCTTTTGGTCTTGTTTATGGTTTCCTTTGCTGTGCAAAAGCTTTGAAGTAATCTCCTTTTTAAATATGCCTGTTTACATCCTATGAGATATCCTATGGGAGGCTTTGCTTGGATTTTGAATCTAATTCTCATTAAGCTTATCATTTATTATGAGTCCAATCACTTATCCAAGAAAGTGATCGTACTTTTAAATAATATTTTATTAAAAAGAATCACTGGTGATAAACAATGCATGTTTCTTGTAGAAAATATGGAAAATACAGATGAGCCAAATAACATGTTTTAAATTCATTTTAGATATATTCATTATCCTTCCATCAGTAGGAATTGTGATGATCATAATCACTACTAAATGTCTCCCTCTACCACTTATCCATGTTTTAAAAAGTTTTATTCCTTTTTCTAAAACAAAAATGGATCATATAGCAAAGACTATTCTAAAATCTGCGTTTGTTATACAATATTTTTTAGCAACTCTTCATGTCATTCCACTTAATTCTTTCTCATCATTTTATTGATTGAAGAAAATTAAATTGTATGCATTTATTATAATTTATTAAGTAATTCCTTATTGTTAAATATTTTAGTGCTTTTAGATTTTTATATTGTAAACTACTCATGACTATCCTTAAAATACTAGCAATGATTATTTTTTAAAAATACTAGCAATGACTTGCTGAGTCAGAGTATGCATCATTGTATGGCTTTTGTGAAGTTTTTCCTGATTGTCCTCCATAGAAGTTACACCAATTTACACTCTCACCTAGAGAATATGAGAGCAGCTGTTGCCCACACCCCAGTTAATTCTAGGGATTAGCATTAAAAAATCCTGTTCAATATCAAATTTACTTTGATACATATATTTCATTATGGTTCTCCTTTTCACTTTTACTATAATAAGGTTGAACTTATTTCTACTGACTCTGTTATCCTTGCTCATTTGTTAAATGGTTATTTGATATATTTTACATTGGGGTTGAATTTCTAAGTGGGTTGTAAGTACTTTTTAAATGTTATATATTGAAACATGAACCACTTATTAGGCATTTATATTCTGTAAATATTTCCCCTTTTTGTCATTTGCAATTTACTTTTTATGATTTAGGTCATGAATAAGTTTCAAAAATGTGATGTAGTAAGCCTTTTTCTTTATAGTTTCTACCTTTCCTGTGATGCTAAAGACTGTATAAATATTCACCTAGTATGTTTCTAATTTCACTTTCTACATTTGAATCTTTAAACTGTTTGAGGTTAATTTCATTATGGTGTCCAATGTGCAGGTAGAATTTAAGATTATTTTTATGTTTGCCAGTCGTCTAAACACCACTTATTGAATAATCAATTATCTTCCACACTGATTTGAGGTGTATTCTTACTATATATTAAGTTCTTGTAAATACTGCATTTTAGGTCTAAATAATACAATTTTCTCTGTTGAAGTGTCTGTCATTTCCTGTATTAATATCACATTGTTTATATTATTGTAGATTTATAATGTCATATGGATAAGAGCCGCCTATCTTTTGCAACTTCAAAATGATTTCGTTCTTTTAACATATTTATTTTATTGGTAATCTCAGTTATTTTGGCAGCAATATTCATACTGTGGAATACTATTCAGCAATAAAAAGGAACAAACTACTGGCACATGCTACGTCAAGGATGAACCTCAAAAACATTATGCTAAGTGAAAGAGCTAGGCACAAGAGATCTCATAATGTATGATTCCATTTATATATGTCTCTATAAGGCAAATTTATAGAAACAGAAAGTAGATTAGTGGTTACATGGGGGCTAAGAGTGGGAGTGGGAATGAACTGTAAATAGGCATGAGGGATCGTATCAGTATGATGGAATGTTTTTTTTTTAAAGATTGCTTTCTTATGTTAGTTAAACATCCTCCTTTTATTTTTCTCTCATTTTTTTAATACTGAGTTGTGTTTTTTTTTCTTTTTGGCCATGCGACGTGACATGTGGGATCTTAGTTCCACGACCAGGGATAGAACTCCTGCCCCCTGAATTGGAAGGGCAGAGTCTTAACCACTGGACTACCAGGGAAGTCCTGGAAATGTTTTAAAATTTATTTAAGTTGATGGCTTCACCATGCAGTAAGATTACTAAAAATCATTAGATTGTGCACTTGAAATGAGTGAACTTTACGATATGTGAGATATACTTCAGTAAAGTTGTTATTAGGAAAGAATTATTACGGAAAGTTAATCAAAAATTATCACTATGTTTTGTTCGGAACTGGATGATATTTACATATTAATTTCAGGATTGACATCTGATAATATTAAGTTTTCTTTCCTAAACTATGATATTTATTTCCCAGGAAACATTTATAACTTTATTTTTACAAATCCACAGTTTTCCTATTAATTCCTAGGTTATTAGGTTTATTTTTTGTTTGTTTTATTTTTAGGTGGTTGCTGGTGTTGATGATTTTCCCCCTATTAAATAATTGGTTATTGATGATACAATAGGGGACTGCTTGATTTTTATGTATTTTATAGTCTTCTTAATGAAATCACTTATTAGTTCTAATGTTCCTGAATGCACTGAAAGGTGTGAGTTACATTAGCAATCTGACTGACCTCTGGCCCAGACTTTAGAATGACACGTTATAGATTTAGCCACGAGTTCAATAATTTCTCTGTGAGTTTTTTTTTTTTCTGGATATTGGGGGTAGGAGTTTATTTATTTATTTATTTATTTATTTATTTATTTATGTTTGCTGTGTTGGGTCTTCGTTTCTGTGTGACGGCTTTCTCTAGTTGTGGCAAGCGGGGGCCAGTCTTCATCGCAGTCAGCGGGCCTCTCACTATCGCGGCCTCTCTTGTTGCGGAGCACAGGCTCCAGGTGCGCAGGCTCCGTAGTTGTGGCTCAAGAGCCTAGTTGCTCCGCGGCATGTGGGATCCTCCCAGACCAGGGCTCGAACCCATGTCCCCTGCATTAGCAGGCAGATTCTCAACCACTGTGCCACCAGGGAAGCCCTCTCTGTGAGTTTTTCCCCAAAGTTGTTAACGGAGGTCATTTGGACAACATCTAGTTTATCAATTTGGTTTAAATTTAGAATATCTACTACTAATATCAGACCTTAAACCTATGACCTGAAATAGAGTTTTCGAGTAGGAAATTTTATACAGCATGCTTTATAAATTAACTATCTAATGTGTAACAGTGACTGGAATTTCATTAAATATAAGCATATGTCAAGGGATCATATTCAGAACGCTGGCCATCAGGTAAATTAACAAACCATTTGGCTGGAAATAGAATGATTAGCACAGGGATAATCTGCTCTGTTGCTGATGGTTATCAGGCATGAGACAGTTATCTGTTAGCTACATGTTTTAGTAAAGAATGAGCAAAACTTTACCCCTAAGGAAAAAAAAGAAAGATTTTCGTTGCTTACATTTGGTTGCTAACATCTTTTCCATTTAAATACACTCTAATGTACCAATGTTCACTCTACTTAACAAATAAAAGTATATGAGGATAAATTAGAAAGTTCAAGTGATAGTCAATTTATAAAAGAATTTTAAAAGAGAGAGAGAAGATATTGTCTTGGAATTCACTTAGAAGTGTGAGGCAGTGTGAGAATAGAAGTGAATTTGGACAGATTGGTGAAGCTCTGGGGACTGTAGCTTCCTGGTGAGAAAGTTATGTGAAACAGAGTCAAAATGGTGGTCTTAACCTCAGCATTTCTGGCACATCTAATATATTTAACCTGAATATTTTTATTCTAAGAATTAAGTAGAAAAAATTTATCTTAGTTTCATATTTTGAACCCAGTAAATCATTGTGTTGTCCTGCTGGTATACACATTTCTGAATTGGTCAAGGGTCTTATTCTAAGAAACAAAAAGTGACCCTGGAATATTTGAGCATTAAAGGTATTTATTTAAAGGATATCGCAGCTTGATAATCCAGCTTGTTTAGAGTTGTACTGACTTTTACTAACTTTTTATCACTAGATGTCCTCATATAAAGAGGCATTTCAGAAGTCTGCTGGTGCTATGTAAACATTTCCCATTGTATGGCAGTTACAAAATGTTTCCCTTGACAGTTAGGATTATCCCCCTAGGCAGTATTGTAAGCTTTTATTTTTGCCATTTGCCTTTTGGCACAAAGACTCCAAAATTGTTAGATGCAGTGTCAGCTTATCCTTAAGTTGTTAGTGCTCCATGGTGGAAGCATACATCTCAGAGGTACTAAACCTCTAAATCAGTAGAAGCAAGAAGGATAGGGTTTAAAAGTATTAATGAGTCATTACTAGGACAAGTAGGAGCCACTACTTCTACATCCATTGCTTGGTTTCCAATTGCTTGGAATATGGCTATAAAAGAAACAACATCATATATTATTTCTGGTTTGCAGCATACATTTCTATTCTATGTAAGCAGCTTCTGTGCAATGAGATGGATGATAAAGTTAGTGAAGCCATGGAATGTAGCCCATTGTGCATCTTGTTTTACCTTGTTCAGGAGCAATATTGTGTAGTTTCCTGATAGAGTATAAAGTGCTCAGAAACACCAGAGGTTTTAGAGTTAGAGATAGTATAGCAGGCAGAGAAGAAAATTCAAATCCATAATAAATATCTAATCTGTGTCACAGATTGGATTCTTCAGGAAGCAGGTTCTGAGACAGATTTGTAGATAGGATGTTTATTGAAGAGTGCTCTAGGGATCATTACGTGTGGGAGTGTGAAGGAATGAGAATTGGAATGGAGGAACTGAACTGTGAGGCATCCACAACAAAGGCCTCGGCCAGTCCCTACAGGGACGTCCAGAGCTCGAATGTGCCTCCAGGTTTGTCCTGAACTGGAACTTAGAGGCTGAGGCTTTTGTATAGCCCCATCAAATGCACCTCAAGTGTATCAAATTAATCTCAATTAAATGCCAAGAGGATCTTTTTAGTACTTGACAGCTGGTTCTAAAATATATATGAATATAAAGGGCCAGGAGTAATTAAGATTTTGAAGAAAGAAAACAAGTAGGGGAAGTTGGTACTCCAGATATGAAGACTCAAAAAAAACTCTGCTAACCAAGACAGTGTGAATTGGCCTAGAGCTAGAAAAAGAGAGACCAGATTAAGAGATTCTTGTATATATGAACATTTGATATATGACAGATGTGACATAGTAGATCAGTGAAAAAATAAAGGACTTTCCATAAATGGAACATTTGGAATTGAGCATTCATATAAAAATAAAATTGGACCTTTTCTCATCTTATATACAAAAATTACCAATGGATCAGAGAGTTAAATATGAATGAGAACACTACACAACCTTTGAAAGGTGATGTAAGAGAAAGAATTGTACCCTTCAGATTGATTAAAAATTTTAATGTCCAACAATACCAATGTTGGTGAGCATATGAAGCAACAGAAACTCACAAGCTGCTTGTCAGAGTGTAAATTTGATTCATTCAGTTGGAATTCAGTTTGGTAATATATATTAAAGTTGACTGTAAGCATATCCTATAACCCAACAATTCCAGCGTTAGTAGTGACATTTGTGTAATAATAGCCAGACAATTGGAAACACCCCAAATGTCCATCAGTAGTAGAATAGCTAAATAAATTGTGGTAAATTCATACAATGGAATACAATGAAAATAAACATACTAGAACTACATGCAACATCCTGTATTAATTAAACAATAATAATATTAAACAAAAGTAGCAAATGCAAAAACAAACAAACAAAAACACCCAGTATGATTCCATTCACATAAAGTTCAAAAATCAGGGCTTTGGCTCCTCTGGAGGAAGAAAGGGGTTTTGATTCTGAAGGAACACTGTGGAGTTTGTATCTCAACCTTAGAGGAGTTTATGGGTGTTTGTTTTAAAATTATTTCTTAACTTGTACAATTTTTTTTTCGCTTTTTCTCTGTATGAGTTATATTTCACACAAACAATTTGAAAAGCAAAACACATAAAAAAGAAATGTTTGGGAACTTCCCTCATGACCTACATGTTTAACTGTACTTTTTCTGAGCTTTGAGCTGGAAAATGAAATATATAGCAATGGCCTTTAACTATGGAATCTCTCTAGGAAGTTGCCATCATGGACAGTCTCAGCCTGAATTCTCAAAGCAGCCACGCACTGGGAATGGACTTTCTGGTAGCATGACTGTAGCAATTATGCATATTTATAGCCCCAGCACCTACGTCAGTGATTGGCTTTTTAACACTGCTCAATGCATGTTTTCCAAATGGATGACTTAATAAATGAATGAGTGAATGAATGAACAGTGCATCTTTCTGAAGCCTGTTGACTCATTGCAGAGCCTCACTGTAGATTAATCCCTTTTTAGAAAACTATAAATAAGTATTATGGAATAATAATCTTCAACTCTTTGGACTTTGAAGTAACTTTCAGAATTATATATTGACCTTTAAGAAACAGGAGAAAACTGAGTCCCATATAAGAACTCCTGAATCAGTCTGTTAAGGAAGGATCCCTATTTGGTATTTAAAGAAGCACCAGAGAATATTTTGATACCTTTCCCTGGTAAGATATGAGGCATAAAGAACATTGAATAATCAAGTCTGCTAAATTCAAAACTACCTAACTCTATCTGAGAATTTGGAAGTGGTTTTTTTTTTCCTCTTTATATATGTTTTCTGATAGATTTCTGTAAAATATACCACATCAACCCACTTCCCACCTTCTGTCAGTTACAATCTCCCATTCAGAAGCTAAATGGCTCTCTATGGTAAGCAAATATGTAATTAAGATTTACTTTGGTTGAGTGAAAATATGCCTTCTTTATAAAGAAAGCCCCAGGCCAGGTTCAGAATAGGCAAGGTTAGCTATGGTGGATTTAGCCCAATTTAAGAGGCATGCCTTCAAACCTATTAAAGATGGTGCTTATGTGATATTCTGTGATGTCTTCCGCCTAAGGATTTGGACAATTCATGCAGTTTACTTCAGCCTTGAAAGTGGATTTATATGAGAGAAAAAAGGAAAGTGCTGAGAATATTTTTCAATCTAACATCCTCCCTTTGACCACATAATAGTCCGAAAACTCACACAAGCAATTCCATATGGAGATGAGGAATGTCTAGCCAAAACAAGTTGTTCAGCTTATTAGCCTTGGGCTGAATAAGTTACTCAGAATATCTGGCATGGCCACCCTGTTTAAAAAGGAGAGGTGGGATGGCTATGCTTGCCTTTTCTCTCTCCCGCTAGAGTTTTAGATGAGAAAACAAATGGTTAGTGAGGCAGTGCTGCAGGCCAGAAGCCCTGTGCTCTACTGTTTTCTCTGTACATTTGAAAAGCCTCACAAGTGCAACAATGCAAATTTCTTTGCCCTCGACTGGCTACAGAGAAGGGTACATTGCACAATTTTCACTGTCATCTAGTTTCACATTTGATCCTTCTTGGGCAAGACTATCAAGTTGCTTTGGTGTGAATCTTGGCAGAAAAAACCTCTTCTCTCCAAGAATTTGAAATACTGTGAACTGCAAACTAAATTGGCTCCAACTGTCTGCTCTATTGTACAGGAGATGTAAGATAGCAGAAGGAGGGTTAGAATACGTTTTGATTTTGAGAGCTTCCAGAAATTCAATTTTAAAAATTTTTGTAAGGGATAGGGAGAATAAAATTGTATTCAAATTGAATTGGAAGGCAATTTGAGGATTTTTTTTTTCTCCCAGTCAGGTCAGTAAGAAACCTAGTTCATCCCTTTGTCTCTAGTTTAAGTATGAATTGGCACATCATGCAGTTATTTTGCCTGCCTATTTTGGCATCACTCAGATTCCCAAGGTAAAGGACAAGTCACTTAGTACTAATTTTTCCACCAACTCTTATTCATTGTGCACATATGTTCAATCTATCTTCTGGTTCTCTCCCTTTTTCTCCTTCTCTCCCTCCCTCCTTTCTTTCTTTTAAAAGAAGCACACACATTCACTTTCGAATAGATTATTGGAGAACCTTTGAAACTAATAGTGAAAAATGTTAAAGGTGTGTAATATAAAGCTTTACAAACAGTTCGTGAAAGAGTGAAGTTTTAAGTTTCTAGACTACCACAAATTTCCAGATTCCCCACCTTTTTTTAAAGTTATTGACTGTCTTTTGAGGGTGACCATCTAGTAAATAATTCTGATTTCTGCAACTTGTTAATTAGGCTAACCCAACATAACACCCAAGTGGAAGACCCTCGTGGTAGAGCACGGTAGGTTAAACTACACACTCATTGGCCTGCGTTGGAACTTTATGTCACATCAGTTCAACCCAACAAAACCCAAGAGACTGAGAGAGACCTCCAGGAGCGGTTAAAAGCAGTTGTAGCAATCACCCACAACAGGGCTCGTTTCGCTCAAAATCATGACTCTGATTTTGAGTAAGGGCATGAAGATTGCAAACCTGGAACAAGCCTGGAAAATAAACAATTGAGAGGTTGGCTGAATCACAGGGAATAGTGGTAAATAGAGTTGGAAAAATAACACAGGATCAGGTTATTGAGAGTTTAAATGTCATTAAGTGAGTAGTATTTTAGTTTATGTTAATACACAAAGGATTTGCATGATGTACAATTTGCCAGTAATTATCCTGACATTTTGATGGGGCCTGACTTGCATATCTGTAAATATTTGCAGTTGCTAAGTTACCAGCTATACTTATTTGAGTTTGTGTACCATTTCATTTTGTGGCAAGAGGAGATGTTTTAGGCTTCAAAGCAAGGGACTCCTACCTTTTAATGGATGCCTTCTTAGGAGTTCCCAATAGAAATCTTTTATACCATGTCACTCATATGACTATCTCTCGTTTATTATTTTGTTTTTTTTCTAACACATAGACTGTTTAGATGGAACAAGATCAGATAATCTTTTATTCTTTGATTCATTCTTTAATTTAAATTTAATCCTTTAATTTTTGCAAGACCCCTTATTAGGTCCTTTGGAGAATTTGAGGATGTGTCCCAACTTCTCCAAAGAGCCTAAGAGGGAAGATAAGCTCCATAAAAACAACTCAAGAATACATGAAACCTAACTGCTAGGTCCTCTCTAGCCAATGGGGACTGAAATCTCCCATCTCCCTCCTGCACCCATGGGAACTCCAGACAGCATCCCCTCCAGCATTTCTAGGAAAGCTGGAGGAGTGCTTCCCATGCGTTCACAAACCGAGTTGTCAGCTTCAGTTACTATGAGGTATCTACCCTGCCTTTCCTCTTCCATGTTAGCTTCCCCTTATCATTGTCTTCCTTTTATGAAGCTCCTTGAGAAATCATCACATTCATTCATTCCTTAGATATTTAATGAGTGTTTTCTATAAACCAAGCACTCACTTTCTTCTAGGAATAAGTGATGAACACAACAAGTAAAATCTCTGACTCTTAGGATGTGTGTGTTGTGCAGGAGGGTGGTAAGGAAAGGCAAATACGATTTCAGATAGTGACAAGTGCCTCAAATAAGGGTAGATGAGACTGAAAATGGTGGGAAAGATGGTCAGAGGAGGCCTCTCTGAAGAGGAGTGTTTGACTTGATGAGAAGTGGCTACTGATGTCAATGTCCACCAAGAGAATGCCAATCGCCCTGCCAAGGGTTCTGTGGGTACCTGTTTCATCACAGCTAATCCTCATACTGTCAGGACAATTATGGATTATGGACACATTCTCAACTTTGGCCACACTTTATATCCAGATCCCAAATAACATACTTGTTTCCAGTCTCATGATGTCTTTCATCAACACAACTCCTTCAGCTCTTGGTCCCTCCACTGTGCTCATCTCCTTCCCTCTCCCCAGGTGCTGATCAGGATTTGTGGGGATTGACACCTATACAATCTGGGGCCCTCTTCAAGAAAAAAAATAAATAAAACCACAAGAATACAAAATTAGGTCCAGGGAATTAGCAAGGGCCTGAGGTTACTCTTCTTTCTGTCCAAAAGAGGAGCCCCCATGCAGATAGATCCCTGGGGGAGTTCTCTGCCCTTTATTTTTACACATGCCACAATATGAATGTCAGTTCGAGGCCCCATACTACACAAATAGATGTTTTCACCATATGATAGATAGATAAGGGCAAAGTGAGATGAGAGTTTAGAAGAGGGAAAAATTGCATCCCAGTGGAGGCAATCAATGAACAATTTTGGTGTTACCTGAGCTGCATCTTGAAGGATGAATAAGGTTTGCATACCCAGAAAAGATGACTTTATTGAGTGCCTTGTCTGTGTACAGTCGCTCTACATCCTACATTACCCTTTTAAGAACATTGCACAGTGGCAAGTGTCATTTTACAGATTATTAAGCTAAAGGCTCAAAATTATATAACTATCATATTGCATAAGTCACTTAATTTGTTTAAGCCATGTTTCCCACTCAGCCCCATCTGAGTTGAGTGCTCTTTCCATTATGCCAGGCTGACTCTGATTTTGAGTAAGGGCATGAAGATTGCCAACCTGGAACAAGCATGGAAAATAAACAATTGAGAGGTTGGCTGAATCACAGGGAGTAGTGGTAAATAGAGTTGGGAAAATAACACAGGATCAGGTTATTGAGAGTTTAAATGTCATTAAGTGAGTAGTATTTTAGTTTATGTTAATACACAGCAATAAATAATATCACAACTAATGACCAAGTTCCATCCACAGAACCTCTTGTTAAGTGTGAATATAGTCAAGGCAAATTGCCATGGAAACAGGTTGCACTGACCTTCCATCAGGGCTGTTCACATAGTATGATATCAGGAGTGCTGAAAAATAACCGTCACCCTTTTACTGATGTTTGAAATTCCACCATGTAAGCTTTACCCTTTGCCTGGCTGTTAAACTCTTACCTCTGAAAGAGGCAAACAATAAATGTAATAGAGATTGTTAGTTTCTCCCCTGGGAGCAGCTTTAAAGAAGCAGGGAGCATAAAGGTACAGGGAGAGGGAAACCTAACATTGCAGAAGAGAGAAAGCTTCATAATTTTTTGTTGTATCTTTACTTCCAGTCATGTGGGTTTGTTGCACTCTTGCTCTGCCCAAAGTACTGAATAGAAAGAGAATCCAGAGCAAAAGCCATGGGGACAAATGGGGTTGTTTTGAGTAAGGAACAGCTGCTCTGTTCTATTGAAACCATCTCCAAAGCCCCTTTTCATTTAGGGCAAACCCTAGTGTGGGGAAACTGCGTGAAAAACAGAGAAGAGGGAGAGGGCTGGTAAGTGAAGGATGACAGTGGAAGCCCTCCCAGCAACAGATCCTGCGGTCTCTTCATGGTGGGCTGTCAGCATCTTCCCAGCTGCTTCCTAGTGCCTCTGGCTGGGTGTGTCTGGGAAGCTTCACACACTTTGATTCAAATTGCATATTGTTTTTCTCCTTGAGAGGTTTCTCATCTGGGATCCCATGGAGAGACTGGCAGAGGCATGTGTTTCTATTTTTAAGAATACAATAGATGTTGAAAAAAATGTGAAAGGAAATGCAAAGACCAGGTTCTGTGGCATAGAGAAACTTTGGCCTATTTGGTACCTTTAAATGGTGCCAAGCTCCATCTGGCAGCTCAGCCTTGATTTTGCTGTCAACTGAGGGTAACCAGCATTCCACAGAGTTGTGCAATCTGTTTTGAGACAAGAGAAATTGACTGGACTTCATAGAGTCACTAAGATTACCAGAGAGGGTCCATCATGATGTGCATAATTATACTTAAGTTACTGTAGAATATGAGCTTTTGAGGGCAGGAGCCACATCTTTCCATCAATCACTGAACCTGAAAGGTGCTATAGCACCGTTATTTAAGTTTGTGGAATGAATGGATGGATGATCAGATGCAATCCCTGATTGAAGTGACTCTTATCAAGAAGCTCTTCCTCAAATGGTCTTATCTCTGTTGATGCAAATGCAGGAGTCTAGATTGTTTGTGAGATAAGGAAATGTAACTTTGAGAAGAAGAAATTCCTAACTGAATGTTAATTCTGGGTTTTGCTTGTGTGTGAAAAAGAAGTCCACCCACACTATTAGGCCCTGATGGTTATTGTCAGGTGCCTGCCATTACAAATAGAGTATATATGGTGAAATGATCTTTTGAATTTCATTTGTGCTACTTTTCCTATTCAGAATGCTTCAGTGGCTCCCCTCCATCTCCTGGAAAACAACAAACACATGGGCTGGACTTGCATCACCATCCTGGGGTAACTGTTTTGCCTCTGAAGGTACACGTTCAATCAGACAAACTTGGGTTCAAATTCCACCTTCTCTCCCTTCCTAGCTGTGTAACTCTGGGCAATTTCCTTATCTTGCTAAGCCTTAGTTTCTTTGTCAGAAAAGTATTAGGGGGAGAATAGACATTCTTTATCAGGGATTTAATTTTGAACGATTTCACTTGACAAGCCTGGAAGAAAAGGGCCCAAATCAACTTATAAAACCCAAAATGCATATTCACAATTAATATCAACTCTGTTCATTTGGCATTATAATAATAGTAAATAAAAATATTTACTATTTACTGAGGTATGTGATGTGATAGTCACAAGTACTGGACCCTACCTCTGCTGTTTACCAATTGTATAACTGTATCTTTACTCTTCCATGCATTGGTTCCTTCATTGACAAAATGAAGATAAAAATATAACAGCTGTTTCAGTTCATGTAAAGTGCTTAGCACAGTGTCAAGCACATAGTAAATGTTTAATTAATGTTAGTTACTATTATCAGATATTTACTATACATCAGGCGTTGCATACCTTATCTCATTTAACCTCACAGCCTAATGAAGTAGGCATTGCTATTGCCATTTGAAGATTAAAACAAAGCAAAACTGTAATTTACAGAAGTTGAGTAACTTGTTCAATGACACTATTGTAAGTGGTAAAACCAGGAGTCAAGCCCAAATGTGTATGATTTCAATGTCCTAAGTCATACATCTGACCTCCTGATTTTATTGGTCTGGGGTAGGGCCCAATCACTGATATATTTTAAAAGTTCTCCTGGTGAGTCTATGCAAATATAGCTGTTATTGAGAACCACTAAGATTTTTAGGCCCTGCCTCCCTCCCACCCTGCAGCCTCAAAGTACTGACTTAGAATCTCTAGGAATAGAACCTGGAAAACTGTATTATAAACGACCATCCCTGGTGATTCTAATGATCAGATAATTCTGGCTAACATTTCCCTGTGTGTGTTTATCTCCTCTATCAGGTGATTGGTTGCTTTAGAGCATGTGTTTTTATTTCCTTGTCTCTTTAGCATTTAATTCATTGCATTATAGGCTTAGTAAAATATGTTCTCATTGGTTGTTGAATGGTTGAGAACACAGTAAGAATGAGATTGTTGAGAAAAGCATACAGTTTGAATTAGGGCTGAGAGGATAACCTAGCTGTAGTGTACAGGGGAATAATACAGAACAGTTTTAAGGCAACTGTATTCCTGGGCAGAAGGTCTTCTTTTCACTGTGTCCTCACATGATATTTGCTTGATGCATTTGGGTGGAGAGAGAGAGGACGAAAGCTCTCTGATATCTCTTCTTAAAAGAGTACTAATCCCATTATGAGGGCCCCACCCTCATGGCCACATTTAAACCTAATTACCTACTTAAGAACCCGTCTCCATATACCATTACACTGGGGATTAGAGCTTCGATATATGAATTTTGAGGGGACACAATTTAGTCCATAACAGAAATATTATATATCTTGCTAGCATGTATATTTCAAAACTCTTCAAAGCATACACTTAATATTTATGTATTTAATCATATATAAACTTCAGTATAACAAAATTATATATATTCAACATTCATATATATACATTCATAAATATATATACACATATATACATTCAAAATTATGTATATATTCAAATTTATGCAAAAATATATATTCAACATGCATATAAGATATAATCAATGAATAAACAGGATAAAATTCTAGAGCTGAAAAAAACCCACATCTTTATTTTGAAAAAACCCACCAAATGTAAAACAGAATGGATTAAATTGGCCTACACATACACACATATTTTGGCCACAGTTCAAAATTTCAAGGGGAAGGAGATAATTCTAAAAGTTCCCAAAGAAAATCAGATTGACATCAGAAATCATACTGGAAATGCTAGATAGTGGTAAACCTAGAATTCTATACCTAGACTAACATTCAAGTGTGTATGAAGAATAAATATGCTTTTAGATGTCCAAGGACTTAGAAATTTTACCATCTACAAACTAATTCTAAGACGATTACTCAGGATGGTCTGCTACACAAAAGTAAGCATATTAACCAAAAAAAAAAAAAAAAACACACAAAAAACCCCAAGATATAGACAGGCTTCCTAGAAAGTGTAAGGAGAAAAGTAAACCCAGAAATACTTGTTAATGCAGGTGATATGGTTGCATATCTGGAAAATCAAAGAAAGTCTATAAGAGCATTCAATATAAGACTGATAGCAATGTCAGTATCCAAAAAACCCAATGCTTTTCTTATATATCAGCAATAACCACCTAGAAAACAAAATGAAGAAATACCCTTTTCACAATCATAACAACAAATGAATAGAAATAAAATGAAAACATTACAGAGTTTATATTCTTCAACTGAGGAATACGAATAATAACTTGAATTAATGGACAGAAATACCATTTCCTTATATAAGAAGAATCAACATTATCAGCAAGCAACTGCACCCTAAATTTACCAATAAATTCTACAATATTAAAATAAAAGTCTCAGTGGCGTAATGTTTTAGAAACTTGACTAAATCATCCTGATGTTCATATGGTAAAATAAATATAGACTGTGTAGAAATATTCTCCAGAAGAATGAGTTAAAAAATGACTTACCCTATCAAATATTAAGACAGATTAAAAAATTATAGTCATTGAAAGAATGTATTCTTGCTAGGGAGATAGACATACTAGTCAAAGGAACAAGACTTGTGTTATTATAAATTGTTTGCTGTCATGGGATGAATTGTGTCTCCCCTGAAATTCATATGTTGAAATATTTATTGCTCTCTAGAACCTCAGAATGTGACCTTATTTGGAAATGGGGTCACTGTATATATAATTAGTTAAGTTTGGGTGAAGTCATACTGCAGTAGGGTAAGCCCCTAACCCAATATAACCAGTGTCTTTAAAAGAAGGGGAAATTTGGACAGAGGCACATACACAGAGAACATCCCATGTGAAGATGAAGGTAGAGATTGAGGTGATGCTTCTACAAGCCAAGGAATGACAGAAATTGTCAGAAAACCACCAGAAGCTGGGGGAGAGGAAGTATGGAACAGACTCTTCCTCATGGCCCTTAGAAGGAACTAACCCAACTGGCACCTTGATCATAGATTTCTGGCCTCCAGAACTGTGAGATAATAAATTTCTGTTGTTTAAGCCAGCCAGTTTGTGGTACATTGTCATGACAGCCCTACGAAACCAATAGAGTTGGAAAAGAATGAACTATCAATAAATGATGTTGAGATAAGTAACTAGCCAGTTGGAGAAATAAACTCAGTATCTTCCTCATTCCTCATACTGAATTCAATTACATCTGTTATCAGTGTTTAATGTTGGAAAAGTATTGGAAGAAAATATTGGTGAATATACTTTATAGTCTTAGAGTGAAATTTTTTTAGCATTATACAAAAATCTGATAACTGTAAAAGACTAATAACTATCAATTTTTTACCTTTCAACCTAGTAAAATTTTAAAATATAGATAATATAAAGCATTGGCCAACGTTTTAGCAAATGGTACTTTAATACAATGGAGATATTTTCTATATAACAGAAAATTATATAGTTGTTTATATATCTAGTTGTTCATGTAGCATTATTTATAAGAAAGGATAACTAGAAATAAACTAAGAGATTGGTTAAATAAATTATTCTCCATTCATGAAATGGAATTATCTTCATTCACTAAACATGTAATACATCTCTATTTAACAATATGGAAAGATCTCCATGACAAATTGTGGACTGACAAAAGCAGGCTAAAAAGGGCATGTGTAGTATGATCTTATGTGTGCGCCCCCCCTACACACACACGCACATCAAGAAGTCTAATTAGTGGAACCCTCAAGACGGTGGAGGAGTGAGACGTGGAAATCACCTTCCTCCCCACAAGTACATCAAAAATACATCTACACGTGGAACAACTCCTACAGAACACCTACTAAATGCTGGCAGAAGACCTCAGACTTCCCAAAAGGCAAGAAACTCCCCCACGTAACTGGGTAGGGCAAAAGAAAAAAAAAAAAAACAGAGGCAAAGTATAGAGATGGGACCTGCACCAGTGGGAGGGAGCTGTGAAGGAGGAAAGGTTTCCACATGCTAGGAAGCCCCTTCGCGGGCGGAGACTGCGGGTGGCGGAGGGGGGAGCTTTGGAGCCGTGGAGGAGAGCGCAGCAACAAGGGTGCGGATGGCAAAGCGGGGAGATTCCCGCACAGAGGATCGGAGCCGACCAGCACTCACCAGCCCAAGAGGCTTGTCTGCTCACTCGCCGGGGCGGGCGGGGGCTGGGAGCTGAGGCTCGGGCTTTGGAGGTCAGATTCCAGGGAGAGCACTGGGGTTGGCTGCGTGAAGACAGCCTGAAGGGGGCTAGTGCGCCACACGTAGCCGGGAGGGAGTCCGGGGAAAAGTCTGGAGCTGCCGAAGAGGCAAGAGGCCATTGTTGCCAGGTGTGCGAGGAGAGGGGATTCCTCCTCCATGCACCGACAGGAGGCAGAGCACTGCCTGAGCAAGCTCCAGAGGCAGGCACGAGCCATGGCTATCAGCTCAGGCCCCAGAGGCGGGCATGAAATGCTAACGCTGCTGCTGCAGCCAACAAGAATCCTGTGAGCAAGCACAGGTCACTGTCCACACCCCCAGCCCCCGGGAGCCTGTGCAGCCCACCACTGCCAGGGTCCCGTGATCCAGGACAAGTTCCCCAGGAGAACACACGGCGCGCCTCAGGCTGTTGCAACATCCCGCCAGCCTCTGCCACCACAGGCTCACCCCGCATTCCAATTATGACTACCGTACCCCTCCCTCCCCCAAGCCTGAGTGAGCAAGAGCCCCCTAATCAGCCGCTGCTTTAACCCCCTCCTGTCTGGGCGGGAACAGACGCCTGAGGGCGACATACGCACACAGGTGGGACCGAAACCAAAGCTGAACACCAGGAGCTGTGTGAACAAAGAAGAGAAAGGGAAATTTCCCTGTGCAGCCTCAGGAGCAATGGATTAAATCCCCGCAATCAGCTTGGTAAACCCAGCATGTGTGGAATACCTGAATGGGCAATGAGTGTTCCCAAAATTGAGGCAGTGGACTTTGGGAGCAACTGTAGACTTGGGGTTTGATGTCTACAACTGATTTGTTTCTGATTTTTATGTTTATGTTAGTATAGTTTTTAGCACTTGTTATCATTTGTGGATTTGTTTATTGGTTTGGTTACTCTCTTCTTTTTCCTATTATTATTTTATTTTAATAATTCTTTTTATTATTTTTTTTTCTCCCTTTTCTTCTGAGCCATGTGGGTGACAGGGCCTTGGTGCTCTGGCCTGGTGTCAGGCCTGAGCCTCAAAGGTGGGAGAGCCGAGTTCAGGACATTGCACCACCAGAGACCTCCCGGCCCCATGTAGTATCAGTTGGCGAGAGCTCTCCCAGAGATCTCCATCTCAAAGCTAAGACCTAGCTCCACCCAATGGCCAGCAAGCTCCAGTGCTGGATGCCCCATGCCAAACAACTAGCAAGACAGGAATACAACCCCACCCATTAGCAGAGAGGCTGCCTAAAATCATACTTAGTTCACAGACATCCCAAACACACCACCAGGCACAGCCCTGTCCACCAGAAAGACAAGATCCAGCCCCACCCACCAGAACAACAGGCAACAGTCTTCTCCACCAGGAAGCCTACACAAGCCACTGAACCAACTTCACCCACTGGAGGCAGACACCAAAAACAATGGGAACTATGAATCTGCAGCCTGCAAGATGGAGACCCCAAACACAGTAAGTTAAACAAAATGAGAAAACAGAGAAATATGCAGCAGGTGAAGGAGCAAGGTAAAAACCCCAGAGACCACACAAATGAAGAGGAAATAGGCAGTCTACCTGAAAAAGAATTCAGAGAAATGATAGTACAGATGATCCAAAATCTTGGAAGTACAATGGAGAAAATACAAGAAACATTTAACAAGGACCTAGAAAACTAAAGAGCAAACAAACAATGATGAACAACACAATAAATGAAATTTAAAATTCTCTAGAAGGAATCAATAGCAGAATAACTGAGGCAGAAGAATGGATAAGTGAACTGGAAGATAAAATAGTGGAAATAACTACCACAGAGCAGAATAGAGAAAAAAGAATGAAAAGAATGGAGAACAGTCTCAGAGACCTCTGGAAAAACATTAAATGCACCAACATTCAAATGATAGGGGTCCCAGAAGAAGAAGAGAAAAAGAAAGTGTCTGAGAAAATATTTGAAGAGATTATAGTTGAAAACCTCCCTAACACGGGAAAGGAAATAGTCAATGAAGTTCACGAAGTGCAGAGAGTCCCACACAGGATAAACCCAAGGAGAAACATGCCAAGACACATATTAATCAAACTATCAAAAATTAAATACAAAGAAAAAATATTAAAAGCAGCAAGGGAAAAGCAACAAATAACATGCAAAGGAATCCCCGTAAGGTTAACAACTGATCTTTCAGCAGAACCTCTGCAAGCCAGAAGGGAGTGGCAGGACATGTTCAAAGTGATGAAAGGGAAAAACCTACAGCCAAGATTACTCTACCCAGCCAGGATCTCATTCAGATTTGATGGAGAAATTAAAACCTTTACAGACAAGCAAAAGTTAAGAGAATTCAACACCACCAAACCAGCTTTACAACGAATGCTAAAGTAACTTCTCTAGGCAGGAAACACAAGAGAAGAAAAAAACCTACAAAAACAAATGCAAAACAATTAAGAAAATGGTAATAGGAACATACACATTGATAATCACCTGAAATGTAAATGGATTAAATGCTCCAACCAAAAAACATAGACTGGTTGAATGGATACAAAAACAAGACCCATATATATGCTGTCTACAAGAGACCCACTTCAGACCCAGGGACACATACAGACTGAAAGTGAGGGGATGGAAAATTATATTCCATGCAAATGGAAACCAAAAGAAAGCTGGAGTAACAATTCTCATATCAGACAAAGTAGACTTTAAAATAAAGACTATTATAAGAGACAAAGAAGGACACTGCATAATGATGAAGGGATCAATCCAAGAAGAAGATATAACAATTGTAAATATTTATGCACCCAACATAAGAGCACCTCATTACATAAGGCAAATGCTAACAGCCATAAAAGGGGAAATCAACAGTAACACAATAATAGTGGGGAACTTTAACACCCCACTTTCACCAATGGACAGATCATCCAAAATGAAAATAAATAAGGTACACAAGCTTTAAATGATACATTAGACAAGATAGACTTAATTGTTATTTATAGGACATTCCATCCAAAAACAACAGAATACACTTTCTTCTCAAGTGCTCATGGAACATTCTCCAGGATAGATCATATCTTGGGTTACAAATCAAGCTTTGGTAAATTTAAGAAAATTGAAATCGTTTCAAATATCTTTTCCAACCACAATGCTATGAGACTAGATATCAATTACAGGGAAAAAACTGTAAAAAATACAAACACTAAATAATATGCTACTAAATAACCAAGAGATCACTGAAGAAATCAAAGAGGAAATCAAAAAATACCTAGAAACAAATGACAATGAAAATACGACGACCCAAAACCTATGGGATGCAGCAAAAGCAGTTCTAAGAGGGAAGTTTATAGCAATACAATCCTACCTCAAGAAACAAGAAGCATCTCAAATAAACAACTTAGCCTTACACCTAAAGCAATTAGAAAAAGAAAAACAAAAAAACCCTGAAGTTAGCAGAAGGAAAGAAATCATATAGATCAGATCAGAAATAAATGAAAAAGAAATGAAGGAAACAATAGCAAAGATCAATAAAACTAAAAGTTGGTTCTTTGAGAAGATAAACAAAATTTATAAACCACTAGCCAGACTCATCAAGAAAAAAAGGGAGAAGACTCAAATCAAGAGAATTAGAAATGAAAAAGGAGGAGTAACAACTGACACTGCAGAAATACAAAGGATCATGAGAGATTACTACAAGCAACTCTATGCCAATAAAATGGACAACCTGGAAGAAATGGACAAATTCTTAGAAAAACACAACCTTCCAAGACTGAACCAGGAAGAAATAGAAAATATAAATAGACAAATCACAAGCAATGAAATTGAGACTGTAATTAAAAAATCTTGCAAGAAACCAAAAACCCAGGACTAGATGGCTTCACAGGTGAATTCTATCAAACATTTAGAGAAGAGCTAACACCTGTCCTTCTCAAACTCTTCCAAAATATAGCAGAGGGAGGAATACTCCCAAACTCATTCTACAAGGCCACCATCACCCTGATACCAAAATAAGACAAAGACGTTACAAAAAAAGAAAACTACAGGCCAATATCACTGATGAACATAGATGCAAAAATCCTCAGCAGAATACTGGCAAACAGAATCCAATTAAAAGGATCATACACCATGATCAAGTGGGGGTTATCCCAGGAATGCAAGGATTCTTCAATATATGCAAATGAATCAATGTGATACACCGTACTAACAAATTGAAGGAGAAATTTGATCATCTCAATAGATGCAGCAAAAGCTGTCAACAAAGTTCAGCACCCATTTATGATAAAAACCCTCCAGGAAGTAGGCATAGAGGGAACTTACCTCAACATAATAAGGGCCATGTATGATTGCCTTCAGAGGGAACACAGTCCTGCTGACACCTTCATGTTGAACTCCAGAACTGTAAGACAATAAATTTCTATTGTTTTAAGCCAAAAAAAAAAAAAAAAAGTCTAATCACCTGAAGTCTAGAAAAATATTGAACACAATTATAATAGTGATGGAATTTAGGGTGACTTTTAATTTACTTTTCACACTTTTCTATATTATTTGAAATTCCAACATGAGGGTTCATTAATAATTTAAAGATTTTTTATTATGAATTTAATTAAGAATAAATATATGTTTAAAATAGTTACATTTTCCCCAGCATTTTTAATTTAGAAATATATCTTAAATAATCAGAGATGCACACATGGGTTTACATATAAGGATATTTGTTCCTAATTTTGAAAATTGGGAAACACCAGAATAAGTAACAACATTTGTTACATAAAGTATGCTGTATCCGAGTGGCAAAATCTATGCAGCCATGAAATATAATGTATAAAATAGTTCATACTGTATGATTGCAGTTTGTGGGAAAACATGTATATATGTACAAATACTTAGAAAAATTGAAAGACAACAAAATGTTATGTTTTTATTTCTGAAAGATAGAGTTACATTACTGATATTTCTTTGTTAATTCTTTATAATTTTTACATAATACAATTAAGAATATATAGTATGGACAGACCCTTGCCGTTGTTCCCAGTGCTATGTGTATATATTCAAACAAACAAACACTCACACACACAATTTACATATATTGTGGAAAAACACAAGTCTGAGATAAAATATTCTTTTTCCTTCTCTTCTCAAATCCATCTTCCTTTTGCCACATGTTGCTCATCTTGAAGCAGTCCTTTCTGGTGCTCCTTTACCCAGAGCTCAGTAAGAGTGCTCTGTGCTCAGCAGGAATCAAAGAAGTGTACCATCCAGGAGACAGATAGCCCTTTCCGAGAAAAGCTCTATTTTCATCCTTCCTTGCCCCTCCTCCTGCTCTTATTCTGGTACTTTTGGAGATTAGAGATTTTAATTGTATGACTTGTGAAATGCCGTTTTTCTTCCAACAGCTGTGTTTATGGTATATAATCTTTTAGCTGCCTATATGCCAACATTTAAAAGCATTCTGATGGATAATACTCAGCTAGGGATTAATCTCTTCCAGCATCACCCTCTTGACCTGCAAATGTACATTAGTGGGGGGTATAATGCCTGCTCTGACATTTGTTTGCAGTGTATCCAAATACATTCTGGAATGCACATTCAGGTTTCCTGGCATTGAGACAGACAGGCGAGTCAGCACTAAGACATATAGTTCCCATATGCCAGGGTTAAGGGAACTAGGACTTGTTGAGCCTTTCACTGAGCTTTGTACTGTGTACTTTCATGGCGTGCTCCCTGAAGGTTTACTCTGCTACACATCAACCATACCACCTAAAGTGCAGTGGGGTCATACGGTAAAAAAGATGGATTAAGGCCGGGGTTGGGTCGCCTCTCGTGTGTTTTCTGTGTGTCATTTGATCAAGACCATCTTACAGTATAGACCAGTAGAGGATTGCCTTTGAGGACCTTCCCTGCTTTTCCACCCTCCAGCTTCTCTCATGAGATCTGAAATTTCAGTTTCAAATCCTGGTTTTGCCATCTGCTATCTGTGTGAGCTTGAGTAGATTACTTAGTGTTTCAAAGCTCTGTGATGGATGTAATACTATGTATATCACAGGGATTGGGGGAAAATGAAATAAATCATGTAAGTGAACCAGTGTAGACCTGGAGCATAAGAATTACTGTATGTGTTTGTGGAAACAAAATAACATTTTATGTTTTAAGACTGATTATTTTGAGTCATAACAGAGTATTCTGTTGTTGTTGTTCATGGTTTCTCTGTTGAGATACAACTCTTCTTGGGAGGAGTAGTATTATACTATATGCTGGAAATAGTTGACAATTCAGGTTGACAGCTTCTTGAAACTAATAAGACCCATTGGGGAAGGATCACAAAATAAGTGTATGAGGGGATTAAAGAAGCAAAGTCTTTAGTCAGTGGATCTGATCCTCTGCCATCAGTTATTATCTTTTAGCTTGTGTAATTTCCCCACTAATGTTTCTACTATATATAAGTAATGATTTTTCTCTGAAAAACCAGTTCATATACTCTTCTGTTTACAGGGATCTAGCCTTATGGCTCTTAAATATTTTTCATCTTTTTTTATTAAACAATTCAAAAGAAGAATACCATATAAACACTACTAAAAATTTAGGTCAAAGTGTAATAGTTTTTCCTACTCTTAGTCAGTTTTTGAGTTTGAGCTTGAGTTTCCTAATTATTAGACAGGAAACAGGAATAGAACTAGCATAAACCTTGAGATCATGCAGCTATTGGATCAAATCTTGCTCTGCCATTATATTAGGTGAGTAATTTGGGGTAAACTGCCTAATCTCCCCCAGTCTGTCTCCCTCTCTGTTAAATAGGATAATAATATCTATTTTGGAGGATTGTAATTAGGATTTGATGAGATAAGATATGGGAAAATGCATCTATCACAGAATTTGATGTGTTGGCAAGCAAAAATGGTAGTTATTATAATTGTCATTATAATTATTTAATTATGTTGCTAGCTACTGTCACATTATTCCTATTCTCAACCAAAATGCTTTGAGAGAGAGAAGGGACCAACACGGGTTCGTCAGAGTGTGAGGTCCACTCTGAAGTAGTGGTCTGAAGTAGTAATTGGTTTACCAGATGGACTAGAAGGAGATTGCAGTTGTAAATAATGACAAATGTTTTAAATATTATTTTTCTGGTTAGGGAGAATTTCAAGTTTTGATTCATTTTTAAGAGGGACCATTAAACACGATTACTGCAATATGTAATGCCCTCTAGCCAAGGGATACTAGAAGCACACCTCTAATTGAACAAAGCTTGGTTTATTGGCTCATTGCAAAGAGGGAGAACACACCATGGACCTCTAAGAATGATGGCCGTAGGAAGAACTTCTGGAATTTGAGTATGTGGTAGATGACTTGGGGGCAGGTTCAAGGAAGTGGAGATTTGCATTCGATTGGATGCTGTCAGGAAGCAGGAGTAATTTTATGCTTGAGTATTTTAATAAATCTTAGCTAGAAATTGAAGGAATAAAGTAAGGCTAAAGGAACAGTCACTCATATCAGCCAGGATGGGGATATTCTTGGTCATTTTTGCGGTTTAGTCTTTTGTTAGTAGTCTTTTTGTCTTGACCCACTGTAGTCACAGAGTGGCCTTTTCCCATGCTGGTGTTCTGTGAAATTGTTTATGTTCGATTTCAGTTTACGCCACTGCCTGGCTGAGAGTGCCAGGATAGCTCCTGTGATCCAGCTATCAGAGGCTGCTTTCCTCTCTAAGTTTCTCGTTTTCAAAGGATAACACTTACAGGTCAAGGAGGCATCCCTAACCTTTTTTTTTTTTTTTTTTTTTTTTTTTTTTTTTTGCGGTACACGGGCCTCTCACTGCTGTGGCCTCTCCCGTTGCAGAGCACAGGCTCCGGACGCGCAGGCTCAGCGGCCATGGCTCACGGGCCCAGCCGCTCCGCCGCATGTGCGATCTTCCCGGTCCAGGGCACGAACCCGCGTCCCCTGCATCAGCAGGCGGACTCTCAACCACTGCGCCACCAGGGAAGCCTCTCCCTAACCATTTATTTTGAGTTTAACTCTTGACAAGAATGGACCAACACCAGGGTTTCCCAAACTTCATTCAGTACCATATTATGTCAATATAATTATTACTTAATATTTTTAACCAGTTCCATTTTAAATTAAATGAATATATTTTATAAAGAAACTTTATATCATTTCTATAGACAGACATTAGTATTACTGACTCAAAATAAGAGGTAAATATAATATAATATAATATAAAATATAATAAATTCTAGCTGAATGATTTTGCCTGCTAAAGGTTCTGAGGCTAAAGCCTGATCTCTCTTCATTTGAAAGGAAGTCTTGAACTTGAAGAGAGATTTAAAATTATAACCGAACTGAGCTTTTTCACTTGATATGATTGAAAGATTGAGAAATAAGCAAAAATTAAACTTACTGCAATGATTACCACCACTATTTAATACAAAGTCTGCATGCTATCTAAAACAATCATACCCACTATCTCTTTTACCATGATTGTACACCTCTCACATATTGAAAAGCACTAACCTGTACACTCTGTACACATGACTAGCTTTCTTAGTCTAAAACATCCAGAAAAAAAGAATATATATATATATTTTTTAAATTTTTTTATTTTTTTGCGGTACGCGGGCCTCTCACTGTTGTGGCCTCTTCCGTTGCGGACGCATAGGCTCAGCAGCCATAGCTCACGGGCCTAGCCGCTCCGCGGCATGTGGGATCTTCCCGGACCGGGGCACGAACCCGTGTCCCCCGCATTGGCAGGCGGACTCTCAACCACTGCGCCACTAGGGAAGCCCTCAGAAAATATTTTTGCATTTGGTGTTCCATTACAGCTGCCTTATTGAAAACAGGGTGTTTTCATAAGAAAGAGAGCTGCTCTAATTCATCTTAGTAACAGTTTAGTACATGTTGTTTTGCCCATAGAGGGAAGGACCTTATATACTGCACTGGGATTTACATAAAACCTAGTTTCCAATATACACCATCTTGCAAGTGCTTTTTCTTTGTTTACAATTGTCCTTGCTTCCTTTAATTTCTAAAGCAGCAAGATGAAATAGCATACACACACAAAAATAGAACTAAGCCAAGAAACAAGACACTTGGTTCTCCTTCTTTCTAACAACTGCTGTGACATTGGGCACATCACTTGCCTTCATTTTTCTCATCACTAAAGTCTCAGCCCAGCTCATGAATTGTTGTAAGGATGAAGTAAAGTGATAAGCTGAATAATAATATTATTTACTAATAAGAATCAGAAGTCTTCTCCTGTAGGCAGCTTGTGTTGCACTCAGAGGTTTACAACCCTATAACTCTTTCTTTCAGTGAAAGACTCCACATAGCAGTTTTGATCACATAAGAGTTAATCTTAAGCATGTAACTTTTCATGATCATCTAAACTTTAGTTGTGGATTGAATGCTAAGTTGTTTTCCTTTCTTTTGAACTTTGAAGGTCCTTTTCCAGATGGTGTCATGTGGCACACTGTTTGTGTTGTAGTTCCTGATGACTTTGAAAGCTCATTCCATCAGAGATGCCTCACCACCCCACCAGGGACCCAGAATAGCCAGCCTTCCCATATGTTTCTCCATCCCTGCGCTCTTAAGTTCTTTTGCTGCCTTGCCTGCATAACAAATATAAATATGGTTCTGGACCTGGATTTCTCCCAGATGAGCAGACTTCAAAGTAAGCGTGAGGTCTCCAGGAGAAGACTTTTCCTTTGTCCATCCATGTGCCCATTGCCTGCTATGTGTCTGGCTTTCTTAGTAATAGAGTGATTAAAGGAGGTGGCAAAAGTAGGGAGACGGGAGAGAGCCCAAAGTGGTTTGTGATTATCCAGAGCTGGAAGTGAATGGGGGAAGCAAGACAAAATTAAATTCTCCATCTGGAACAACACATTAGGCTGAGAATGACAAATTTAGTGCGAGTAGCAGGTTAGCAGTGACATGACATCAACACATATACTGTAACTTTGCATGTCATTATTTAACATGCTAATATATCACTATTATATGCTCATTACTGGCAGCAGCATCACACTGAACGAGAGATCATTATTTACTTGAGGGCCATGTCAGTGACTGATGAGGATAGCATAATGCAGCAGCTACCCTAGGTTTTTTCATAATGGAAATGAAGTAAGACTTGTGTGTAAGCTGAACTTGAGATATGATGGAGAGCAGTAGAATGGCCTTCCAGTTCTTTCATGGGGACATTAATATCATTCCCAGTCTGAGTATATAACATTCATCTGCATTACTCTTCCACTTATACTTTGTCACTTTTTCTTTTTGCTTTCTTTCTTTTCTTTATCTTCTCATGTCTTAAAAGTCTTTTTCCTTTTTTTTTTTTTTTGCCTCCTTGTTTCTTTTTCTTTTGTAGTCTCTTCCTATTGGGCCAAGGAGTATTTTCCTGTAAATGCTATATTTCTCCCTATTCTTAAACAACCTACAAGTATTCATTGAGCATCTGTTAGGCTCTCAGTGCTCCCCAGTAGTGGGGTTCTATTCATGGTTGTTGAGTCTAACTGCCTTCCTTTCAGAGCATTGCACATTATGAAATCATGGGATGCATGACTTGCCTTAATATAATGGTACTTCTTGGCAGGAGGGATGACAAAGGCCAAAAATGAAGGAGCCATTAGAAGGAAAAGTTCATCAGACTGTGAACTTGTATGCAGGGCACATTAGCTTTTTCATCCTGTACTGTTTTGTAGGCAAGATGCTTAGTAAATAATGCTTGCAGAAAGAGAGCCATTCACCTTCATGCATGATGTTCGCTAACATTTTGTAGACTAAATAGATGAATAAATGAATAGAGTGAATAAATGAATGCAGTTTCTTCACTTTTATTTTCCTACCCTTCTTTAAACCTAGATGTCTTTTTCATTACATTAGGTAAATTTGAGAAGAGTTGAGGAAAATTTAGTACTAATTATTTCAAAGCATTTTTCTTTTATTACTAGCCCTTTACAGGTGGGGATATGAAGCAATCTATCACATTTCTTTGAGGAGTGAAGTGACTAAGGATAATATTTGAGTGTTAACAATTTAATTATTACCACAGTTTTGGAAAATCCCATCACCCTCTTTTTTACTCTTCTTCTTGACCATATTTGGCTATGAGAAAAATAGACTTGTCTAGAAAAACATATTTTCTAGGACAATATTTCTTTTTACAGTTCTCATATTACCTCCTGTCAGAAGCATACAAATCACAGATTTGCTATTAGGACCAAAGTTCTAATAGGGCTGGGTACAGGGCAGCCAGGACTATTTGGGAATATAAGCTCAAAATCAAAGTCTAAGAAATCCCTTGTCAATCTAATATCTAATAATTCCTCTTAGATCATTTAATGTCAGAATTTGCTTTAAAAAACTCCACTGGAAAAATTCAGTATGGCACATAAAGGTGACATCAATTTGGAATATTAACTGCTTTATCATTTTTTCCTTTTATTGGTCATTTTCCTTTAACATATTTGCAATTTAATTTTGGTGTATAACCATTTCTTTATTGTTTATTTTTCTAACCTTATTACCAAGCTCAGCACCGTAGTAAAATTTTTCAGTATTCATTCATCTAATATTTATTGATATTACTGCTATCAAATCTTAATGGAAATACTTTATGATTTCATTTGAAAAAGCAACATGTCAAAAATCAGATGATTAATGATTTTTAAAAAGGTTAAAGAAATACATTGTTCATTTTGAAAAATGTAAATCTTATATCATTCTCTATGGATTTACTAATAAAACTTCCTTCTAAAAATTGTAGTACTAGAATAAAAACCTTTTCTGTCATTCTTAGGAACTTGGTAAACATTTATCTATATTAAAAAAAAACCTTTACTTATTAAAAAATAAATTAAATTAAAATATAAAATACCTTTTCATTGAGTGACAAGGAGGCAATATGTATTTTTCTTTAGCTACCTTGCCAAACACTATTGGGACATGTTAATTCATATCACAATACATAGACACACCAAGGACAGAGCCAATGGTAAATGCTGCCAATAGAAAACTAGCCCTGCTAGTGAGGTAGATTAAAGATAAACATCTGTTCCCCACTTTTGCTATAGAATCGTTGCCAGTAGACCATATCTGATAGATGATCTACATTGCTCCTTATTTAGTTTATTCTTTTCAAGGATGATAGGAAGAGTAGGTCTAAGGTAGTCATTAGAGAAATTTAGGCTCATTTACGATTTTTCACATAACAACTTTGGTGAACCTAACCCATCACCCCTACTTCCCCCAAATGTTTTGATTTTGGCAAAACCTAAAACACATTTGACAGTGGCACTTTTTTTCTTTTATTTCTCAACCTATTTGAAATTTAAAGAGAACACAGTCCATACATTTTTGTCTTTTTTTACACTTAATTCACCTATATAGTATTTTGTAAACATAAGTTAATATCCAGAAACGTGTTGTATTTTTCATTTCTAAATATAGAAGAAATCCCCCTTTGTCACGAATAAATTAACTTGTTCCTAGGAAGTTTAACTTTTATTCCAAATTATAAAATAATAATTATAACAAATATGGAAGGGCTTGATTATAATATATCAGCTACAACAAATATTAAAAAGAGATTGTCGATCAGATGTAAAGAACTAGGCAGGGCTTCCCTGGTGGCGCAGTGGTTGAGAGTCCTCCTGCTGAGGCAGGGGACACGGGTTCGTGCCCCGGTCCGGATGGATCCCACATGCCGCGGAGCGGCTGGGCCCGTGAGCCATGGCCGCTGAGCCTGCGCGTCCGGAGCCTGTGCTCCGCAACGGGAGAGGCCACAACAGTGAGAGGCCCACGTACCGCAAAAAAAAAAAAAAAGAACTAGGCAAAGATGACTTGGTTAATTTACGTACATTAGAGCGCGCTCTCTCTCTTTCTCTCTCTCTGCATATAAATATATATATATATATATATGTGTGTGTATATACATTTATAAACACCAGTTATCCAAAGGCTATGTTTACCTTTGAGATGGACCAAATCTAACATCAAATTTCTAAATAGTTTTTTTTAATACATTGCATTTGGATAGAGGAAAAAAATTTTAAGACTCACTAGGGATGCATATCTGTCAGTTTCTAATCAGAAAATTCGGAACCACATTAAATATTTCATCAGAGAGATTTAATATGGGACTCAACTATTCAGATTTTGGAAAGCAGCAAAAGGAAAGAGGGACCATTGATATAGCTCAGAGATAATGACTGCAGGAAGCAGCTACTGACCCTAGAGCTGGGGAGGGCTCAGGGAAAAGGTGGGCTTTTCAGAACCTCGAGGAGGGACAGTGTGAAGAAAGGGGCACTACACTGAGGAGCTTCTGCTCTAAAGAGGAAGTGCTGCCCAGCTTAGGTGCTTGTGGGAGGGGCCTACAGAGCTGGGGCTCAGCCACAAGGGAAGGGTTACTACCTGAGTGGGGCTGGTAACTCTGAGGGGGATGCTGCACAGCTAGTTCTGTAGCCTGTTGCCAAAACGAAGGTTCATTGCTCATGCAGCTTGGGCAGGTATAACAAGCAAATCAGAAACATTGGAGTCCCTTCCCTCATCCTCCTGTCTTCAAACCCTTCTCTAGCACCCCTTATTAACAAAACTTAACAAATTAGAAATATCGTTTGTAGAGTCCCAGTCACAGCCTCACAGAGCAGAGGAGAGTTGAGGCTGAAAAGTACACATTTGTATTATATGCAACTTATAAAGAACTAATAGTGTCCGAAGAATGAGTGTGTTGAACATAGTGATGGAATTATCGAAGTTTCATGTATGGAAAGAAGCAGTTTGGAAAAAAAAAAATCTTATAAAATTTCACATTTCTTGGCTAGGCATAGAAGGTCATTTTCAATGTGCGTATCCCAACTTCAACCCTACCCATCTCTACAACCTCATTTCTTTCTTCCAGACCTCACTGAGGTCACCATTCAATACTAGTCTTTTACATACATGTCTTTCTACACCTGCCATCCTTCAGCATTTTCTCAAATTCCAGCCCTTTCTTGGAGTCTTCCCTGACTCCCCCAGTGTGTGTAATTCCACTTTCTGTGCTCTAGCAGTTAACTATGTCATTTAATTTACCCCTCTGTCTCTGCCACATAAAAGACTGTGTCCTGGAAATTTGGAGCCATGTTATATTGGTATTTATATTCTTACCACCTAGCCCTATGCCTGTTATAGAGTGTATATCTGATGAATAAATTAATGCTAAGTGAGATTTCAGGAACTTTTGGAACAAAAAAATATCTAATTGAAGAAATCTATTGTTTTGAGATTTGGATATGAATGTGTTACATTCATTGTGGGAAGAAGGAATCTGGAAAAAAATAGAAGTAAGAGGATTAAAACAGGCCCAGCAAACAGCTGAAGCCTCAGAATCAGAGGGCAGGCCTGGGCTACACTGCACTTTTTGCCACAGTATAAATCTTACTCGGTGATAAACCCAAGAAGATGTACAACAAAGCTTTCACAAATCAACATTTCCTGGGTATATGAAAGGTCCATTTGGAGTTCAGGCCTACCAGTTCAATACCTTTTGCCTCAGTAACCATAGCAAGCAGAGGTATTTAACTTCATGAATTATAAAATGAGAAGAAACATTTCTGTATTGGTTGTGGATTCAATCCCACAACAGGTTCAAAAGTTCAGAAGCAGCTAATACCCACATTTATCATAGTAAAGGTTACTACATGAGCAGCATTTTTAAATAATATATACTTTAAATTATTGAAAGTAAGCAGCAACAGGTAAGAACATGGTATTTTTAAGTATCCTCTTGTTTCCTAAAATGCTTCAGTGCTTTTCAAATATTCCTTAGAGTAATAAATAATACAACTGTGTACACTTTAATATTAGCAGATGGCTCCTTGGTATATTTTACTGTACATAGGTATTTTAAATCTCGTTTTCTCCAAATGTAATAATTATAATAGAACACGTTGAATGCTGGTTCTATGTCTGGCACTACAGAAACATTTTATAAAAGTTAACGCATTTAACAATCTTATAGAGTGATTTCTGTTATCAACCCCATTGTACAGATGAAAAAACTATAGCTGAGAGAGCACCAAAAACTGTCTATCTTATTTTTATCTCTAAAGCTTTGTTTATTTTGTTGCCTTTACCTGGAAGGTTTCCTCCTCTCAATTCACTACTTATTCTATTCTCTCTTCAAGGCCATTTTAAAATCTCTTTCATGTACTTTCCTGCAGTCTTCCCTAAGTTTTCTGGACTAATGTGGCTCCCTCTATGCAGTTATTCACTAATTTCTTCATCCATCCATCCATTCATCCACCTATCCATTCATCTTTATTAGATATCATTGTGTGAAAGGCTGTGGGAATTCCCTGGAGATCTTACTTTGGTTTATATGCTGACTTGTGTTTTTGCTTCAGGTAGTAGGCTTGTCTCCCTAACGAGATCATAAACTGCTTGAGGGCAAGCATGGTTCTGAAGCTTCTTTGTAAATGAAATCAGAACCTGTATGGGTTAGCAGATGACAAAGGACTAAGCTCTAAAAATACTTTGGGCCCGGAAGTCCAAAAGAAACTAGAGTAGGAGAAAGGAGTGGTCAGAGAATTTGGAGAACCAGGAGAATTTTCAGTACTATTCATTTTTTCAGGGTGGTATATAAAGTTGACACACAAACAACCAAAAAATTATTGTATTTAGATAGAGTTAGTTGGGGACCAAGGCTCCTCTTCATGGCATGCAGTGCTTCAACTGTCTGAAAAGAGACCACTGGTGACTAGAAAGTGATATTAGTCCTGCAATTGAGAGCCAGATTGCAGAGGGTTTAGGAGGTTGATGAGGAAATGAAGGAAGTAGCTTCAGATCTCTCATTCAAGTATTTGACAGAAAAGAGAAGGGAACTAAGATGCTAATTATAAAATGACAAAGAATGAAGTTTTTAATATATGAGAAACTATCCATGTTAGAAAGTAAAAAGTTACAGAGAAAGGGTTGAAGAATTTCCATGATTGGCAAGAAATTATCACCCCCCCCTCCACCTTCTATGGGAAAAGCGAAAATAACCCAGTTCATCCCTCTGACCCCTTAGGCAAATGCCAGCTAACCCTCTGGGCTATTGAAATCTGTCCTTCATTCCTAGCTGCCAGACAGAGCAGTTCCTTTCCCTGCCTAAAAGGTTCTCTGACAGATATTGACCAAATATAGTTGCTTTTTTCTTTCATCACCATTCAATTTGCTTAAATAAAAAGTCCAATGAAAAATGACTCCCTCAAATATACCTATACTGCATCCATCCTCTCCCATTATTTTTGGATGTCCCTCTGGAGTGACTTGGTTATATGCATGTAACTCCCCATTCACCAAGTCTAATACGCAAGTCTTAAATTTTTAAAATTGCCTTGGCGGTCTATGGACAGTACAGAAACAGTGCAGGTTGTCCGTTTGTAACTTAAAATCTGATACTCTGAATCCAAAGGAATTACCCACCATATCCATCTCTATTGCATTTCGTGTCTCCTTTTCCTCCCCATCGTTCACCAGACAGTAATGTTCTCAGATCAAATATCCTCTATAAATTGAGAGGACATTTAGCTGATTTATGGGGCTTTTAGCTATTATATACTTACCTATTCAATAAAAGTAAGTACTTACATCACATGACACATATGCTACCTTCACAATATAAGATCTTTCCTTCAAGGGATTCAGGCATCAAATTGTAATGAGATTTCTTGTAGCTAATACATCACTTAAGGGCAAACTGACATTCTGAATCTATTTCTTTCTTTTTTTTTCTTTCCTTTTCCTCGATGGAATTCTGGATACCGCATTCTTTGTAAGAGCCTTAACATTATTAAGATTTTTATTTTCTTTTCTAAACAGTGTAAACCTGTCGAATAAAGAAACTAGGAGCAGGAATACTGGTTTTGCACTTAAGGGCTGAAAAGGAATATTGCCTTGGTCTTTTATACAGCATTGCCAATTTCCAGAACCAGAAGCAGAGTAAATGCTGCCTTAGCATCTACGCCATAGGAAAACCTTGAGGGTGAATACATCTACGTGGGATCTGATTTTGGTGTATCAATCAACACATCAGTAAGCAATGAACAAATATTTACTTCTCCAGTAGAGTAAATTCCTTGAAAGTCACTGTAAATTCAGGCTTTCTCAGCATCAGCACTATTGACATTTTGGGTCAGACGGTACTTTATTCTGGGTGGCCATCCTGTGCATTGTACATAGGTTAGCAGAATCCCTGGCCTCTACCAGCTAGAGGCTAGTGGCACCCCTCGCCCAGTTGTGACAACTAAAAAATGTCTCCAGACGTTGCCAGTAGTCTCCTGGGGGGCAAAATCACCCTTACTTGAGAACCACTGCTCTAATCGGACCTACCATGTGAGTGTGATTATTGCAAGATTCCAGGCTATTTGTATCTAAGGGTAGAAATTTACTCTTACAGCAAAGCCATCCTATGACTCTGGGAATATGGGAAACGTTGCTTTTGTTCCCCATTACTATGCTACTTGGTGTGTGAATGTTAATGAATTAGTAATTGTGGTGACAAGCACTTTCAAGAGGAGTTTTAGCAAACCTATTTCCTATCTTGTGTTTTAGGAAGGCTCAAAAATTGAAGGAGATCTGAATCAGAATTATGGAGTAAGTGAAGCTGGTTGCTGGTACTCATCCCACGATACTCTTCTTTGGAGTGACCTAAAACCTACTTCGGACTAGGGATTTCTCTATTTCAGACCTAAGCAACATTCATTATCTGTCATCTCATCGTAACTCAAACTGATATCGTCTAAAACTGAATTTAGTATCCTGATACATGCTGAATGTTGGTTCCCCACCCCCTGTATTTGTAGGACACAGCAAGAAGATGGCCATCTATGAACGAGGAAGTGGCCTCTCACCAGACGCCAAATCTGCTAGCACCTTGATCTTGGACTTCCCAGCCTCCAAAACTGTGAGAAATAAATTTCTGTCATTTATAAGCCACCTTGTCTATGATATTCTGTTATAGCATCCTGAATGGACTAAGACATATCCCATTGCAAAAATAATTCTTCTTCCCAATTGGCCAGTTTCTACTTACAGAGCCACCATTCTCTAAACGTCTTATCTGACCTGTCCATATCCTTCTCCACATCCCAGAAGTTTCCAAGTCCTACTGGTCTTTCCTTGTCAGTGCCACTTCAGTTAAACACTACCACTCTACCTCTCTGTTTCCAAGGATCAGCATCCTCGTGGCCACCTGGCTGAATCATTGCCACACTTCCAAGGGCTCCCAGCATCAGTCTCTCCCTACCTCAGACCCTCCTGCATGCTGTTCTCAAACTTTTAATACTGTCTGCCGCCCTCTTCAGGAACCTGTATCATGTAACTCTAACTTAATGAAACAAACCCATATTTTCTAGCACGATATTCTGGATTGTTCCTCTGTTTACTTCATTTTTTCACCTCAACATTTTGTTTGTTTTGCTTTTGATTTTGTTTTCAGGTCAGACTAATCCCTCTAATCCTTATTCACATCCTGATCACCTCAATCTCTCTAGTTTATGGTTCCTAATCTGTTATTTTCTTTCCTCCTTGCTGCAAACCCAACTTTATACTTGTAATAATGATAATTACTATTTATCGAAAACCTACTACTGTCAGGTACAGGGCTAAGTGTTTTACATATGTTACATCAGGTACTCTTAGCCCTACTTCTTTTCTTTTTTTTAAATTTTATTTTTGGCTGCATTGGGTCTTCGTTGCTGCGCGCAGGCTCTCTCTGGTTGCGGCGAGCGGGGGCTACTCTTCGTTGTGGTGCGCAGGCTTCTCACTGTGGTGGCTTCTCTTGTGGTGCATGGGCTCTAGGTGCGCGGGCTCAGTAGTTGCGGCGTGCGAGCTTAGTTGCTCCATGGCATGTGGGATCTTCCCAGATCAGGGATCAAACCGATGTCCTCTGCACTGGTAGGCGGATTCTTAACCACTGAGCCACCAGGGCAGTCCCCCTTAGCCCTACTTGTAAAGCTCTGAGAAGTTAAGTAATGTATCCAAGTTCACACAGCCAGGATATGGGAGGGTCAGTATTTGAATCTCATTCCATCTGGCTGTAGCACCCAAGTTCTTAACCATAAATGCAGTGTGTTACATAATCACTTATGGGTTTATATATTTGGTGTTAAGTGGAAGATGGGTAAACATAGAAGAAGGGGAGTTTCTTTCCTGAAATGGCTTGTCTTCCAAGTAGGATCTCTGGAAATTAACTCTTTTCCGGAGTAAGTTTGACAATCCATGAGTTGTTCAATTGTAAAGAGAAACAGCAGAGACTTTGATGAAAGAGAAGCTGAAAATTTGTATGCTACAGACCTAAGAATATAAAGCACAACAGCAGTTGGCTGGTAAGTACACCCAGAGGGCGCCTGAGAGACCCACCACTAGTCAGTGAGGTCAAGAATGTAACTCAAGAAGAGGACAAAAAAAAAAAAAAAGGAGGACAGGGAACTGGATTAGACCCTAACACTAAGAGTCCAAGAGTGACTAGAAGAGGAATGTTTTTTTCTAGAAAGGAAAAATTAATGATAAAATGAGAGCTCTACCTATATTACAAAGTATTAATTGGATATATGTATTTTCTTAAGTTGAGCTTCATAAATTTTTATATGGAAAAGTATTTGTTATTTTGGTTCATGTAAGTTAATTTACTTCTATTTAATGTCTTTATAAAGAGTTTCATTTAAGGTATTGTACAATTGTAATGTAAGGGAATGTAAACATTTGAAAGGTACTAAGTGTACAAGATAGGATTCGCTTTGCTGGATTTTTCTAGGTTATCTGTTAAATAATGAGCCTCTTCCACAATTAGTCTCAAAATAGAACAGAATTTGCTTATTGCCTGATTAATAATATTATATTACACACCGTGGGTAAAACAAAACTGATTATAACACAATTTACAGTCCCAAAGGAGCTTACAATCTAGCAGGGTAATTAAGACAAACTTACAAATAGGCATAACACAATGCAGAATGTAACATATGCTGTAAATGTTCTAAAAGGGACTTCAGATAAGATTTCTGGAGAAATAAACATTTGATGTAGTTTTTTTTTTTTTTTTTTTTTTTTTTTTTGCGGTACGCGGGCCTCCCACCGCTGTGGTGCTTCCGGCTGCAGAGCACAGGCTCCGGACGCGCAGGCCCAGCCGCCACGGCTCACGGGCCCAGCCGCTCCGCGGCACGTGGGATATTCCCGGACCGGGGCACGAACCCATGTCCCCTGCATCGGCAGGCGGACTCTCAACCACTGTGCCACCAGGGAAGCCCTGATGTAGTTCTTAAAGCAATGGTTTGGAAGATGTAAAAACGAGATGAAGGAAAAGAAGGGATCTCAGGTACGGGAAACACTATAATACTCTCATGTAAAGATATCGTATAAAGATATGAGAGTGGGAATGGGGAAATTGCTGGGGTCTTGTTCCATCAACAGCCATAGGTAGTGTGGGAAATTTCAACAAATTTTCCTGAGCACTACCTGTGTGCCAGGCACGTTGATTAAAACCCGGACCTGCCCCCAGGACCTGGAAGAAGCCATTGAGGCTATACCTTGGGGAGCTTCTAATCTGACATAGAGACTGAGAGATTTGCACAATACATAACTTTTTAAGATTTTGGATAGGTGCCTATGTGCGATATGACTGGAAATACTGTTTACACAGATGAATCTCATAGGTAGATGAATACAGGAACCTAGTCAGGGAGAATCTTTAGGAGGTTATTATAATGGTCCAGGAATAAGATAATGCAAGAATGGAAACAGACTTATAAATGAGAATTGCAGCAAGAGAGGTGATCAAAATTTAGCAATTGATTTGTTGACATACATGTGTTAGCAATGATTTATCCCTTGATGTCTCACAAACTAAATTTCTTTGCTTTTCAAAACATGGGAAAATCTGATTAGTTTTCATCACTGTTTATAAACATAATTATACCAAAAAGACTTGATGAGACCTTCAATGGATGTATTTCAAGAGCAGTATGACATAGTTTGATCTTTGGTTTGAGAAGAAACCTGAAGAATTAAAATAAAAACTTTCTGTCAATTCAGAAAAAAGCTTTGGAGATGATAATTTTTTTTAAGTCAGAAACAAAACTTAAGCAAAACAAAAGAAAATTGAAAAGCCTGGTTTATCTACACTAGGTACATTCCAGAAATTGAGTTGGTAGAATTGATATAATTCTTCTTCTATGTTCCTATCTTTATTTTAAACAGGACCTAATACAAACAATAAAGAGCCATAACTTTTTTTAAAGCTAAAAGTCAAATATTTTAAAGGGAAAATTAACTTAAGGAGTTTACCCCAGCATATCACATCCGTTAATTGTAAGTATCAAGACATTTTTATTTTGTTCTTCTAACAGTATAAAAATAAACAAAATATTGCATTCTTAATAGCTACGTTTAAAAAATGAGAAGGATAGCATTCATGATGCCAATGCAAATACTGTATCAATACCATACAAGCATACCAAATGCCAGCCAGCTTGGCAAAAACATCCTTTCAATAATGTTCTCAAGCCCAGTGCCAGCACAACCCCTATCAGAGCCAAGGTCGAAAGTATAAAAACACATGCTAATCTGCAATCCTGTCTGCCAGCGTCGAAGGGCACGAGGATTGGAAACTTTTCTTGAGGGGTAGCTCCTTCAATTGCAGGTGATAGAACCAAAGGGCACGTATAAAATCTCTGCAAAGGAGAAATCTGTTGTCACTTGTGTTGTCTGGTGATACAAATGGGAAAACTAAGGTACTGCTAGTTTCCAAATTACGTCTCTTCACAGATAAATAGATGCTGCCAAAAGAATCGGTCGATCCAATGAAATGATTGACCTTACCCGAGCTTGGCATCATGTAGATTAAACAGTGGGTGGAATTTTCTCCCTACTTTTTCTCTGGTTGGTATAGTGTACTATAGTCTAGTCAAAACATCACTGAAGCATGAACAAATTATATTCAGCAGTCAGGCTGAGAATGTTGGAGGTGTCTACCCATGAGTACAGCAGAGGAAAACTTGAATTTCGTCCAATAGCCTTTTCCTTGTTCTCGGTGAGTCTGCATGTGGACAACATAAGAAAATTACATGAATATTCTTTCTGATTCTGAATTATACTGATATACTGCTAATAAGAATTAAAACTTTATTTTTTGGTGGGAGGGGTAGTTAGAAAGCCAGTGTCATTACTTTTAACAGAAAATTATCTAAGGGAAATTCCTAGAGCCACGTTATGACATTTAATATTAGATTTATAGTAGAGAATTATATGCAGTTCTCAAATTTATAATCTAAAAAAAAAGAAAAGTCATAGAAAACTTTGAATTTTGAGACTCTCACCTTGTATTGGAATAAAAGGACCCATAGTGGTCCTTTGTAGAATTGTTTGGTTAAAAGCACACAAGTGAAAAACATGACAATAATCATTTTTCAAAACCTGAAAATAAATTCTGACTGATGAGCTAAACTGTTTCTCTCTCCCCTGGAGACAGAAAAAGATGAAACGTTTTTACTTTAAGTGAGAGAAATTAAAGTAAGATGTAATAAACTTCTGAACAGAACTTTCTGCAATGCAATAGAACTGTATCTGTGTTGTCCAGTATGTTAGCCACTAGCCATATGTTGCTAATGAATACTTGAAATGGGGCTAATGTGACTAAACTTAAATTTTTAAGTTTATTTAATTTTACCTAATATAAATCTGAATTTAAATACTCACATGTTGCTCCTACGTTGGATAGTGCAGGTCCAGACGATGTGAGTTGTTGAACATCAGACATATGATCTTCAGTGCAGTAGAAGATGTCACCGATCTCACAAGGCCCTTTGCGGATCTCCTTTTACATCAGGTTGGGCCTCCTCTACCATAGTCACAACTTTGTCTCATTTATCTAATGAGGATTCCATAAGTTAGAGTGAATTCTGGAATTTGAAACTCTGAAATAGCTGAATAGAGACCTCATTTTTAAAGCTTAAGAAGTAGAAGTTATATTGAAAAGGCAACTAAGGAGCCTGCAAGCCGCAACTAAGTAGTCTGCTTGCTGCAACTAAGACCTGGCGCAACCAAAAAAATAAATAAATAAATAAGGCAATGAGGACACTCAGTTATCATTTGGCTAGGGAAGAGCTTGAGAAAGATTAATTTTATTGTCCAAAATGTATCTCTTGAGAAGACCACAGATGGTAATATGATATAATATCAATGTTACAGATAATGTCCAATATAAAATCAGTTTGTGTTTCAAAAGTTCATATGTACATATAGTAAAGAAAAATTTGTGGATAGCAAAGAGAACTCTGAAAGCATTTTCCCACTGAAAACTTAAAATTAGGTTCCAAGTGAACCAAATTAGAGAAATATTGTATGATATTGCTTATACGTGGAATCTAAAAAAAAAAAAAAAGATGCAAATGAACTTATTTACAAAATAGAAACAGACTTAGAGAATGAACTTACGCTTACCAGGAGGGAAGCGGGGGAAGCCATAGTTAGGGAGTTTGGGATTGACATGTACACACTGTTATATTTAAAATGGATGGTCAGCAAGGACCTACTTGTATAGTACAGGGAATTCTGCTTGATATTCTCTACCAACCTAATTGGGAAAATAATTTGAAAAAGAATAGATACATGTATACGTATAACTGAATCACTTTGCTGTACACCTGATCAACTGTATTCCAATATAAAATAAAAAGTTAAAAAAAAGAAACTGAATCTCTCAATAGTATTACTACATAGCACCAGGGCTGCTATCAGTGGTGTGAACTGATACAGCCATACAAGTAGCTACAGTATTGCAATACTTTTATATACTTGCTAAATAGCCACTGCTTTACTCTACCCCCTCACAACCACTTCCCCTTAAGACTCTCAGACCTCCCACAATCCAGATCCTAAGGGTTGAAGCCCAGATCAGCAAGGGACCCCCTGGACCCTCCTGCAGTTGGCATTTATTATAATTGGTCAGTGCCTAAGCCGTACTGCTTGCTGAATAGTTTCCCTGCCATCCCCAGCATGCTTTTCCTACAGTACTATTATAACACGTGGTACTGTGGTTTCTGGAAAGCTTTTAAAACTGGGTAGTGAGGGCATAGGACTATATAGAAATTATCCATCTCTACCCGGATTCTAAGTCCTGTGTGGAAGCATATCTAACTGCCATGTTGTGTGTTCAAATACGGTTGTTTGCCCTCTAAAGTCCTTCTTCACGTAGCTTTCACCCAACAATAAGTCTGTTTGCCTAACATCTGTGGGTTGGGTGGCACCCGTCTCCAACTTTGTTCCTGCTAAGTAGAGCTCACCACTGGAAAGATTTTAATAACCTGAATTGCAGTGAATTATGAAGAACAATTTAAAAATGGAAAAGCATATTTTCTTTTTTTTTTTCGTTTTTAAAATGGGTCCTTTATTAAAAGTTTTGGTCAATTTGTCTCTTTATTATAAATCTTGATAGCTTAAAGATAAGGTCTTTCCATCCTTTTCTTAATCAAGAAGGTTCTGGCTTTTCTTACTACTTTTCACTTTCATATATTTTATAATAAACTCTTCCACAAAGATATATCCATAGATATTAATTGTGACTTCATTGAATCTACAGAGTACTTTTGGAGGAATTTTTCCTGTCATTCCCTTTCAAGTTTTTATTCAGTCTGGATATATTTTTTACTGAGTCTGAAATTCTTTTAATGCAGTCCAAATTATTATTTTCTTTGTAGCTATTATTCTTTTCATATTTAAAAATAAATCATTGTCTTCATACAGTCATGAATCCAAGCTGCCATTTTTTTCTAATAGCTTTTATTGTCTTCACTTTCATATTCAACTCTAGGGTTCATCCAGAATTGATGTTTGTGTTTTTCATGAGCGTGGGGATCAAGATTCAAATATTTTATCATATTAGCATCCAATGGATCCAACACGTGCTATTGGAAAAAAAAATACTTTCCTCATTGCACTGTAATGAAATGTTTGTAATAACTCAAATGACTGTTTATGAGTGGGATATCTTTCTGGACTATTTTCTCTTATTTTATATGTTTACTCCCGAGCCCTATTTATCTAAACATATGTCACACTATATTAAATACTGTACTAGGTCTTGTTACCCAGCCTTGTTCAACAATTTTAAGATGTCCTTGTTTTTCTTTTTTTTTTTAACATCTTTATTGCAGTATAATTGCTTTACAATGGTGTGTTAGTTTCTGCTTTTTAACAAAGTGAATCAGTTATACATATACATATGTTCCCATATCTCTTCCCTCTTGCATCTCCCTCCCTCCCACCCTCCCTATCCCACCCCTCTAGGTGGTCACAGACCACCGAGCTGATCTCCCTGTGCCATGCGGCTGCTTCCCACTAGCTATCTGTTCCACGTTTGGTAATGTATATATGTCCATACCACTCTCTCACTCCGTCACAGCCTACCCTTCCCCCTCCCCATATCCCCAAGTCCATTCTCTAGTAGGCCTGTGTCTTTATTCCCATCTTACCCCTAAGTTCTTCATGACCTTTTTTTTTTTCTTAGATTCCGTATATATGTGTTAGCATACGGTATTTGTTTTTCTCTTTCTGACTTACTTCACTCTGTATGACAGACTCTAGGTCCATCCACCTCATTACAAATAGCTCAATTTCGTTTCTTTTTATGGCTGAGTAATATTCCATTGTGTATATATGCCACATCTGCTTTATCCATTATTCATCTGTTGATGGACACTTAGGTTGCTTCCATGTCCTGGCTATTGTAAATAGAGATGCAATGAACATTTTGGTACATGACTCTTTTTGAATTTTGGTTTTCTCAGGGTATATGCCCAGTAGTGGGATTGCTGGGTCGTATGGTAGTTCTATTTTTAGTTTTTTAAGGAACCTCCATACTGTTCTCCATAGTGGCTGTATCAATTTACATTCCCACCAAGAGTGCAAGAGTGTTCCCTTTTCTCCACACCCTCTCCAGTATTTATTGTTTCTAGATTTTTTGATGATGGCCATTCTGACTGGTGTGAGATGATATCTCATTGTAGTTTTGATTTGCATTTCTCTAATGATTAATGATGTTGAGCATTCTTTCATGTGTTTGTTGGCAGTCTGTATATCTTCTTTGGAGAAATGTCTATTTAGGTCTTCTGCCCATTTTTGGATTGGGTTGTTTGTTTTTTTGTTATTGAGCTGAATGAGCTGCTTGTCAATTTTGGAGATTAATCCTTTGTCAGTTGCTTCATTTGCAAATATTTTCTCCCATTCTGAGGGTTGTCTTTTGGTCTTGTTTATGGTTTCCTTTGCTGTGCAAAAGCTTTGAAGTTTCATTAGGTGCCATTTGTTTATTTTTGTTTTTATTTCCATTTCTCTAGGAGGTGGGTGAAAAAGGATCTTGCTGTGATTTATGTTGTAGAGTGTTCTGCCTATGTTTTCCTCTAAGAGTTTGATAGTATCTGGCCTTACATTTAGGTCCTTAATCCAGAAAATGGAAAAGTATATTTTCTTGAGACCTGCTTGCTAAGAAGCATTTTTGTGAGATTAAATAGTTTGGATGAGTTATTTGAATATGAAAATGCTTTTTAAATTTTTAATCCTGAAGAACTGGGGAAGGGTAATCATTGAGAAAACTGATCGATTCAAAGCATTATTTTCTTCTTTCAGTGCCCTTACATTTTTCTAATATTTTTGAGTTCCACCAAATTCTAAAATTCTTAGTGTGTGAATAAGCCAATTGTAGCATTATTGCTAGATAAACCTATGACGGGTTATTTGAACAAGTCATGAAACCTTTCTACCTCACTTCTGATAGTTATAAATTAGGAATTATAGTCCCTGATCTTATTTAATTCTCAAGGGTATTTATATAAATTAGATCATGCAACTAAAATGTTTTGAGATCTTAAGCTATTTCTTTGTTTTTCTGCTCCCTTAAAAACTATAAAAAAATAAATTGTATTTTACATTGTCAGTTTAACATTTATTATACTTATATATATTTACTTGCCAACTATTCCTCTAGAATTTCACCACTATAGAAAAGGTTATAGAGTTAATATAGCTTATATATTAGATAACAGTTGTCTCAAGAAATGAATTGTGTTCACATTGTCCGTTGTAGTTAATGCTTTCACTTGTCTTACACATGATTCCATGTATATTCTGGAACTCTGGCACAAAACTAATTAATATGATTTCAATAAAAATTTTCAAATGACGAAACAAAATGAATACCACTATTAACACCCAAACCACTGTTGGATGGGATTTTCTACTGGGATACTATGGAATTTTATTTTTTGGCCCTAAAAAGATGATTTTTTTTAATTCAAAAGAAAGCCAGAATCCCAAGTAACTGGATACAATATTTATCTTTTTCTTTTCTTTCCTTTTTACTTTCAAGTAATTACTTTGCTTTATGCCCTTGCCAGCTGGACCAGAACCAAGCTTCTTACACAGAGTCAGTCGAAACTAATCCATCTTCCCTATTGGAAAGGGTTATAGACTGCCCCCATCCACTACTCTTTCAGAAGGCAAACACTTTTGCAAAAGCCTCTTTCAAAAGACCACCATCAGTTAGAAAGAACTGGTACCTCTCAAAGACTGTTTCATTTAATACCAGTCATCTAAAAGAATAGGGCCAATTTTCATGCCCCATTGTCAACAGTCTATAACACGGCCACCGCTGCTACACAAGAGATTATTCCCTTGCTTCACATTTGTGAACAAAACCGGCAGAGAGCAAATATATGGCAAAGCAGAACTTCTCAGCACATCAAATTCCTGACATACAATATGTTGACTATCCTCTATCAGAAACAAAGACATTTTGAAAATTAAGCAGCATTAACAACACTGTCTCATTCCCTCTAATTCTTTAGACAAATTTTGCATCTCCAAGATTTGGAAGACTACCTCAATTTATAATAGCATTCACACAAAGTATGAACTGAAGTTTCATAGAAGCTGCATTTGGAGGTTCCAAATGGGAAAACATCCTAGAATTAAAGGACCTGGATTTCAGATCCAGAGTTATCACTAAGTAGAAGTTAAAAGTAAGCGTTTCATTTCCTTAAGTCTAACTTTCTAGATCTACTAAAAAAGAACAAGAATATTGCCTACTCATACTCCATGTAAAGGCTATTATGAGACTTGGAGGAATTTATGCAACTGCCTGCCTCTCAGATGGGCTCCCCATTCTCCTGGGCTCCCCATTCTCCTGGGAAGCACGTAGCAGTGGTGACAGGTCCTTGAAACCACAGGAGAAAAACTGCATCTTCCTAGAGCATCAATTTTATTTTAAGATTTTGTAGAATAATGCTTGAAATTGTTTTGAATTTGGCCTTTTAATTAAACTAAACACAGTTATGTCATGAATTTTGCATGAACTTTTGAGATAAAATATGAGATTTCAAAGAATTTTCTTACTTTTAGGGAACTACTTTGGTCTATACTCCCAGAACTTCAGTGTCAACCGTTAATTCTTATCTGCTGTTTGTGATTCTTTACTAAAGAAGTTTGATAAACCCTGTAGAGTGAAGCATTTTTAAAGACTTAAAACTCTTTACTGATGCATATTCTTGGTTGTGGTCTCATTAGTAATTTTGTCAAGGAAGGGAGCATTCTCGAAACGCTTTTTATTTTATAACATGAAATATCTTTATTTAATTTTCTTTTAAAATTTTTTATTGAAGAATAGTTGACTTACAATATTATATTAGTTTCAGGTATATGTACAACATAGTAATTCAATATTCCTATAGATTATACTCCATTTAAAGTTATTATGAGATAATGGCTATATTTCCCTGTGCTGTACAATATATCCTTGTTGATTATTTATTTTATACATAGTAGCTTGTATCTCTTAATCCCCTACCCCTATCTTGCCCTCCACCCTTCCCTCTCCCCACTGGTAACCAATAGTTTGTTCTCTATTTCTGTGAATCTTTTTCTGTTTTGTTATATATATTCATTTGTTTTATTTTTTAGATTCCACATATAAATGATAACATACAGTGTTTATTTTTCCCTGTCTGACTTAGTTCACTAAGCATAATACACTCTAGGTCCATTTACGTTGTTGCAAATGGCAGAATTTCATTCTTTTATGTAATATTGCATTGTGTGTGTGTGTGTGTGTGTGTGTGTGTATCACATCTTGTTTATCCATTCATCTGTTGATGGACACTTAGGTTGCTTCTATATCTTGGCTATTGCAAATAATGTTGCTATGTGTTGCTATGAACATTGGGGTGCATGTATCTTTTTGAATTAGCGTTTTCATTTTTAGGGGGTATATACCCAGGAGTGGAATTTCTGGATCATATGGTAGTTCTTTTTGTAGTTTCTTTGAGTGGCTGTTTTCCATAATGGCTGCACCAGTTTACAATCCCAGCAACACGAACAATGATTCCTTTTACTCCATGTCCTCCCCAACACTTATTATTTGTAGACTTTCAGACTGGTTTTTTATCTAACTTCTACTGTTTTACATAGTAGAACTGCCAGTGTGTTATTCTGTTTGGAGTGTTGAATTTGTCATTGTCTTCTATATCTACTTACTTTTTTTTTTTTCAGTACGCGGGCCTCTCACTGTTGTGGCCTCTCGCATTGCGGAGCACAGGCTCCGGACGCGCAGGCTCAGCGGCCATGGCTCACGGGCCCAGCCGCTCCATGGCACGTGGGATCTTCCCTGACCGGGGCACAAACCCGCATCCCCTGCATCGGCAGGCGGACTCGCAACCACTGCACCACCAGGGAAGCCCTATTTTTTTTAAATTAGGCTCATTGCCCAGTAAACAAGTAGATCTGAGAAGCTGAACTAAGTAATCCCTGGAAACGAAAGAACTGACAAATAAATGCTGGCCACACTGGCCCACATTTCCGCAGGGCAAGATTGTCTGGAGCTGAGCAGCAGATGGGGGTGTATGTTCTCTAGCTAGCCAGCTTCAGTTCTCTCCTATATCTCCCCTTCTGGCCTTGATAGGCATCTGAGAATGCACCTGGCCTAAAACAGCATCATTTTTCTAAAGGATGCAGAATATGTTTAATGAAGCATCATAAAGATTTCAGCCAAATAAACAGAATTTCTGTAGGCTGTATTCTGTGTTGGGAAGGTTGTGATATTTGATCTGGAGCTTCCAATATAAAAACAAACTCTAGGGGCTTCCCTGGTGACGCAGTGGTTGAGAGTCTGCCTGACAGTGCAGGGGACACGGGTTCGAGCCCTGGTCTGGGAGGATCCCACATGCTGTGGAGCAACTAGGCCCGTGAGCCACAACTACTGAGCCTGCACGTCTGGAGCTTGTGCTCCGCAACAGGAGAGGCCGCGACAGTGAGAGGCCCGTGCACCGCGATGAAGAGTGGCCCCCGCTCGCCGCAACTGGAGAGAGCCCTCGCGCAGAAATGAAGACCCAACGCAGCCAAAATAAATAAATAAGTAAATAAATAAATAGCGTTCCCTTTAAAAAAAAAACTCTAGTGGTACTCAACATGTGAGAGGCAAGAATAACTCTAGGTAGCTAAAATGCAGCTGGCTTACTCCATTGTAATGCAAGCTCAGAATAAAACCTGTGGTTTCCCTCTAGCCAGTGTAGAAAGAAAACTTTACGAAGAGCGTTCCATAAGTTAATTTCACTTTTGGTTTTATTTTATATTTCTACTCTAATTTTTTGTTTACCCTAATTCCATCACCATTTAAAATATTTTACTTTGGGACTTCCCTGGTGGCTCAGTGGTTGAGAGTCCGCCTGCCGATGCAGGGGACACGGGTTCGTGCCCCGATCCAGGAAGTTCCCACATGCCGTGGAGTAGCTGGGCCCGTGAGCCATGGCCGCTGAGCCTGCACGTCCAGAGCCTGTGTTCCTAAACGGGAGAGGCCACAACAGTGAGAGGCCCGCGTACGGCAAAAAAAAAAAAAAAAAAATTTTACTTTATAGTGTATGTGTATGCGTGTCTGTGCATGCATGTGTATTGGTAGCAACCTTGAATAATACAGTCAGACCTCTGTATTTGTGAGTTCCACATCTGCAGATTCAACCAATTGTAGATTGGAAATACTCAGAAAAAATATTCCTGAAAGTTTCAAAAAGCAATACTTGAATTTGCCAGCCTGGCAACTATTTACATTGTATTTACAGCTATTTACATAACATTTACATTGTTTAGGTATTATAAGTAATCTAGAGATGCTTTAAAGTATACATAGATGTACATAGGTTATATTCAAATACTATGCCATTTTATGTAAGGGAAATGAGCATCCTCAAATTTGGGTATCCCAGGGGTCCTGGAACCAGTTCCCTGCAGGTACCTGAGGGATGACTGTATAAGTAAATACTGTAATTTTCTCTTTTTTATTCTTTTGCCTGTATACATTGCAATATGATTGGGGGAGATGAAGAACAATGGTATTGTGAAATTCTTCATAGCAAGATTCTCAACATCATGATTTTACTCAAAATATTACAGAGTTCTTATGGTTTTAGCCTTCTTTTTCCCATGTCTACATTGCACATTCACATGAGTAGAAGTTTCTTAAACTGACTCCCCCTAAAATTGAGTTGGTCTGTTGACTTTATGACTAACCTCTCTATCCAAAACTTTATTCCCTTTCTTGTTAGTTACCTGTTCCCCCTCAAGATTGAAGAGTATCAAAGAAAAGGGGGGATATCAAAGAAGACCCCCATGGGGCCTTCCTGGGACAGACCCCTCCATGTCCTCTGCCTTCCTCTTGTTTGCAGAAAAACTTTATCCTCCTAGGCCTTCCCCAATTCCAAAGAGCAGATTTAATCAGAGGAGTGAGAAAATGCAGAAACAAAGGGAAACAGTCAAGCAAGACAAAATAATAATAGTTTAGCCATTCAACAAAGTCAAGGACCTTTAGTTCCTCATCAAAGGCTGTAGATAATATTCTGAGACATATCCTTGGGCTGTTTTGCAGATACTGAAAGCCCCAACAGGTGGAAGAAGTTAACCAGGAACCTGCAGGACCGGGACGGATCAGTGCCCTCTAAGGATATTTTTTACCTTGTTCAAGCTTTCCACAAAGAAGAAACAATGTGTGTTTCTCTCTCTCTCGCACTCACAAAAGTACAATCCTTTTTTAAAATTGAAGATGTTTAATCCTTAGTCTTAGAATAGCAACATCTTCAAAGATATACTGAAAGGGTGGAAAATAGGGATATAGGCATAGATTCTAAAGACAATCAAAGAGCTTGAAAGGTTCCAGGTGGGGAGGAGTAAAAGAGCAGGAGCTGCTGGAAGTGGAGCCCAAGCACATTCCCAGCTGTAGTCATTTGGGTCAACAAGGCACCTTGAAACCTTATAAGGCACTTGCTTCTCCTCTGACCCTCCCAGTTACCTGGTGGAGGGCCTGCTGCCGATGAACGTCAACCGCAATGGCAAAGGCTGGATCAGTGGGGCTACCATCAAGGTGAGTGTGGTCCAACTCTTCAGCCAGGGAAGGGCATGGGGCCATTCTCACAAGGGAGCAGGGTGGCTGGGCTGGGGGTCTCTAGCAGCTCTCTCCATTTTAGAGATAAGAAAATGGAACTGCATTCACTTTCAGGCCTCTTAGTTACAGTCAAAATTCTCTTCAGCTCTGTGTTGTCATCAGGAAAGAAAAAAATGCCATTTTAAGATTAATATCAATAATAGTTACTCCTTCTTGAGCATCCACTACATACCAACTGCCATAGTGCTGGTCTAGCCAGATCCATTGTTTTACTTAATCCTTACAGCAGACTTTAAGGTGGTGCTTAGTCATTTTATAGCTGAAGATTCTTGGGTAAAATAAGGTTCCATGAATTGTGTAAAACAACCCAACTACCAAACATTAGAACCAGAATTGAGACCAGGTCTGCCCTTTCTAGTGCCAGGGACAACATTCTTTAGTTACAGCAACTAGCTCTTCGTTGTTCATAGGTTATGGGTAGGGTGTTACTCTGAGCACTTATTTCCTAAGTTATTTTCCTGGCTGCAAATGAATTTCCTAATATATATCCTGCCCCCATAAGAAAAAAAGAAAAAACGTAATTCAAAATAAGAGAGAAGGAAAAATAGAAAGAGAGCATAAATGAATTTAAAAGAAGGAATCTGGCTGGGAACCATCTGGCTGGGATTCCTGCTTGTTTGTTGGTAACTCACCTTTGTAATGTGACCATATGTTCTATCCTCACTAGCTGGCAATAATGAGAAGAACGTGCTGCTCCCGGCCCTCTTGGCTGGGTTGCTTCTCATTGCGGTCCTCTTCAGTCTAGAGGCATCACTTACTGAACAGCTGTAATCATGCTATTAAAAGCAGTACATATAGTTTAAAAAGAAAAATCCCAGACATATGTGTCTACTGTCATTTCTGGCTCATCTAGCTCAATGTTGTGCTGAGAAGAGCCATATTGGCTGGGAAAAACAAGGTTGCTTTCTGCCACTGCAGTTTCTAAAGCCCAACATTATATACATGTCTATGGTCGAACATAGACAGAAGGGCTGGTGAGCAACTGTGAGCAAGAATCTGAGTGACATGATATTTCAAACCCAGGAGATCCCTGCTACCTTAGCCCATCCTTTATGTGTGCAGTGTGAGGAATCTCAACTCAAGGGTCAGTTCAGTGGGTTCCCACTGATTGGTTATTTCTAATATCACTTTTAATTCTGCTTTTCAGTTTTAGTGTATTATCCTTCATCTTTCTCTCCTGTTTGCCGGAAATAATTAATTAACCTAACATGTCCTGATTTAACCCATCAGGCAAAGTCAGAGGTTCAACCTGGAGAATCTCAGCAATTTGAATTTCATTAATTGTTTAACAGGCCACTTTCAATCAGCTTGAAAGCTTCTAAGAATGAAGGGTTGAGGTTAGAGTATTTTCACAACTTCAGCACATTCAGATGTTTACCGTGGATAAACTAGAATGAATTTCTTCCTGAACCAAATTTCTCTGTAACAGAGAAGTTCCAAGCAGTAGCATGAGGTATTGGACCTTAATGATGCAATTTTTCCTTGTATTGTTTTCCAATTGTTTCACATATGTATGTCTTTTTTCATCAGTAAGTTTGGAGGTAAGAGGAAGGTAGGGGCTGTTTATTTAGTAGCCACCATTCATGGGACTTTGAGAGGACTTAATAAACTCTTTTTATGAATTGAGATATAATTGAAATATAACATTATATTAATTTCAGGTATACAACATAATGATTCAATATTTGTATATATTATGAAATAATCACCACAATAAGTCTAGTTAACATCTGGCACCATGCATAGTTAGAAAATATTTTTCTTGTGGTGAGAATTTTTAAGATCTACCCTCTTAGCAACTTTCAAATACACAGCAGTATTATTAACTATAGTCACCATGCTGTACACTACACCCCCGTGACTTATTATATCTCCCTGACAACCATCAGTCTTTTCTCCATATCAAAGAGCTTAAAAAAAAAAAAAAAAAGCTTAGTTATTGTTGTGCTAGTGGTGATGATGGTTGTCGATTTTGGTTTTTTTAGATTCCACCCATAAGTGAGATCATACAACAGTTGTCTTTCTCTGTCTTATTTCACTTAGGCTAATTCCCTCAAGGTTCATCCACGTCGTTGTAAATGGTAAGACTTCCTTTTTTGTTATGGCTGAATAATATTCCATTGTGTGTGTATGTATCCCACATTTTCTTTATCCATTCCTCCATTGATAGACACTTAGGTGGCTTCGATATCTTGTCTGTTGTAAATAATGCTGCAATGAACATGGGGTGCATATATTTTTGAGTTAGTATTTTATTTGGATAAATATCCAGAAGTGGATCATACAGTAGTTCTATTTTTAGTTTTCTGAGGAATCTCCATACTGTTTTCCATAATGGCTACACCAATTTGCATTCCCACCAACAGTGCTCGAGGGTTCGCTTTTCTCCGCATCCTCACCAACACGTGTTATTACTTGTCTTTTTGATAATAGCAATTCTAGGTTGTAAGGTGATATCCCTTGTGGTTTTAGTTTGCAATTCCCTGGTGATTAGTGATGCTGAGCATCTTTGCATGTACTTGTTGGCCATCTGTATGTCTTCTTTGGGAAAATGTCAATTCAGATCCTCTGCCCATTTTTAATTGGATTGTTTGTTTTTTGCTATTGAGTTGTATGAGTTTTTTATATATTTTGGATATTAATCCCTTATCAGATTTATGATTTGCAAATATTCTCTCCCATTCCATATTTACCTTTCTCATTTTGTTGATGGTTTCCTTTTCTGTGAAGAGCTTTTTAGTTTGAAGTAGTCCCACTTGCGTATTTTTGCTTTTGTTGTCTTTGCTTTTGGTGTCAAATCCAAAATATCATTGCCAAATCCAATGTCTATGAGCTTACCACCTTTGTTTTCTTCTAGGAATTTTATGGTTTCAGGTCTTACATTAAAGTCTTTAATCCATTTTGAGTCATTTTGTGTGTGTGTTTGGTATGAGATAGTGGTAATGAGAAAGTGGTCCAGTTTCATTCTTTTTCATGTAGCTGTCCAGTATTCCCAATACCATTTTTTGGAGAAACTGTCCTTTCCCCACTTTATATTCTTGACTCCTTTGTCATAAATTGACTATGTACGTGTGTGTTTATTTCTGAATGTATTCTTGATTAATATAAAAAAATTTAATAGCTAAATTTTAATATTTAACTTAAGCTACTTAAATTTCTAACTTCTTAAGTATTGATAGTTCTTACAACAGATTATAACTATGGTTCTTAGGAAGTGCTATGCCTGCTTTATAAATAAGTAGGCACAGTGAATGTCTGGGCTTCTGAAATTTATATCTGCAACCATATTTGATATCAATTTTGTTGGATAGACAATAGTGGGACAGTTTTAAAACCAGAAGCCAAATTGTGCTTCTTATGGCATGGGACAGAAAGCCCTGCAAGCTGGAATAAAAAATTGGTGGAGGTGATACTCAGTAATCAGATAGAATTATATCTGGGTCCTGGAGTATACATGCCTTTGCTCCTCCTACAGAGTTCACCATGCTCTCTGGTCAGGTTTGGCTATCTGATTTCCTGTGTTAGATTTGATCTTCTCACTGTGTCTGCTCTGGCTCTACTATGGCCTGAATGTTTTTGTCTCCCCCAAATTCATATGTTGAAATCCTAATGCCCAATGTGATGATATTAGTAGGTGGGACTTTTGGAACTCTCTTAGGTCACGAGAGTTGATCCCTCAGGAATGGGATTAGCACTCTTATGAAAGAGACCCCATCACTCCCCCTCCCTATTTCCACCATGTGAGGACACAGAAGTTGGTATTATGCAGCCTGGAAAAGGGCCCTCACCAGAACATGACCACCCTGGAAATCTGACATAGATTTCCAGCTTCCAGAACTGTGAGAAATAAATTCTTGTTGTTTATAAACCACCCAGACTGTGGGATTTCGGCATAACAGCCTGAACAGGATAAGACAGGCTTATACTTCTAGCCAACCCCAGTTTAGATAGCTGCAAATCTTTTTTATTTTTTTTATTTTTTTAATTTTTGGCTGCGTTGGGTCTTTGTTGCTGCACGCGGGCTTTCTCTGGTTGCGGCGAGCGGGGGCTACTCTTCATCGCAGTGTGCAGCCTTCTCATTACGGTGGCTTCTCTTGTGGAGCACGGGCTCTAGTCACGCGGGCTTCAATAGTTGCAGCATGCAGGCTCAGTAGTTGTGGCTCACAGGCTGTAGAGTGCAGGCTCAGTAGATGTGGCGCATGGGCTTAGCTGCTCCGCAGCATGTGGGATCTTCCCGGACCAGGGCTCGAACCTGTGTCCCCTGCACTGGCAGGCAGATTCTTAACCACTGCGCCACCAGAGAAGTCCCTAGATGGCTGCAAATATTGATACCCACTTACAGGCTCTTGGGCACAGGCTTTCCAAATATCACTGTGTCTGCTCCCAGCTGGAACCAATGCACTCCTCTCCTATCAGTACAAGCTAAGACACTTAACTAGGCAAGAAGGGAAATATTTTATATAACAATATAAATATGTCATTTGATTCTTTTATAAATACATTTAAGACTGGTTTGGAAATTCTAAAAGTCTAAAGGAGTCAACCTTAAACTCAGTACCATTTAGCATCTCTGTCTATTACCTAAGATGAAACTTCTATGAGCACAGAGACTATGGATACTCTACGAGGTGTGTATAATAATATAAATTAACTGGAACTTATAAGTGCTTTTTAATGCTTAGGATAATGAATATGTGATCAAGAGGTGAGAAGTAAATTTCAAAACTAGTAACTAGAGAGGAAAAATTATAGAATTGCATTTACAACTTGAAAAAATATATAGAAGGAAAAAAGAATGAAATCTTTAAGCCTCTGTAGTATTCTTTCCTAGTACTTTTATGGGATTTTAGTTATACATTTCCTTAACGGTGTCCCCTACTGAAAAGTTGGTGGGAGGTTGAGTTTGTGTCACATTTGTATTGCTAGAACATAGTGCAACACCTAGAACACCAAAAACAAGATTAAAAATAAAGCTAGAGAATTGAAGGAATATGTGGATGAAAAAACTAGGTGAATTAATACACATGTTCTTAAGGAATTGGAAAACTCAGAATGGAGGTGAGCAGCTCATTAATAGCAATCTCCTAACTGATCTTAAATGTTTCCTGTACATCTATAAGTTCGTTGTCCATAACATGCCATAATGACCTACACCAATTCTAACTTGCTTCCTTATTGGCTAGCATAAAATTTGTGGCCTCAACAAAGACAATTATTAATGTATCAGATGTAGGTCTTAAGAGAATTTTTCTTATTGAGGTATAGTTGACTTATCAATACAATATTATGATTCAGGTGTACAACATAGTGACCCACAATTTTAAAAGGTTATACTCCATTTATAGTTATTATAAAATATTGTCTATATTCCCTGTTCTGTATAGTATATCCTTGTAGCTTATTTATTTTACTTATTTTAGTTGTTTGTACTTCTTAATCCCCTACCCCTATCTTGCCTGTTTCTCCTTCCCTCTCCCCACTGGTAACCACTAGTTTGTTCTGTATATCTGTGAGTCTGTTTCTATTTTGTTATATTTCCTAATTTTATTTTTTAATTCCACATATAAGTGATATCATGCAGTATTTATCTTTCTCTGTCTGACTTATTTCACTAAGCATAATACTTTCCAAGTCCATTTATGTTGTGGTAATTAGCAAAATTTTATTCTTTTTTTTTGGCTGAGTCATATTTCAATTATTCCAATTCTACTTATTAAGGTATCAGATCTAGGCCTTAGAAGAAAAAATTTTTAAAGCTATGCAAGTAATAATTTCCTTTTCTAAAAGTGCTTTTAGCCTGCACATGAGAACTCATAACATTGAAAATAGTGTCTCAACAGAACTAAATATACATTATTATTTTAGTTACTATATACTATAAATTTTATATGTATAGGAAAATAAAAGAAAAGGCAATACCTTAAACCAGGAACAATGGTTGCTCTGAGATGGCGGAATTATGGGTAATTTTTGTGTTTCTACAAGAAGCGCACATTCTTCATGATCAATCAATTAAAAAGTTAATTTTAAGAATAATTTTGAAAATGCAAAGTCATATAAAGTTCTTAATAGTATGGTATCTGCTGACTACATGAAGACTGGTTTACAAAGTAAAGGGGTGATCAAAATGATAGTAAATTTTAGTCTGCACAAATGAGAGACTTCTAGTGGAAGTGAGTTCATGCCTTAGTGGGAAGGCAGGCGGGGAGCTCGGGGTGCATGTAGGGTTTCTGGCTAGACTCACTCCCCTGGCCTATGGTCACACAGGCACATCTGTTTGGTTGGTACAACATGGACCAATTCAAGCAAGATTTGTTTGTTTGAATTTGGTCTGATATTTCAAGCTTGCAAGATGCCACACACAGAATAAAAATCACATTTCTGGTTTCTCTTGAAAATTGAATATATGGCAATACTTAATCCACACTTGTGCATGGCAACAACAATCTGGAGCTCTTAAGCACCATTAGTTGGTCACACATTCTTCATTTAGTTTTTTTTCCCCCCTTCATCTAGCTCACTGTGCCCTTTTATTTTGCCTGCCTGGGGCCTAGAGAGGTGTCTGAGGATGTGACTTAATTCTAGCTCTTTTTCCTTCAAGTGAAGAAACAGAACTTTGGAAAAAATATAGATTTATTTTACCTTTCTTTTCTTTATGTGTTCTCTTGGTGAGAAGAGAAGGATGTTGAACTGTAAGATTTAACCAAAAGAAATTATGTAATTGTTTCCTTAGAGTTGAGTATATACAAAAACTTGGAATTCCACATCAGTTCAAAAGGGAAGGCTGCAGAATCAGTAAACTTTGTAAGTGGCTGAAATTTTAGCAGAGAAATAATTTTTCTGAAACTAGTTCCAAATCTGCATTTTTGGAAATTAATGTTCTAAGGTAAAAGTGACAAATTTGAGGGATGATTTATGAAACGGCTGTTTGTATTTAGAGGTTCTTTTTGACCAAGATGGGTTAAACATAACTATTAAAGACACATATTTAAATTAAGCCAGATTAGAAATTAAGGAGTCCTTCCCAATGACAAAGTTGAATTTACCAGGGAGTAATCTGAACTTTCCCTGGGCACTCACAAGAATAACTCTCTCACCCGGGGAGTGGGAGTGAAGGAGGAGATGGGGAAGAAAGCACAAAATTAATGACCTCTGGAACTCCCACATGTGTATGACTCAATTTTCTCTAATATTTGGAGAAGGACAAATACAGGTGAGATGAAAATAGCCAGCATATGTGTCTCTTCTATCTGGGGGCGTTCATCTTCCATGATTCCCCAAAGATGCTGGCATTGCACATGTGCAGCTGGAGCCCCTGCCTGAACTGCTCTGAGAATCTAACTCAAACATTATGATGGGTGTTTCTGGTCAAAAGCAAGGTAGCTACATTCTAACTGACCTCCATCCTCAAACACAATGATGGAGAAAAGTAAAATCTCTTTATTTTTATCATCTCGATATGTTCAAAGGGGTTTTTAAAGAAAAAAACCTATTTTCCAATTATGGTTAACTTGCTTTTTTTTTTCCTCATCTCCTTAGTATATGTCATGTTCATTAGGTCTCCTCCCATGTATCAATCTGGCACATCAGACCACAATTTGCACTGTCAGCTCCTATGAGTGAAATCTATTGCACTTGCCGAGCTGTCCCGCTTTTGCCTTTGTAGCAACTTTTAGACCACAATAACCATCATCAGTTTAAAGCAGGCATATCCATTACATTTCCTCTGTTCCTACATCCCCACATTAAGCTAATATTATCTATTTCCCAAGTGAAAAGAGTCCTTCCAGTCCTATCAATTATTAATTCCTTGCTTGCAGCTAATGTTTTCTTTGAATTATTTAAATGCATCTTCATTTATCAATAAGCATAAAATGTTAAGCAAAGAATACTGTTGAAGGGCATTATTTAAGCTATAACGTTTTATGATATTATTTCAAGCGCCTTTTCTGATTTATTAACACAATATATTTTATAATTATTTTTCCATTTCTAAAAACAATTATTCTGGGTATTATCTAGAGATTTGGAGATTTTGTGAGTGCTCTCTTCAACTTCTATTGTGATCTTGACAAGTTTCTTTTAAAATATTCTCAGTTGTACGTATATATCTATGTGCCTCTATATATATACAAACACAAACAAACGTAAGAAGTACAAGAGTATTTTTACTAATATGCAAGTTCAGTTTCCCTGATATTGTTCTTAAAGTATTAAAGATATCATTATGTTTAAATTTTCTGTTGTGAATTCTAAAGCATTATATTCAGCAAAGTATATTTACATGGGTTTACCAGCACATACACACAGACATGTATTAGGCAAGTAGACAAAGAACAATGATTTTTAAGGATACAACCTTATAAATGAGACACATGAGCAACAGAATTGCCTATTTATTGACTATTATTTTTCTTCTAAAATCTTGGCAATAACACCCACATGTGTACACACACACAGATCAGTCCTACTTACCTATATTCTCTTTTTTGTTTGCAAATTTTGTAACCCAAAATAAAATATAAGCTATTGAGAAATCCAGCTTTAATATGAGTACACTTTATCCCCTCACCTTCTGAAACAGGATAAAACTGAGTATTCTGAAGTAAATATTCCAAGTACGACAAACTAGAAAAATTAAATATTTGTGCATACTAGAAAAAGAAATTTTAACAATATAATTTAAATAATATAATCCAATCCATGCCACTCTTTAGCCCTTTTCACTGACACTTATTTTAAAACAATGGTATCCTTCAGACTTTATGACATTGGTATCAGTGGATCCAGTCAATTCTTTTTCCAGTTTGTGAGAGCTCTGAATATTCTGCCAAACCAAATTATCCAAAAAAAACCCAAAAAACCTCCATAAGTTTGTAATGATGCCCTATGATAAAACACAGATGTATTTTAATGATAGTTATAAAATTAAACGTTCAACAGTATGCTTTAAAATATCCAAGATTAATTCATAGCACTCAAGAATTCAAATAATTCATTATATATTATCCCAGCAATACGATTTGGAAGCAGGTAAAGATCTTGGAAGTCATGGAATCCAAGGCTTACTCTATGAAAATGAAGAAACAGATCTAGAAATGTTATGGACTTGGCCATGGTCATAAAGCTAGTTACACTCACTGCTGAAGTTCAGAGATACATGTTAAGCTTTAAACAAAAGAAAACTATACACTTCAAATGGCATATATGGTTTATCAAATTTGTTTTAGGTTGAGATTCATACATATTCATTTTTAAAAAGTCAATGGCGGGCTTCCCCGGTGGAGCAGTGATTGAGAGTCCGCCTGCCGATGCAGGGGACGCGGGTTCGTGCTCCTGTCTGGGAAGATCACACATGCCGCGGAGCGGCTGGGCCCGTGAGCCATGGCCGCTGAGCCTGCGCATCCGGAGCCTGTGCTCCGCAACGGGAGAGGCCACAACAGTGAGAGGCCTGCGTACCGCAAAAAAAAAAAAAAGTCAATGGCAATAGAGTTACCTCTCAGTAGATTAAGGTTGTAATTGTATGAACACATATTTGCCAAGGAAACTGTATGAAAATCCAGGTGTTAACAAATCACGGTATTCATTGTGATCAGCTGTAAGTTTTTAAATTGTGCCACATAAGGTTCCATAAATTAGTAAGTGATGTAAACTCAGGATAAGCCCTAGGCGGAATGTGAACTAAGGAATGTACAGTAGTTCTTTTATGCTCTAGTCTCTTCTTTTTAAACGGTGACTGATCTCTAAGGCAACAGCTGATGATTGCTTACACTTGTTATCTTGAGTTTAGGGTGTTTTAAAAACTAGGTGTCAGTTACTATCCTAGGCACTTTAAATAGGATATTATAATTACTTCTAACAATACCATTTCAGTCAGATATTATTTCTGCTTTATAGATGGGAAAACCCACACTCAAAGAAGTGAAATAATTTTCCTGAAGTGATTTAGCTGGTAGGAAAACCTTAAAGCCCCTATTTTTCCACTAAAAACCTTGAATTTTATCACGTGAAAGCTATGGAGAACTACTGAAGAGGTTTCTGTAATTTTTTAACAGCTTTATTGAGGTATAATTAACTTGAAAGAAATCTCACATATTTAAAGTGTAAAATTTGGTAAATTTTGATATATATACACGCTCATGACATGAGCATCCTGGTCAAAAACGGTGAAAATAGTCACCACTATCCCGATAATCTATGGATCAGTTTGGGGAGATTTGACATCTTAGCTATATTGCATTTTTCTATCCATAAGCAGGGTATATATTTCTCTAATTATTTAGGTCACCTTTAATTCCTGTCAGCAGTGTTTTGTAATTTTCAAACTACAGATTATGCACATTGTTGAATTTATCTTTACATATTTTATATTTTTGATGCTATTGTAAATGGGTTTTTTAAATTTCGATTTCCAATTATTTCTTCCTAATGAGTAGAAATAAAATTGATTCTTGAATATTGATATTGTAAGCTGTCACTTTGCTAAACTCACCTATTAGTTCTAGTAGTCTTTTTATAGATTCCAGTGGATTTTTTTTTTTTTTTTTGTGGTACGCGGGCCTCTCACTGTTGTGGCCTCTCCCGTTGCGGAGCACAGGCTCCGGACGCGGAGGCTCAGCGGCCATGGCTCACGGGCCCAGCCGCTCCGCGGCATGTGGGATCTTCCCGGACCGGGGCACGAACCTGCGTGCCCTGCATCGGCAGGCGGACTCTCAACCACTGCGCCACCAGGGAAGCCCTCCAGTGGATTTTTTACATAGATGGTTTTGTCATCTGTGAATAAAGCCAGTGTTACTTCTCCCTTTCCAATCTAGACGCCTTTTCTTTTTTTTACCTAATTGTACTAATACAATGTTGAATTAAGTAGTAAAGACATCCTTATTGTTCCTGATCTGAGCGGGAAAGCATGTAGCTTCTCACCATTAAGTGTTACGCTGGTTGCAGTGTTTTGTTTTGTTTTATTTTGTAGATATCCTTTATCAGATTGAGGAAGGTACCTTCTATTCCTGTTTCTATGGGAGTTTTATCATTTAAATAAGTGTTGGATTTTGTCAAATGCTTTTTCTCTGCCTATTAAGATCACGTAGTTTTTCATTTTTAGTCTGTTAAATTAGGTAAATTATATTGATTTCTTTTGAGTGTTAAAGCACTCTTGCATTCCTGAAATAAACCCTACCTTGTATGATGCATTTATCCCCTTTATATTTTTGGATTTGAATTGTTAAATTTGTGTTTAGAATATTTTTATATCTACGTAAATTATAGATCTATGTAATTGTAAACATATCTATATGTAAATGAGGAATATTGGTAGATGGTTTTCTTTTCTTGTAATGTCTCTTTCTGGTTTTGATATAAGGGCAATGCTAGACTCATAGAATAAATTGGGAAGCATTCCTTCTTCAATTTTCTGCAAGAATTTGTGTAGAAATGGTATTTTTATCCCCCTTAAATATTTGGTAGAAGTCACCAGTGAAGCCATCTGGGCCTGAAATTTTCTTCAGCAAAGTTTTTTGTTTGTTTGTTTGTTTTTGTCTTAATAGATAAATCAATTTCTTAATGGAAATACAGGTATTCAGGTTATCTATTTCTTCTTGTGTGAGCTTTGGTAGTTTGTGCTTTTCAAAGAATTTGTTCATTTTCTCTGAATTATTGAATTTATTGGCATAGAATTATTCACAATGTCCCCTTAGTATCCTTTTAATATCTGTCAGATCTGTAGTGAGGACCCCTCTCATTCTTGATATCAGTCATTTGTGCTTTTCTCTTTTATTACTGTTCATTTAGACTCAAGGTTTATCAATTTTATTGGTCCCACAGAAAGAGAATTTCATTTCATCGATGTTTTCATTTTCTATTTAATTGATTTATGCTCTGATCTTTATTACCTCTTTTTTCCACTGTGTTTTAACTTTCTTTCTTTCTTCCTTTCTCCCCCCTTTCTCCCTCCCTTCCTTCCTTCCTTCCTTCCTATTTTAATGTTTTTTAATTGAATAAAAGATTCTTTAAATTCTATAGTGCTTTACAATTTTCAAAAGTTTCATACACATGATTTCATATAATCCAATAATAACCCTTTTTTTCCCCATCTCTATTTTGCCCCACCTCCCTCTCCCCACTGGTAACCACTAGTTTGTTCTCTATATTTGTGAGGCTGCTTCTTTTTTGTTTTATTCACTAGTTCGTTGTATTTTTTAGATTCTTCCAGCTCTGTTCTTCTTTATCAAGATTGTTTTGGGTATTCTAGGTCTCTTGTGTTTCTCTTTTTATAATTTGTTAAAGATGCAGTTGTTAATTCGAGAGCATTCTTCTTTTTGAATATAGTCATTTAGTGCTATACATTTTCCCTCAATACTGTTTAAATTGACATCCTACAAATTTTGATAATATTGTGTTTTTATTTTCATTCAGTTTAAAATACTTTCTAATTAGAGGAAATTCATATGCTATTTTGTTTGTCTGACATATGTATGTATAGTCATCCCTCTGCATCCATGTGGGGTTGGTTCCAGGACCCCTAAAATAACAAAATGTGTGGATGCTCCAAGTCCCTTAAATAAAATAGCAGAGTATTTGCATATAACCTATGTACATCCTCTTGTATACTTTAAGTCATCTCTAGATTACTTATACCTAATACAACATAAATGCTACGTAAATAGTTATAAATACAATGTAAATGCTATGTAAATAGTTGCCAGGCTGGCAAATTCAAGTTTTGCTTTTTGGAACTTTCAGGAAGTTTTTTTTCTGAATATTTTATATCTGTGGTTGGTTGAGTTCTCGGTTGTGGAACTCATGGATACTAAGGGCTTACTGTAATTAGGCCTCAACTACGTGGTGGTAGTGAAAAGGAAGGTGAGTAGAGATTCAGTAGGACTTACTGACTTGCTTTGAGGGCCGTGGGAAAGGAAAAAAACAAAGTTAATGAGAATAGAGGTGTTTGGATGGAATGACAGTTTTGGTTTTAACACGTGAGTTTCGATGTCAGCAAATATCTAGGAATAGTGTGCAACATCCATTTGGAAATTTGAACTAGCATTTAGAAGACATATCAAAGATAAAGTCTTGGTGTGAGTCACCCATAAAGAGAGGAAGACAAGATATTGGATGAGGTGGCTAAAGAACACAGTGCCCAGAAGTATTAATTAACCCATATATGGAACTTACTATGTGCCAGGCATTATTCTAAGGACTTTGTGTACATTAACTAATTTAGTAGTCATACAGCCTTATGAAGAAGGTGCTATTATTATTCGTATTTTACAAATAAGTGAATGAAGACACAGAGAGATAAGCTAGGTAAGTAATGGAGGTGGGATTTAAACCTAAAGCAATCTGGCTCCAGAGTACATGCTTAAACTATTACACTGGACTGCCAGTTTCCCCCCAAATGATATACTATGTGGTATCCAAAACAAGTGTATAGACAATTATGGCAAGATACATTTTTAAGATATGAACTTGTGTTTTCACAGTTGACAGGGATAAGAAAGAATAAGTACTCTCAGACTTTTATTCCTGTTCTATTGCTTTTCTATCATTCAAGGAAAGTAGCTAAGGCCTCTCTGTTTGCTTACCTCACTCACTTGTGTTCTAGGACCTAAAGCAAAAGTCAACTGAACAAAACTTCACTCTTGATTTCTTTTTCTGGAAGCTTCAGCTCATTAACTCTATGAAGAAGTTATGTTAGGGGGAGGGACAGAGGCAAGTTCTAGCTTATTGGGGAGGAAATGGGCTGTGAAAGTAGTAGTAGAGAGTGTGGATATTACCCAAGACCAAGACTTCTGTGGGGGACAAGGCAGAAACTCAGAGGGGAATGGCCAGGTAGTACATATAGAAAGGCAGGACTCCAGGCACTAGTCTTTCAGCCTAAGGAAAGTTCCCCTCTTCAGGCTTGACACAAGTAGCAGGACCACCTGTCCGCAAGGACATATAGGTTGGACAGTGGAAAAATCTGAGGTAGCCATGGTGGAGTTTAAAAGAGCGCTTTTATTCTGTTTGTGTACCTCATAAAATTTCTAGATTTGAGGACTCCCAAAATGATGAGATTAAATTTATCATCAGCTCAGTAGGATGGAGACTTAGAGTAAGATTTAATAAGATCAAAAATTGATTTAAAAAGATAATAAATGAAGTTTATATTTTTTTTACACCTGAATTTTCACAGAAAGATATTAACCTGATACCTTCTTTTTAGGAACACATTCATTCACTCAATCCCTTAAAGTGCGTTTAGAACTCTTATTATGTGCCAGATGTAAAGTGTGGGATTACAAATATGTGTAAGGCATTCTCTTTGCCACTGTAGGTGGCACAGTTTGGTAATCACAATTGAAATTGGATGGAATATGCAATAGGACAGATTTACGTGTGAAGCATCAAGAGAGAAAAGAAAATGAAGCAAATTTCATAAGAGAAATTATATGAAATGTGGGTACTAAAAGCTAAATAAACAGATTATCAGGTAGAATAGGAAAAAAGAGACATGAGTGTTACAGAAAGAAGAAACTCCCCTTGAAAGAGCACACCGGTGCAGACAAAAAGCACTTCTGAGGAACACCAATCAGCGTGGTGCCATGGAAAGACGGTAGTGGCAGATAGAGCTCAGGCTGAGTGCCTCCTCCATTGTTTAGGAAATCTGGGATGGAACTCTTCTGGGCCGTGGTTTGTTGTTGCTGTTGTTTCATTTTTAAAAGAGGAGAAACTTGGACTTCCCTGGTGGCCCAGTGGCTAAGAATCTACCTGCCAATGCAGGGGACGCGGGTTTGATCCCTGGTTGGGAAACTAAGTCCCACATGCCGGGGGGGCAACCTCAATGAAAAACATCCCGCATGCCACAATGAAGACCCGACACAGCCCCAAATAAATAAATAAATATTTTTTAAAAAAAAAAATAGGGGAAACTAATAGCCTCCTCTTGGAGTTCTTGTGAGGATGGAAGGAGTCAACACACACAAGATCCAGCATAACCCTTGGCCCTTTACAAATATTTATTTCCTGCCTGCCCAGAGCATTCTCAGTATAAACTACTCTGCTCTAACTCTGAATGTGACCAGAGGAAAGAAAGTGAGTTTTCAATGGCATGAAATGAACTTGTAACTGTGTTTGGGGTATGGATTGGAAAAGGCCATGTATATTAGCCTTCTGAGTTAATCCTATACAGAGTAACTTAAAGCTCCTTAGCAGGGGCATGATGTGATTAAATAACAGTTTTCAAGTGGGAAGGACATGATAGAGGGAGGAGAGCCTGGATGGCAGGGGTTAATTCAGGAGGTACTATATAGGCTGGATGAAAGATAAGTAGATAGAGGCCCTGGAGTGGGAAAGAAGGAAAATACTCAAGAGAGAATTTGAAAGTGGAAGTGACAGCACTCCACACTAGGTAACTGACCACACGTGGGGACTGAAAGGAAGCTATGGCGAAGATTTCTAGCCTTCAGTCACTGAGACAGTGTTACTGTGATTGACTTTCGTAGGGAATAAAGAGGAAAGTGTTTGAAGATCTCCAGTAATTTTTTTAGAGGTGTCAAATTTGAGGACCCTAAAGAGGATGCATGGAATTATAAGCCTGTGCAAAGTTAGATGCGTATATAATTGAAAATTAGGAGAACACTGACCCAAAGGAGAAAAGTATTTCGTCCCTCTCTTTGCTCCAAGGTATATCAAGATCTATCAGAGGCATGGAAAAGGAAGAGGCCTGACATTAATTAGCATGGCTTTATAACAACACCTTTGGTTTATCACGTCATTTGTAATCACAAGACTTGGATCTAATTATTGTTAGTTTTTCAGTTTTATAGGTGGAGAAATCGTGGATTATGTTCAGGAAGAAACATCCATAAGATTTTTCTCCCAAACATAATCAACAGGAGAAATACCTTTTTGCAAAAGATGAAATTAATGGTAGTGTAAATTTAGACTGGGCTGCAGAGACTTGGCTGAATTAGAAAAAGGGTGACGTTGAGGATTACCAAGAAAAAAAGACGAATAAATTGTAAAGCAGTCAACAGATTGAAGAAGCATGCTGGAAAACATGACGTGAGAGCCTACTGATGTGCCTAGTATGACCAAAGAGATCTTAAAATGAAAGCCCTATATTCAGACATGCTGTTAACATATTAGTTCATATATCCATGTTATTTATTCATTTAACATTTTTTGAGTTCTCTGCTATGTGGCAGGTATTCAGTTAAGTGCTGAGGATAGGAAGATAAATAAGAAATACACCTAAGTGTTGAGCAATTCATGGTTTAGTGGGAGAATGGTAAAATGGTCATTTGGACTATGTGATGAGTATCCCAATAAACAGGTGCCCAGAAATTTCAACGAGCATAGAAATGAGTGAGGGAAGGAAGTAACAGCGAGGGCTTCCTGGAGGAAGGGATGCTTGACTTGAACTTTAAAACAGGAGGAGGAAGCTAGTCTGAGGATGGGAAAGAAGGAGGTTCTAGGCAGAGAAGTTGACATGAACAAAGCAAGGAGGCAAGAAACAATGTGGTTCATGTGAGGAATTCTGAGTTGCTCCTTTAACATGAGCAGGAAGAGATAAGTGAGGAGGTCCAGATCGTACTGGACCTTATTGGCTTCCGTAGTCCCAAGAGTCTGCCAGGTCACCCAGCTGTTGAGTTAGTCCAATAAGACGGTGGCCTGCACTAGGGCTAAGCCAGCAGGAATGGACATTGATCACATTTTCCTGGACTATTGAAGCACTGAATCTATTGAATTGAGATTGGTTTTGCCTCAAAGTCTTCAGAAGTCAATCCTATTACACTTTTGAAGAGATTGGACTAAAGTCATTCCAGTAAAGCTCTCAAATCCAAGACTGGAAGTCAGGTTTATTGCCTTACTTGTTCATCCTCCTCAAACTCATTTCAGGAAATGACAGGCACTAGAGATTAGATTCTATTCCCAGGAACCTGCCTCCATCGCCACTGCTGCCCCAGCAGTCAGCAACACGTAGTTCCTGGAAGAATATTTCAATGTCAGAAGTGCTGACTGACTCAGACAACCCTTGTGCCAACCAGGAAATGTATGCGTGAGCCCTCAGTCTAAATTCCCCCTGGCTCCATACTTAAGTAGAGAACATGTCAAATGTTTCCTTTTTCCCTTAAAATCTTTAAAAAGCACATGTTAGGGGCTTCCCTGGTGGCGCAGTGGTTGAGAGTCCGCCTGCCGATGCAGGAGACAGGGGTTCATGCCCCGGTCCGGGAGGATCCCACATGGCGCGGAGCAGCTGGGCCCGTGAGCCATGGCCGCTGAGCCTGCGCGTCCGGAGCCTGTGCTCCGCAACGGCAGAGGCCACAACAGTGAGAGGCCCGCGTACCACACACACACACACAAAAAGCACATGTTAGGTAACTAAGTTAGAAAACAAAATCTATGCCGTGTTTTTATTCTGGAGAGAAACTCTTATTGAAGCCTGCATTATAGTCACATTACTATCACATCCGCTCCTCGTGATTAGTATTAGTGCAACAAATGAACTAATAATGATTGACCACTAAGGTTTTCCCTCCCCCCGCCATGACATGAAGAAGATCCAGGGCGTTGATTATCACAAATATAATGGATTGATTCGTCATTTATGGGAAAACAGCTTCTCTTCCCATCAAGCTTATTCTTCACTTCCCCCTTCCCCTGCCCCTGGAGATATATTATCTTTGGCAGCAACTCAAAACCATCCACAGATTATTCACTGCAGCCAACAATTATAATTAAGGATGGTGATTTGAATACCAGCCTTGGGTGAATGAGTATGTCTAACACAAATGAATTGTCCTATAAAAGTAGTACCCAGCAGGGGGATCCTTTCCTCTCCTCTGCCTCCTCTTGAATAATAACCATTGGCTAGCACGGTTGTCTTCTGAATAGGATAAGCAGTTCCCCTGTTGGCTTAATTTTAAGGGAACTATTATCTACTGTACTACCTATTGGAAACCTCAAAACCCATTTAGGAGGCAATATCTTTATATACTTGATCTCATGGCTACTCATCTTTTCAGCAGATGTGCGTTTACTGAATTAACTGTCCAGCTTATTCCTTGGGTTTCTTCTTGGGCTTGATATTCAACATACGTGTTGGAAAGAGTTATGCTTTTGTCCTGCTAATTGGAAAACATTCCTCTACCACCATCTCTTGTGATTAAAAGCGTAGCCTTCAAGATTGCCTTCACACTAGGACCTGTCTTTTGATAGGCTGATATAAACTGAAACTTTTACTTTTATCTAGCATTAGCTTAATGCAGCAATTTGACACAAACAATTACATCTTTAATGGAATTTTTAAGGTATTGGCACATTCTTTTCTGTTGACATTTTATCCATATAATAAAAAAAAAAATCCAACATTAACCTCAGAATTTCTATACCTAGGCTGTGCATTAAGATGATGTCTGTTTACTGCCACACTTCACATTGTGTTGTATTTTAAGTATCCTCCAGTCTACTAATGAGCACTTATGGTTTCATAATGAAATGACTAATATTTCTTCCCTAGAAGTTTGGGCAAATGGGCTACAAAAGTGGCTTTTTTGTTGTTTGTTTGTTTGTTTTGCGGTACACGGGCCTCTCACTGTTGTGGCCTCTGCCGTTGCGGAGCACAGGCTCCGGATGCGCAGGCTCAGCGGCCATGGCTCACGGGCCCAGCCGCTCCGCGGCATGTGGGATCTTCCCGGACCGGGGCACAAACCCGTGTCCCCTGCATCGGCAGGCGGACTCTCAACCACTGCGCCACCAGGGAAGCCCAGTGGCTGTGTTTTATACATGCATGAATGTGAAACAGCAAAAATTCAATGTGAGCACACACTAGTTCATTTTGACAAGCATCGATAGAGGGCCTACTGTGTGCTAGGCTCTGCATTGTTCAGGGCATTGAGATATACAAAAACAAGACATCACCCTCCATTTTTGAGGGAAAACAGTCATATAAAGATCATTTCAGTGAAATACGACACATAGAATAATAAATATTTTTATACATATCATATAGAACCAAAGTAGGCTCAATAAAGAAGGTGATAGCTGAAGAGGATTTGGGCCAGGGGGGGACCCATGATAATCCTCATTTTCTTTCTACTCTGGAAATAGAGAAGCTGGTAGAAATTATACTACCACCAAGTACCAGCGGGCTTTAGTTCTCTGTTTATCCAGAGTTTTATGATTTGTGTAAAGGAGTTAGGCTTTAATAATTTATTAAAGTCTTTTTATTTAATATACAGCTTTACCAAGAAAATCCATACGATATACATCTTAGTTCTATGGCATAACATAAATTCATCCATCAGCTGTCTGTGAGCTATTCATAACCCAAAACTTGAAAAATTAAAATAATTGACAAGAGAATACATTGTGAAAGGCAGCCTACCTACATTGATAATCTCTAAAGGTATAATAAAAATTGAGATAGAGCACCTCCTGTTTGGGATTTTTGTAATTCAGAGGTGACCTACTCACTAGAGATTAAAACAAAGCATATAAATTTGCTTTGAAGAGCAAGCTTATGATTAAGTCAAGGGAGAGAGTTTGTTAGTAATTATATGGTATGCTACAGGAGAATTACTACTTATGTCATCTGGCTTTTATAACCCTGAGTTGGATGCATGATTCTGATTTTTGTTTATAAATTTATTTTTAGATTCACCAATATATAATATATTGTTTCACATAATGTTTTTAAAGAGCTGATGGAAAAATTTATTCCATAGTACTTGGGACGTGCAAAGCATGATGGTTGTGTATGTCATTTTTTTAAATATAAAAATCACTCTCATATTAATAAGAATATACATTTTCTTTGGCAGAAATATTGGAAGTAAAGAGAGTGATATTGGTTATTACTACCACTCCTGTGGTAGAGAAAGAATTTTTCATTTCTGATACAGAGCTAAAGCTTTTTAAAATTGAAAGAGAGAGGACGGGAGGTGGAAGGAAGGAGAGAAAGAGAGAGAAGATGATTTGAAGTCCAAGGAAATATACAGTTTCACTCTTTCTGTTGTTTGATCTGTCTGCTTACTCTTTATATGTTTTTGAAGAGAAAAATTGAAGTTGATATACCTCTGCGCTACAATTTCTGGCTATATTACATCTCTAAAATTCACCATCCCCAATCCACACCCTTGTTAAAACCCCTTAATTTAAATTTTCCTTATTTTTCATATGTTCCCATACCTCCTCTTTCCTTATAACAGTCTCTCCCTCGCTGTCCTGTCAGATAGTCTTTTTAAAGCTTAGATCTAATTTTATAATTCCCCACTGCTTACCAAATTAAATGCAGCTTCCTTACCCAACCCTCAGAATCCAAGCAGACTGATTTCCTACTATCCTTTCCATCATATAACTGACACTCCTCTCTTACTGGATGATTCATTTTTCCACTGAACATGCCCCATAGTCTTATCCTGGAACTTTGTGTTCATTCTCTTTTCTCTGCATAAAACATTCTTCCCACTTTCCAATCTTCCCTAATGGAAATTCTACCCACATTCAAGCCTATCCTCAAGTGTCATCTGTCCCATGAGCCCTTTCTTCATCACTGTTTCTCTCTTAGCTGAACTCCGAGGGTATGTGGTACTTCTCCCGTGGTGTTTATTTTCAGACACGTGTTGATTTAATCTAACCAGAAAGGAAGTGGGTCAAACAATGAGAAATTAGTAAGTCAAAGATTCTGACTCAAGTTGTTCACAGTTGCCTGGGAAAGGCTGGGAAAACACACAAGTGCTCTCAATATAGTGTTGATAAGCACTGTGGTAAGTCCAGGGTCCTGGGGGAGAATTAAAGAATAAAGGAAAAAAACAAAACCCTCCGACTAGATGATTTGGGAAAGACATCCTGAAGCAAATGGTATGAGTGGGAGCTTAAAATGTGTATAGAAATTAGACTGGAAGGAAAAGGGAGTTTTAAGCTAAGTTAGTGCAGAAGGCATAGAGGTGGGAGCAGTAGGTTGCTGAGCTGGGCTGTGCTGCCTCACAAGAATGACTGTTAAATATTCAGGAACTTTAAGAGCCACTTGTTCAACCATTGATAACTTGACATCCGCCATGCTGGGAGTATTTATACCATGGATATGGGCAAACATTATAAACCAGGGCTTTTTGATTTGTTTTCGGAAAGCAAGTTAACCAGGACACCCCTGGTTGTAAGAGAACGTGTGAGGTTCAGAGAATTGCAAGTAATTTGATGTTCTACTCTAGTTAGCAAGTTGCATATGAAAATTAACCCTTGGATTAGATTCTAAGCCTCCAGAAAAAAGGAATGGTTCCTTATTCATCTTGAAATCTTCTTGTACCTCTGACAAAAGTAGGTAGGTCGTCAGCTTAGGCCATCAATTGGATCTATATTAGAGAAGAATGAATTACTACTTCAGACATAAAAATGTGCTTCTTAAAAGTTTGGTTAAATATATTTGCCTTCTACTGCTTAAGTTTATTTTTTTTCTAAATGAAAATAAACAGCTCTTGACCCTGGGGTTTAGAAGCAGTTATCTACTTGGAGGGGAACTAGGGAATTATCTTAAAGTGGTATTTATACAAAAGGCTTAGTTTTTACTTATCTATCTAGCAAAATTTTCTAATAATCCTTTTTTTTTAAAAAACATTTTACTTGAGGTTGAGAAATAAACAGTTGTCCAGATTAAGCAGTGTTATGCCATTGAGAAAGGAGTTTTAGAAAAGCTAATTTCAAAGAGAACAGAAAGTTCTCTTATATTCGGCTCAAGTTTTCTGCTCATTTATGTTCACGCCCCTGCCAACAACTGGCCCAGTTGACTATAAGACCCAATTGTAATGTTTGTTAAATGGATGGATAAATTATTTTAAAAATAACCAACATTTATCAAGTATTTTCTTGGTGTCAGGTACTGGTCTAAGTCTTTGGATAATTATCTATCTCATTTGGTGCTTATAAGAACTAATTTCCTGTTATAAAAAAGGAAACTGAGACTAACATGTTCGATAGGTCTTAAAGAGCTTTGTAATCACGAATGGCCAAATGTCTGATGTAAATAATAAATTCTCTCACACTTGTATGGATATATGCTAACCTATTCCTATTAGGGCTTAAAAATGTAAACTTAGACTAACTAGAAATTCAGGGAACAGTAGTTTATTGAATTTTCTGATTAACTCTTAAAACTAGTGTTTAAAAGTAATTCCAAAAAAAGTGGTTTCAAATTTTCTAAAGCAGATCCACACCTAAATTCCTCTTTTTAAATAATATAGATTAAACATATGGTTACTGGGGAATTTTCTTCTTTCTTTCTTCCGTTCTTTTTTCTTGCGTGTGTGGCAGCACACCTAGGTCACCATCTAGTCTAGTGGAGATGGAGGAAATTTAGGTGAATTTCTAAGAAACTAAGACAATATTCCAGATCCTTCAACATATTTTGCTATTGTTTGCTTTTTCTCCTCCTGAAAGTGGAGCAGAGTAAAATATACCAATTTAATATTCCAACTCATTAGGTTATAGCTAACTAAGTTTTCATTATATATTTTAATCTCCTAATATTATCCTAGCCCAGACTGTGGAGTTTGTACTATTCAGCTTGGCTAGGTTAAGTCAGTGGTCTGGCTTGGTGACTGGAACTCATCTGAACTTACCTGAACTTTCTTTACTCCCGGAAGTACCCTTTGAATGACATAATTTCCAACAGCAAGAAAAGCTTACTTGTAGATTCCTCAGATATTTTCTTTGTTTTAAAATATTTTTTTAAAGTTGTGCCTGATGTCTTGGTTATTTATTTGCCCAGTCCCTATGTATCCCCAATTAAAATATGTCAGTAGATTATGTTTTGAAATTTATTTGGCCAATTGTTAAGAAAGTCAAGATTATCTTTTCTTGTTCACATCCAAAGTTTCCATTGTGACAGACCGTGTTACTGCTCCCAACTACTCTCTATCCTCCTTGTGAAAACATTATTCATCCCTGTCCATTGCTGTGTGATCCCTAGTGCCCGCTGTGGGATGCAGCTATATGACTTACTTGGACAATGAAATGTAAGCAGAAACCTGAAGAGCCACCACATGGTTTTGCTAGTCCTCTGAGAACGAGAAGGCGTACCTGCAAAAGAAACTGCTCTTTCATCACAGACCCAGAAAGAAGATACTGCTCTGAGTGGAGTTGCTGAGCAGAGATAGTCAGCTGTCTCCAGCCAACATTTAACCTAAGCAATCACTAAGCTTTTGTTGTTATAAGCCTCTGAGATTTGAGAGGTTTGTTCTCTCCATGCAGCCTAGAAAAGTTGACTCGTACATCATGTAACGTACCAAGAAAACATGAAATTAATCAAGGAGTGCAGGTCGACTTCTTCTCTCTCCTCGCTTTGCTATTTTCCATATATACTTAGTCACACCGAGCCCAAATTAGAGTTTATCATTCTTTCCCTGTATGAACTTCTATGAAAAGGAATTTCGTCATGCTTCCCATCTCCTGATGAATATGATCCTGGGGCACTGGCATGAAACATTGCTTCTGTGCTCCTTTTGCTGATCCTTTGCAAGTATGTTCTCCTATAAGTTCCCCAGTGATGGTGGAAAATATTCCATGTTCCTGGGAAAAGATGGAATTGTTTTGAAGTCCTGAGGACATAAGCTTCCTCATGAGGCCTTCACTTTTCCTTCAGAGACCTTATTGCACACACCCCAGGAAGGCAGCAATTCCTCCTTTTGTCTCTCATTTCCAGAAGAGTCCCTTAGTAATATATTGGCTTTAATTTCATGAGTATAGACTTCTTGCTTCTACTGACTCTAGATCTAGTTACTGCATCTACTCCCTGAGATATTTCCCCCTTAAGACTATTTTCCTGTTTGGAAATTATTGCTATAAACTGATTAAGGAAGCCACCCTCTCCTTTCTTAAAGATAGGCTTAGTTATTACTTCAGAAACAATGTGATTACACAAGATTAGTTAGATTAATCAATACTTTACAAGGTTAGTGAGCCCTCCTAAATTAGATAGCGCCTTAGCCACTTCCTCATTTTGACCACTGCCAAGATAATTCAACTGTTGTTTTGCTTTTTTTCTACTAAGAGGATCCAATTCTCATGACTAAATGTGACACCCTTACCCCCCAACTTGTGAATGGGAAGGTTGATATTTTCCCAGCTGTGTCCTGAAAGAATTAGTGATGTAGTTATTCTGTCAAAAGAATGAATGCCATTCCTCAGATCTTGGGGCTTTCTTTGGGTCATTAGAAGGCTTTTTTTTTTTTTTTTTTTTTAAACCAGTCACCAAACCCTAAGTCACAATCCAAGCTGAAAGATCTCAAGCAGAGTCAACACTACAGCTTGTTAATTACACTCCATCTATCGGCCTGTAAGTGAGAAGCACAGAGTAAAGCTGCGGCCCTGTGAGGCAAATTTTGATCACCCTTGAACTTACAAAGAATCAGGAACTGCTAGTATAACAAACAAAATGAGATCCAATTTCAGCTCTGGTCCCCACCTCCCCCATCACCCTCAAGCATCTGACCCAGGAGTCACGTTTTACTAAAAGGGTTTTCTCACATATTTCTCTTTGAATATATATTGTACTTTACCTATAATTGTGGTCTGCTTCAAGGAGCCAGTTGTAAGCACCTGTTACAATACGTTGCCTGTATAAAGATACATCATTTTTTGATAGATGGATTGCTTAATTTTTAAGATGAGGTTTCTTTCTTTTTTCTTTTTTAAGCCATTTATCTTTGATTTTATTTATTCTATAAACCTGGCAACTTATTTTGGGAAATACCAGCAAAGCTGGATTTTGGAACCCTATCCCTTCACATACGGTACTAATATATCTCTGTCTTTGCATTCATGCAACACAGCAACAGATGGCTAACATTTCTGGTTTTTAATAGGCATCTGATCTCGGGAAGGTCCCTTTTTGGAATAGGCAATGGTATGTTTTTAAAGCTACAGCTCATTTACAAGATTGTTTTTTTTACAAAATTTGTTTTTCTAATAATATAGATTTCACCCTTATTCTGAGATTTTCCTTTAACATATAAGCCAGCAGCGAATTTGCTTGGTGTACAGATGAACACTTGCATCATTAACATCCTTAAAAGGAAAGATCGGCTTTAACTCTACCTGGAAGTAAAATATTGTGACCTGTGGTCATGTGCCTTTAATTGATACAGCCTATTTTAACTTTTCACAGATGTGCTATTGGAACAGCTCTTTCACATACATTCTGATAGCTTTGGTTAAGTAGTTCTGGTTTAGAATCTATAAAGGGGATAGTGGAGGGGTAAAGAGACTTGTTTAGTGAACTTGTTTAGTGAAAAGTTGAATTTCATTTTCACTATGGGGAGTCACGATGAAGATTGTCACTGAAATATTTTTTTTATTATAGCATTTCAGACCTGGTTGAAAGGATATGAATCATGCAGGGAAACTTTAGCGTACATGTGGTCTGAAGGGTTAGTCTACAAGGGACAACATCATCGTTAATCTAGCTTTCTATGATTATATCTTATTAAAACAACAGCAAAAAAAATGCTAATAGTACTGGGAAACTTTCTGATTAAGCAATACAGTATTTAAACTTGAGGTCATTTTATAAATGTATTCAAAATGTCAGCCTATAGAGACCAAATGAGCATACACTTGAATTTCATCATCATGGTGTATAAGATGAGTTTACTGGCATTGGTAATTTCTAAATGAGGATGGATTGAAAAAATTTTAAGATGAAAAGAAAAAATCTAATCAAAACCCTATACTCAACATATTTTAGGGGAAAGACTAGCTTTGTGAAAAGATACTCTTTTAGACATTTTATTCAATGTTCCTTAGTTTTCCAGTTTTTAATTAGGTGAGGGAAACATTTCAATTTAACTGTTTTGTGCTTAATATTTCAATGCCTACTTTAAATATGAAATGGCTACTTTAATAGAATGATAAATTTTGGACACTGAGGAAAGAAAAAGAGGCGAGAGAGGGAGAGAGAGAGAGAAAGTATGTGTGTGTGTGTGTGTGTGTGTGTATTCTCCACTACTCACCTCAAAACAGGAATACTCTAGGAAAATCAATATAATAATTTTTATTGTAGAAAATCATGGAAGTAGGGACTGCAGAGTATTTGGTTTTTCAGGAGAAAAACCTGTTTAATCAAGGATCAAGCAGCATAGAGCTAAAATAATAGCCAGATTCAATCTGTTCTAATTTTTAGACCTCCCATCATCAACCAAGATTTTTAAAAATGAATTAAATAAGAATATAAGGGAGATAATTATATCAATCTACTTTACCTTGGTGCAGAAAGCAATAAAATAACCTCACAAAGTTTATATGTTGGTTTGTAAAATTCTATTTGCCTTTATTAACAAGTGCTTAAGGCTAATTTCTCAGCCTAGATCATAATTTTATTCATTTCTCATGCTGTGCTCTCATCAGGGCTACATTGAGAGGCTGAGAAGCCTCATTCTTGGGACGGCTATAATAAGGAGGCTGCTGTTTTGATTGTTTTTGATCGAGTGCCTTAATTAGGTCACCAAAAAAAAGTGTATTTTAATAACCTTTGTCATTACTGAACAAAAGGGATTTAAATTCTACTATAAAGAGCTTTCTTCAGTGTCAAACATCTGTTCTAAAACTTATCATGGCAATATAGTCACTGAATTGCATGAACAAATTTGATTAGCATCAACTTCTGGGAATGGTTTCTAGCTGATTGACCTGGGGACCTTATCTTTAAATATTGGCATTGTATGGATTAACCAAAATCCAAGAGAATGTCAGATATTAAGACACATAATTGCAGGTTAATTGGAAGATAAAGATACTTAATCTAATGTTGATCTGGGGAAATATTGATGGTATTAACTTATTAGCTTGACTGAGGGAAATAATCTTATTATCGTAAGGAGAACTAAGGTAGCATTTTCTTTGTGTAAATGTTTCTTTCCTGAAATTTCTGCAATAAACAATTTGGGGTTCTGACCCTAAGTGGTTGTTTTGTTTCTTCTGTTTGTTTTTGTTTTTTCAGCTGGTGCTCTCTACCACATAATAATCAGCTATATGAATAAAGAGATCTCAGATAAATTAGAATTTCTTAATTTTTAGGGAAACACAAATAGTGGTGCTTTACAATGTAATAGCTCCCTTTCTAGTCTGTATTCAAGGAGCATATTATATATTACAATTTCTAAGAAAATTATTTTGGATATGTTCGCAAATTTATTGAATCCCAAATGGCAAAAAGATTCTGGTTTAGGGAAATGGGAAGAGACATGGAGACAAAACAGAAACTCTTGAAATGTAGGGAAGAGGGTCAATGTTTTAAATCTTCTGCTAGGATTTTGATGCTTTAGTTTTAGACTCCTTTCAAAAAGCCACTTCCAAAGCTAAGATTTATACAAGGCTATTGCTAAGAGGTAAAGGAAGGGTAAAGAGAGAAAAATTAACTATTTTTCTAAGCACCTGATATAGAGTAACCACTTTATGACTTTGTGGGGGTGAAGGGTGGGGTGTCATTAAAGATCTTTGCAGACAGAGAATGTGAGCTTAAGGGAAGTCAAGTAACTCCCTGAAGGTCACACAAGTGTACATGGATGAGTGATGTTGGACCCAGGGTTTCCTGGTTTGAAAATTCATGATTCCACTTGTTATATTACAAGTTTATGTGTAAGAATAAATATTCATGTTTCCAAGACATAATCATCTCCAAATTCCTTTCTCTGTCAGCTCTGTTCACACTTGGTGGCTTTCTCTATTGGGACATAAGTGACAAAACAGAAGAAGTAGTGCTGGTAGAAGTGGTGACCTAGGAAGCCTTGTGGTAATGGCCCCAAGTGAGCAAGGCAATTCTATCTCAGTTTTTACAGACTTTTCTTATGATTATGGCTCTGACATGAACTAGTGATGTGAAGTTAGACAAATATAGTAACTTAAATCTCATGTCCTATAAAATGATAGAGGTGGTGGTACAATGGGCAATGGGCTTTATTGTAATCAGAGGAGAGAGCGGAAATTGGGAGGATAGCTATCTGTACCAAGACCAATCAACTAACCAACCAACTCCTCAGGTGATTCTGAGGCACCGGTGATTTTGTATAACAATTGAGAAGGATAATTTCCTATATCATCTCCAGCTCTCAACATTAAATCATAATTCTGGTTTTCATTTTTTTGTAGTGAAACTCTTTGCACCAGATTCATTGCATCAGTTCAGTCTTGCTTCTGTCAATCTCAAATTCATGGCAAGCCTCCATTGGTAAGAGGTGGGAGGAGATACAGTGGGAATATTCTGGATTTATAATACTTCAAAATCTGAGATTTATATAACTAAACCATTTTTAAAATGCTGAAGACTTGATGTGCTTACCTGTATTGCATATAGGCTTTTCTGATATGTCTCCATCATTTTTGAAAACTTCCTTATTCTCTGCCACAATGAGACATTTTATGTTCATTTTGTACTTCCTCAGCACTGAAATCAGCCATTCCCCTAAAGACAGCCTCTTTTCTTTAGTGAAGAGGATGATACTTAGAAACAAAACTCTGAGCACAAGGCATGCTTCTTGCTACCAGTTACTTCTAGGACTCTCAGTGAATAGAGCTAAGAAATATATGTATGTACACACACATATATACAAATGTATATGCAAACACATATCCACCTACCCAGCCCTCTCTCTCCTTATGTGTGTGTGAATCCATCTACATACATCTATATCTATTTCTCTATCAATCTACATGTATAGTGGATAGGTACATATGTAGATTGATAGAGAAATAGATATAGATGTGTATGGATGGATATATATGAACATATATAATCCAGTGTATATGCACAAATATATATTTCATATATATATATGTATTATGTGTATACACACACATGTATAATCATGAGTTCATTCAGATAACTCTAATTCCAACCCAATTCCACAAGGTTCATTCTAGCTCCTCCCCTTTCTCTATTTGTAATTTCCTTCTGGACGATGAGAAATCTGTCTTTCATTGTCCACAGTATATTAACTTATTTTACTAAATCCTAGATTACATAGAAAGTAATTTCAAAATCGCTTACTCATACCTCTGCAGGGGAAGAGAAAATTACCATCAGGGTTCAACATTTGTTTACAATTCTTTTGTCTTTAGCTTGAGGGCATATAATCCAAATACTGTTGCAAAAATACTTATGTTACCCCTCTCCCCTTCACCGTGGTTATACTATTCAACTGAAATTGAGTTTGGTCCATTTGGTTCTTTATCTTTCATTTTGAAGGTTTTTCCCTTATCCTTTTAGGTTATATTTTTGACAAGTGTATTTTTAATGTGATTCCAAAAATAAGAACTATACAAAAAAGTATACTCAGAGAAGTGTCTCTAATCTCCCCTTCATTTCTTCCATGTCAATACTGCCCATTCCATCCACTTCATGTAGGTCATCTATCATTAGTTTTTAATTGAGCCCTCCATTTTGCATATATGAGCAGATACAGGCATATTTTCTTATTCCACTTTTTTTCCTTACATATCTTCTTTCTTTGTTATGTTTTTTCTTATCTAGTATTGTAAAATAAAGTAATACAGATAGTTCTCATTCTTTTACATAGCTGCATAATACTCTATTGAGAGTGTACAATCATATTTATTCAATAACTATCCTATGTATAGGCATTCACATTGTTTATGATGCCTTGAAATTACAAATCGTGCTCAATAAATAACTTTGTACATATGAGTTTACATATATGTAGAAGTATATCTTTAGGCTAAATCCCAGAAGTGGCATTGGTGGGTTAAAGGTAAATAGTTTCGATAGATATTACCAAATCCCCCTCCATAAGAAAAATTGACAGTTTCACTAGCAAATTTATGAGTACCTGTTTCTCCACAGCCTTTCTGAAAGAGTGTATTTTCATACTTTTTTTAAAATTTTTGCTAATCTGATTGTCTCCTTGTAATTTTAATTTACTTTCTCTTGTGAGATGGTGTATATCTTTCCATATACTGAAGGACTATTTTAATACCTTTTTAAAAAAATTGTCTTGTTTATATCTTTGGCTAATTTGTCTATTAAGGTTTTTGATTCTTTTTTCCTCTATTTTTTAAGATTTCCTGAAATACTAGAGATATCAATCATTTACCTCTGATATATTACAAATGTTTTTATTCAGTTTGTTAGTGTTTTGTTTATAGTAATTTTTTCATGAAAATGGTTTTTAAAAAATTATGAACTAACTTTATCATTTTTTGTTTTATTGTATCTGTGTTTTGAGCAGTTAAGTGTGGAGAGCTCTTTTAAGGATTTTGTGTGTCCCTTGGAATGTCCTTTTGTGTGTTCCTCTCCTATTCAAACCTTCCCAACTGCGAAGTAATTACTGTCCCTTTTTTGTGTTAATGTATTTATTTTCTATGATTTTTACCACACATATCACTAACGTAAACAATATATTATTTATTGTATATTTCTGAACTTCAGTTAACTGTAAATGCACATTGTACCATGTGTATTTATATCAATCATATTTTGTGATTTACTGTAGTTTAATGTTGTCCTGCTGAATTATGTGTCTTGTTGCGCATAGCTTCACTGCTGTATAGTATTCTTTTGTGTAAGTATAATGCAATATTTGGGCCATTTCCAGATTTTTTCTTATTACAAAGAGTGCTGATATGAATGTTTCTTACGCATATGTCATGATGAGCATATGCAAAAATTTCTCTAGGACACATACATAGGGATGGAATTTCTGAGTCACAAGTGAGAGTCATTGTCAATTCCAGTAGGTATGGCAAAATGCTTTTAAAAATGCTTGCACCCATTTATACTGCCACCAGCAGTGTAGAGAAATTCCTCCTCAATCACGTAAACCAATATTCTTCTAGTTATTTATGAATCTGTTCATCTTTTTAAAGCATGTTGGCTTTTTACCTTTCCTTTTTAGGGAAGTGCCTGTCCAAGTCTTTTGCCCACTTTTCATTGGATTGCCTTTTTTCTTAATGATTCATTAGAGCTCTTTAAATGTTCTGGATTTGAATCATTTGATTGTTTTTATGCTACAAATATTTCCTCCAGGTCTACTCACTTTTTAGTGGCATAATTTGATGAACTAGAAGTTCTCAATTTTCACATTGTTGAAAATATCATTTTTTCCTTGCATCGAGCACTTCTTGTGTCTTGCTCAAAAAATATGTCTCTACCCTGAGGACAGAAAAAATATTCTCTTACTGTTTCCTAAAATTTTCATCATTTTTGCCTTAAGAATGTAATTTAAGCTTTAATTTACCTGGAGTTGATTTTTAGTTATGGAATGACATAGGGATAGTTTCTTTTTTTTTTATTTTTGCATAACCAAGTATCTCAGTGCCATTTACTGAAAAATTTATATATCTTACACTTATCTGCCATAAATCAAATATTTACATCTCTATTCTATTTCCAGATTTTCTATTCCGTTTAATTGGTATATCCCTGCAGAAGTACCACATTGTCTGAAATAGTACAGTATTATTCTAAGTTCGGATATCTACTAAGACAAAATTCCCCTATTAAGTCATGTTCTTCAGGAACAATGTGCTATTTTTGTCCCTTTACTCTTCTTCATAAATTTTAGATCACTTTTCAGGTATTTCCAAGTCTCTCTCCCTCTCTTTCCCTGTCTCTCTCTCTTTCTCTCTCTCTCACATACATACACACCCTGTTGGCATTTTGATTAGATCACATTGAATCCATAGGTCAATTTGGGGAGAACTGACATTTTCCCAATATTGTGTTGTAATTTCAGAATATGATATCTCTATTTTTAGAACTTCTTTCAATAAAATATATACATTTTCCCATAACGAGTTTGCACATGCTTTGTAACATTTATCCTTAAGTATTTTATATTTTTTTCTTTATAAATAATTGCTGTTTTGTGAATTGCACTTTTAATTCTTTGCATCTTATGAACAGAAATGAAATTGATTTGGTCTCCAAGAAATTTGCTATATACAAATTTTAATTCTAACAAATTGTATGTTGATTCCTTTGGAACAATGTTGACAATCACATTATCTGTGAATAATATCCATTTTCCCCTTTCCAATACTTATATCTTTTATGTATTTTTCTTTATTTTTGCATCAAGCTTATTTATTCCAGTTTCATAAAATATGGTTGGAGTTTTCTTCTTTTTCTGTGTTCTGTAATTGTTTGTGTATATTTAGAATTATTTGTGCCTTTATTACTAGATAGACTTCTTGAAAAAAAATCTGGGCCTAGTGTTTTCTTTGTTGGGAGGGTTTTTGTTTGTTTATTTTTGTTTACTAGTATTTCAATTTTAGTTATGATTTAGATACATGCTAAATTTGACCTCAGTCTTAATATTTGGTTAAAAGCCACTATTTAGCTTCTTCCTCAACCTCTGGAAGGCTGAGAAGCCAAATACCACTTCGATAAGAATTCTGCAAACTAGAATTTATGCATGATCAATGATCATGTGGTCATGCACAATTTCCACCACATCTAATGAGGATAACACTGTCTCGATATAAACAAGTTGGATATTCAGATTTACTAATAAGTACAAATCTTCATGTAGATAAGCGTTCTAGAGGTAGTATACATTTCTACCTTATATATTAGCTGTTTTTTCTTTTAATATATGCTTTTATCTATTTATTTGAACATTTATATTCATGATGAATGCTAAAAGAACTTTTATACTCATCCTAGCATTCACCATCAGTATAAACATTCAAATAGTTAAAAACTATATTAAGAGGAAAAAAAGATACTATATTAATTTAATAAGACTATTTTACTATTTTGAGCCAAATTATGCTTTTAAAAATTTAAGTATTAATATCAAGGAGAAGAGTGGATATTAGATTATATTTTAATCCTAAACTTGGAAAGTTATTTATTTTGCCATGATTTCCATCAACAAATGGATTATAAATAGAATATATATGTTATCAGCTATAAATATTATGAAAAAGAAAACTCAAATATCACACAAAATTTAATCCATGAATCATCTTAAGTGCACACATAAATGTATAAGCAATATGAAGAAAATAATGTGCTAGAGAAATTTTCGTCTTGCTAATAAAACTTGAAAAAAAGTCTTGGAAATTTAAGATGATTCTTAGGATTTTTAGTTTTTAAAGTCTAAAAATGTAAAAAATATTTGTAAAAATAACAGCCATGGATTCATAACCAATTTTAGTAACTAAAAGTAGAGGGACTTTTTTTTTTTTTTTTTTTTTTGTGGTACGCGGGCCTCTCACTGTTGTGGCCTCTCCCATTGCGAAGCACAGGCTCCAGACACACAGGCTCAGTGGCCATGGCTCACGGGCCCAGCCGCTCTGCGGCATGTGGGATCTTCCCAGACCAGGGCACAAACCCGTGTCCCCTGCATTGGCAGGCGGACTCTCAACCACTGTGCCACCAGGGAAGCCCAGGACTTCTTTTTTTTAAAAAAAGATTTTTCCAATGTTTGGATTCCACATATGAATTTACTAGTAGAAAATATTTTATGAAAACCTTTTTCCTCTATTATATTCAGCCAACCATAAAGAAGTTTGTTATATTATTAAATATGCCAGTTGAAAAAGAGCATATTTGGTATCACAGCTATACAATAGCATGGCTACAGGAGAAATACAGCAGCTGACCCTGAAAAGAATTAGTGTTCTTTAGCAAATTATGAAAGTTCAACGTTATAATTGCTATTAGAAATAAATATTTCAAATAAATTTCAGATTTAATACTGTATCCCAGAAATTCATTCTGTGATGATTTTATTTGACTTTGGCCTTGGCTTTGGTTGAATGTTTAATATTTGGCAATAGCATATGACCAAAATGAGCTTTGAGTGCAACTCTAATTATACAATTCTTCAGGTTTTCTATTTCCTCATTTGTTTTTCTAGAAATTAATCTATTTCATCTATGTTCTCAAGTGTTGTTAAAAAGTTATTCTTAATATTCACATTTTATCTTTTAAATCCTTACATCATCTAGGTTCTGTCCTCTTTTTTTCCTTAAAATTTTTTTATTTGTCCTCTCTTATTTTTCTTGGTCAAACTACGTGATGCTTGTATATTTCATTAGTCTATTTAGAAAAACATAACCTGTGGCTTTACTGTCTCTATTACAGATTCATTTTTTAAATACTTTGTGTTGTTTTCTTAAGCGTTTCTGTTGAGGTATAACATGTATACCATAAAGTCCACAAATCTTAAATATACAGCTAAATGAATTTTACAGATGAATACATCTGTGAAACCACCATCCAGATCAAGATACAGGACATTCCAGAGAGTTCAGTTCCCTAGTGCCCCTTCCCAGTTAACCTCCTCAGAGGAAACCTCTATCATTTTTATCACTACTGATTCATTTTGTCTGCTCTTGAACTTCATAGAATGAAATCATACAGTTTATAACATTTTGCACCTGATTTCTTTCAATCAACATTATGAGAGTCATCCAGATTGTTGTAAAGTAGTAGTAGTTTGTTCTCTTTTTTATTGTTATTATTCCTTCTTTTAATCCCCACCCCCACCCCCTTCTTTTCCTAAGTTTTTAAATTTAGGTTCTTTGAGTTTTTCTTCTTTTCATTGAGTTTTTCTTCTTTTCTTTTATGAATAAGTACTAATTTGGCTGTATTTCATTAATTATAATATTTGGTATTTTCAGTATCATTCCATTCTGAATGTTTAACTTCTACTATGATCTCTCTAACTCATGAGTTATTTAGAAAGGAGCTCATTAATTTTCAAAAGTATGGTGTGGGTTTTGTTTTATTAGTATTATTTTCTTATTAGTTCTAATTTCCTTGCACTATGGTCAAATTTGTGAAGACTTCTTTATGGCTATGTTTGTGATCATTTTTCATAAATGAAAATTTTTCATAAATAAAGGAATATTTCAATTTTTCATAAATAAAGGAATATTTATTTGCTCCTGGTGTAGTGTATAATTCTCTATGTGTGTATTAAATCAAGGTTGTTTCTTCAGATTCTCTTTGTTTCTATCTGATTTTTTGGCCCTACTTTATCCATAAATTACTAAGAAATGTGTGTTAAAATATTTGACTATAATGGTGAATTAATCAGATTCTCACTATAGTTCTGTCAATTTTTGCATTATATGCTTTGCTTCATAAAGTTTAGAATTCTTATATATTGTTAGTAAAGTGAACTTTTATCATTTTATTTGCTTCTGCCTTAAAGGCTCTTTTGTCTGATATAGCATGTCTATGAGGGGTTTCTTTGGATAATTATGTATCTTCTGTGCTCTTTAACACTTTTTTTTTAAATTAATTTTTATTGGAGTATAGTTGATTTACAATGTTGTATTAGTTTCTGCTGTACAGCAAAGTGAATCAGTTATACATATACATATATCCACTCTTTTTTAGATTCTTTTCCCATATAGCTTATTACTCAATATGGAGTATTGAGTAGAGTTCTCTGTGCTATACAGTAGGTTCTTATTAGTTATCTATTTTATATATAGTAGTGTGTATATGTTAATCCCAATCTCCAACTTTATCCCACCCCACCCTCAACTTTCCCCCTTGGTAAACATAAGTTTGTTTTCTACATCTGTGACCCTATTTCTGTTTTGTTTTGTTTTTTAAACACTTTTATATTCAAGCATTTTGTATCCTTACATTTTAGATTGACCTTCTGTAAATATCATATAGCTTTTTATTTTTTCAGTCCTGTTAGACTTTAAATATTAAAATAGTTCTTATAATAAATATTTATGATATTAATATAATAAATAAAATAAAGCTCTTTTCTTTAAATATTTTAAATGTGAATGCAGTCACATTTTTTTTTTTAATGAAAGCTTCTTTATTTATTATTTTTGGCTGTGTTGGGTCTTCGTTTCTGCGTGAGGGTTCTCTAGTTGTGGCGAGCAGGAGCCACTCTTCATCATGGTGTGCGGGCCTCTCACTGTCGCAGCCTCTCTTGTTGCGGAGCACAAGCTCCAGATGCACAGGCTCAGTAGTTGTGGCTTACAGACCCAGCCACTCCGCAGCATGTGGGATCTTCCCAGACCAGGGCTCGAACCTGTGTCACCTGCACTGGCACCACTGCGCCACCAGGGAAGCCCCAGTCACATATTTTATATGACTGATTTTTAAATTTATTTTGTGCATTCTATTTGATCCACTGTTGTTTTCCTTTTCTTTTCTCCTCATTGCCTTTTTTTGGGTGGGTTGAGTACATTTATATCATTCCATTTTTAAATCCTCTAATTTTAGTAAGTTGATTTATACAATCAACTTTCTATGTTTTAGAATGCATAAGTCAAAGTCAAATGCATGAGTCTTATGCCATAAGACGTAAGAATGTACCCCTAAGGTCTTTGGACGTTAAAGCATTTTGCCTCTATTTAAGAGGTCCTATTTGTTAACAGTACTTTAATTCTCTCCATATGTATTTTTTTAATGAGATATAATTAACATATTGTGAGTTTTTGATAAGCAACATAATAATTCAATATTTGTATCTATTGTAAAATGACCACAATAGGTCCATCACCATACATAGTTACAAAATTTTTTATTCTTGTGATGAGAACTTTTAAGATCTACTCTCTTAGCAACCTTCAAATATGCAATAAAGTATTATTAACTATTGTCACCATGCTGTACATTAAACTCCCATGACTTACTTATTTTATAATCGTAAGACAGTACTTTTTAAACCCCTTCACACATTTCAACAGCCCCCTATCCTCTGCCTCTGGCAACCCCCAATCTGTTTTCTATATCCATGAGCCCTTTTTTTTTTTGATTCTACATATAAGTGAAATCATACAGTATTTGTCTTTTTTCTGCCTGTTTTTTTTCATTTAGCATAATGCCCTGAAGTTCCATCCATGTTGTTACAAATAGCAAGATTTCTTTCTGTTTTATGGTTGAAAAATATTCTGTGGTATGTATATACCATATTTTCTTTATCCATTCATTTATTGATGGACACTTAGGTTGTTTCCATATCTTGGCTATTCTAAATAATGCCACAATGAATATGGGGGTGCATATATACTTTTGAGTTAGTGTATCCATTCTCTTCAGATACATACCGAAAAGTAAAATTGCAGGATCATATGGTAGTTCTATTTTTTATTTTTTGAGGAACCTCCGTACAATTTTTCACAAAAGCTGCACCAAAAGCTACATTCCTACCAACAGTGCAGAAGGGTTTCCTTTTCTGTGGATTCTTGCAAACACTTGTTTTTTCTTATATTTTTGATTATGGCCATTCTAACAGGTGGAAGGCGATACCTTATTGTGGTTTTGACTTGCATTTCCCTGATGATTTTTGATGCTGAGCACCTTTTCATGTACCTATTAGCCATCTGTATGTCTTCTTTTGAAAATGTCATTCAAATCTTCTACCCATTTTAAAATTAGATGGTTTATTTCTTACCAATGAGTTGTTTGAGCTTTTTATATAGATTTGAAATTATCAAATTTCAAATATATGATTTGCAAATGTGTTGACCTACTCAGTAGGTTGCCTTATCATTTTGTTGATGCTTTCCTTTGCTGTGCAGAAGCTTTTAAGTTAATCATGTAGTCCCACTTGTTTAGTTTTGCTCTTGCTGCCTTTGCTTTTGGTGTCAGATACAAAAAATCATCACCAAGACCAATGTCAAGAGTTTACCACCTATGTTTTCTTCTAGGAGTTTTATGGTTTCGGATCCTATATTTAAGTTTTAAATTCATTTTGAGTTACTTTTTCTCTATAGTGAAAGATAGTCTACCAATTTCATTCTTTTTCATGTGGCTGTTCTGTTTTCTAAACAGTTTATTGATAACAAATTGTTACTTATACAAACATTATTGAAGAGACTGTCCTTTCCCTATTGTATATTCTTGGCTCCTTTGTCATAAATTAATTGACCATATATGTGTGGGTTTATTTCTGGGCTGTATATTCTATTCCATTGATCTATGTGTCTGTTTTATTGCCAGTATCATACTGATTTGATTTCTATAGCTTTGCAGTCGAGTTTGAAATCAGGGAGGGTGATGCCTCCAGGTTTGTTATTCTACCTCAAGATTGCCTTGGCTAATCAGGGTCTTTTGTGGTTACATAAAAAATGTAGGATTGTTTGTTCTATTTCTGTAAAAAAGTGTTATTGGAATTTTGATAGGGAGTGCATTGAATCAATAGATTGTTTTGGGTAGTATGGACATTTTAAAAATATTCTGCCAATCCATTAACACAGAATATCTTTCTATTTATTTGTTTCTTCTTCAATTTCTTTTATCAATGTCTTATATTTTTCAGTGTACAGGTCTTTCACTTCCTTGGTTAAATTTATCCCCATGTATATTATTCTTTTTGATGCAACTGTAAAAGGGATTGCTTTCTAAATTTCTCTTTCTGATAGTTTATTAGTATTATTAAAAATGCAACAGATTTTTATATATTGATTTTGTATCCTGAAAATTTACAGAATTAGAACTTTGATTAGTTCTAACAATTTTTGGTGAAGCCTTTAGGGTTTTGAATATATAACATCATGTCATTTGCAAATATTGACCATTTCACTTCTTCCTTTCCAATTTGTATTTCTTTTTCTTGCCTGTTACTCCTGCTAGAACTTCCAATACTATGTTGACTAAAAGTGATGAGAGATCATCTTGTTTCTGATCTTAGTGGAAAAGCTTCCAGCTTTACATCATTGGGTGTGATGTTAGCTATGGGCATGTCTTATATGGCATTTATTATGTTGAGGTATGTTCCCTCTATACCCACTTTGTTAAGAGTTTTTATGATAAACAAATATTAAATTTTGTCAAATGCTTCTGCATCTATTAAGATGATCATATGGTTTCTATCTTTCATTTTGTTAATGGGCTATATAATATTAATTGATTTGCAAATATTGAGCTTTCCTTGCATCCCTGAAATAAATCCCACTTGATCATGATGTATGATCCTTTTAATACACTATTGAATTCAGTTTGCTAATACTTTGAGAATTTTTACATCATGTTCATTGGGGATATTGGCCTGTAATTTTTTTTTTCCTTGTGGCAGGCATCCTTTTCTCGTTTCGGTATCAAGGAAATGCTGGCCTAGTGAAATGATTTTGAAGTGTTCCTTCTTCTGTATTTTGGAAGAGTTTGAGAGTGATTGATGTGATTCTTCTATAAATATTTGGTAGATTTACCAGTGAAGCCTTCTTGTCCTGGACTCTTTAATGTTATTGGGAGGTTTTGTTTATTTTTTCTCTAGTTCCGGTGAGCGGGGGCTACTCTCTGTTGTGGTGCACAGGCTTCTCATTGCGATGGCTTCTTTTGTTGCAGAGCATGGGGTCTAGGCACATGGGCTTCAGTAGTTGTGGCATGTGGGCTCAGTAGTTATGGCCCGCGGGCCCTGGAGTGCAGACTCAGTAGTTGTGGTGCACGAGCTTAGTTGCTCCATGGCATGTGGGACCTTCCCGGACCAGGGCTCGAACCCATGTCCCCTGCGTTGGCAGGCGGATTCTTAACCACTGCGCCACCAGGGAAATCCCTATTGGGAGGTTTTTGATTACTACTTCAATCTCCTTACAAGTAATCAGTCTGTTTAGATTTTCTATGTCTTCATCATTTGGTCCTGGTAAGTTATACTTTTCTAGGAATTTGTCTATTTTTTCTAGGTTGTCCAATTAGTATATAACTGTTCATACTAGTCTCTTATGATCCTTTGTATATCTGTGGTATCAGGTGTAATATTACCACTTTCATTTTGGATTTTCTTTCATTTTTCATTCTTTTTTTCTTGGTGAGTCTACCTAAAGATGTGTCAATTTTATTTATCTTTTCAAAGAACCACCTCTTTGTCTTTTCTTTTGTCTTTTTAATCTCTTATTTCTTCTCTGATCTTTGTTATTTCCTTCGTGCTATTAACTTTGCATTTTGTTTTTTTTATTTTTTTTTTCACTAGTTCCTTGAGATGTTTAGGTTGTTTGAGATTTTTCTTATTTCTTGATGTAGGCACTTATTATTATGAACTTCTCTCTTAGGATTGCTTTTACTGCATCCCACATGTTTTGGTATGTTGTATTTCATTGTGTTTGTCTTGGATATTTTTTCTTTTTCTCTTTTGATTTCCTCTTTGACCCATTGGTTATTCAGTATCATGTTTTAATTTCTACAATTGCTGAATTTTCCAGTTTTCTTCTTGTAATTGATATCTAGTTTCATACCATTGTGGTTGGAAAAGATACTTGATATGATTTCAATCATCTTAAATTTATTAAGACTTTTTCTGTGACCTAATATATAATCTGTGCTGTTGCTTTTGGATGGAATGTTCTTTATATATCCGTGAAGTTCCTCTAGTCTAATGTGATGTTTAAGACCAATGTTTTCTTAACTAATTTCTGTCTGGGTGAACTATTTATTGATAAAGGTGCAGTATTACCCTACTATAATTGTACTGCTGTCTATTTCTCCCTTTAGGTCTGTTAGTATTCTGTATATGTTTAGGTGCTCATTTGTTGGATGCATAAATATTTTAAAATATTATTTCTTCTCATTGGTTAGCCTCCTTTATCATTATATAATGACCTCTTTGTCTCTTATAATAGTCTTTGGTTTTTTTTGTTTTTTTTTTTTTTGCAGTACGCGGGCCTCTCACTGTTGTGGCCTCTCCTGTTGCAGAGTACAGGCTCCGGATGCGCAGGCTCAGCAGCCATGGCTCACGGGCCTAGCTGCTCCGCGGCATGTGGGATCTTCCCGGACCGGGGCACAAACCCACGTCCCATGCATCGGCAGGCAGACTGTCAACCACTGCACCACCAGGGAAGCCCCTAGTCTTTGTTTTAAAGTCTCTTTTGTCTGATGTCAGTATAGCCACCCCAGCTTTCTTCAGTGTCCATTTGCATGGAATATCATTTCCCATCCTGTCACTTTCAGTCCTGTGTGTCCTTACATTTGAAGTGAGCCTTTTGTAGGCAACTTATAGATGAATTAGATGTATCCTTGGCAGCAGCTACAAAAATCAGGGTGGCAGAGCTTCCGTGGTGGTGCACTGATTAAGAATCTGCCTGCCATAGCAGGGGACACGGGTTCGAGCCCTGGTCTGGGAAGACCCCACATGCGGCAGAGCAACTAAGCCCGTGAGCCACAACTACTGAGCCTGCATGTCTGGAGCCTGTGCTCTGCAATAGGAGAGGCCATGACAGTGAGAGGCCCGTGCACTGCGATGAAGACTGGCCCCCACTCGCCACAACTGGAGAAAGCCCTTGCACAGAAACGAAGACCCAACACAGCCAAAAATAAATTAATTAATTAATAAAAAAATCAGGGTGGCAGATGAGATTCAGGCTCCTTTCTGGGAGGTACCAGAGAGTTGCAGCAAGTCAGAGGGAGAGTACAAAGATGGCACCTGCCAACCCTCATCCCTGGAGAGGACCCCAGTAGTTTAGTTGTTTGTTAAATTAGATGCCTGCTCCTCAGCCTGATGCTTTAAGATAAGCAAATACATTTCTTTCACATACAGTCTTGGTGCTGTTTAAACACTCTGCACTGGGCCCTGGGATAGGTGAATCCATGTGTGAGCCCTTTAAGAATGTTTTCTCAGTTCACTTTGAACTTGTAAGCCTTGTGGATTCAAGCCCATTGGCTTTCAGAGCTAGATGTTTTGGGTTCTCATCTCTCAAGTGCGGGTCTTAAAAGATGGGGCACCCAATGTGGGACTCAAACCTTTCATTCCTCAGGGAGAAGCTCTGGGTTTTGAGTTCCCTCTTGGTTGTGGTCACCACACTGGGGGTTCGGTTATAGCAAGATTTTGTCTTCACCTCTCCTACCCACTTTGATGTGGATTTTTTCTCATTTTCCTGATGTATAGGAGTCCCTCATATAGTTTTTAGGTTATTTTCAGAGGAAAACCTTTCATTTCCCTAACATCTATATAAAATATGTTTTCATGGTTAGATTTATCATTTAATTTTTAAGTTAAAGGATACCAAGATAGAATTGTTACCAATTAGAAAAGGCAAAAATGTTCTCCAGGATGGTCCTAGCAATTTTGGACTTTGGACCTCTTTTTATTTTAAGGAGAGGACCAGCATGATTGTTTATGATACAAGGGCTAGCTGTATTACATAAAATGAGAATATGTTGTTTTCACTATTATTTGGAAGGTAATTAAGGGTAACAGTTTGTGTGGATTCTGCATAGCTGAAAGGTTAGCACTTAACATCCATTCCCAACTCTCTTATAACTTGTCTTTACATGGTGCTGGTAAAAGGAGGCCAATTTATTTCCTATCATTCTTTACATGGAGCATATAACAATCATGGTCTTAGATCTATGTATGTGGCATGTCTTCTATAAGACTATTCATCTGGAATATGCTGTGTTTACCATCTTCAGGTCCTTTGAAAACCTAGAAACTAAAGCTCAAGATGACTCAGGGTTAGCAAGCCCCAGAGTAAATGTGGGCTCCTGCATCTCTGAGTTCATATTTCCACTTACTTTTCACCTTTGAGAATTCTTGCCAGCTGATCAACACATTAAAATAACAAAACTATCAGTATGTTCAGGTGAAAATTATCAGAGCCAAATCAGGGTATTTGGCTTGCCATGCGGCAGTTGGGATCTATGAATGGCAAATATCTTAGTCTTTGTGTGTCTTAATGTGTGTATGTTTTAGAGGAAACAAACATGGATTTCATAAATGGTCTTGGTGGCTCTTGTTTTTCCCCTTGTGCTTGCTTTTCAGTGAGCCAGCTCAGCAGAGCTGATACAGCAGAAGAACAAAACAGTGTCTAGATGAACTTCCAAAGATCTTCTTTCTAACAAAGTCACATCCCAGCCAGGAAGTGCCCTTTTGTATGGAGTTGAGTGGGGGTTCTCTGCCACCTCCCCAACTCCAACTTCCTAATAAATATGTAAGAGTATAAAGGGGAATTACCCATCTCCTAGAACGCTCTCCATGGTGCTTCAAGAAGTGCCTGACCCAAGTCTCTCTATGGAATAATGGGCTTTGGGGAGAACACATTTACTGACGTTTCTAAGCTTGTGAAATTTTTCTATAAACTTTTGCCTCTACATCATATCTTGCTAGTGCTGTGCACTCATGGCCTTTACATGCAATTTTACCTTTGTAATATTAAATAATTATAATATTAAATAATTACCATCAGAATTTTGATATTCCTTCATTATAATCTGATCTCTATTACATTTTATTTATTTATTTTATTCAAACAGAAAGTCACAAAAATTATAATCATCCTCATCAGGTCACTCAGTCCCATGTAATTAATTTGTTTTTTTCATCTTGATCTTTTGTTAGCACTTTTATGAATTCATCAGTTTTCCATTAGAGTTCTGAAAATGCTTATTCATTCAGTTCAGCAGTATAGTCAGTTACCAGAAACCTGTACTTGTCAGAGTCTCTTCCATGAATTCCTTGAAGATGAAGACGTTTTATAAGAACATTTTTGCAAAAGCATCAGAGTCCACCCAGAACTGTCTGTAAATAACAAACGACTTAAAAATGACCACGGTTAAAGGTTTGATGAAAGTTCATAATAATGCCATTGACAAGGAAATTTAGTTATTTCTGAGGTATACATTTTAAAGTAATAACAAGAATTAAAGCTTATAACATTATACCAGAACATATAAGATTTTTAGAAATTTCATGTAGTGTCTGAAACATTTATATTAACATATTTCCATACAAGTAACCCAAAGAAAGTTTAGTATTAGTTATTTTTTTATACTGCAGGTTCTTATGAGTCATCAATTTTATATACATCAGTGTATACATGTCAAACCCAATCGACCAATTCAGCACACCACCATCCCCACCCCACCATGGTTTTCCCCCTTGGTGTCCATACGTTTGTTCTCTACATCTGTGTCTCAACTTCTGCCCTGAAAACAGGTTCATCTATACCACTTTTCTAGGTTCCACATACATGCGTTAATATACGATATTTGTTTTTCTCTTTCTGACTTACTTCATTCTGTATGACAGTCTCTAGATCCATCCACGTCTCAACAAATGACTCAATTTCGTTCCTTTTTATGGCTGAGTAATATTCCATTGTATATATATACCACATCTTCTTTATCCATTCGTCTGTTGTTGGGCATTTAGGTTGCTTCCGTGACCTGGCTATTGTAAATAGTGCTGCAATGAACATTGGGATGCATGTGTCTTTTTGAATTATGGTTTTCTCTGGGTATATGCCCAGTAGTGGGATTCCTGGATCATATGGTAATTCTATTTTTAGTTTTTTAAGGAACCTCCATACTGTTCTCCATAGTGGCTATATCAATTTACATTCCCACCAACAGTGCAAGAGGGTTTCCTTTTCTCCACACCCTCTCCAGCATTTGTTGTTTGTAGATTTTCTGATGATGCCCATTCTAACTGGTGTGAGGTGATACCTCATTGTAGTTTTGATTTGCATTTCTCTAATAATTAGTGATGTTGAGCAGTTTTTCATGTGCTTCTTGGCCATCTGTATGTCTTCTTTGGAGAAATGTCTATTTAGGTCTTCTGCCCATTTTTGGATTGGGTTGTTTGTTTCTTGAATACTGAGTTGCATGAGCTGTTTATATACCTTGGAGATTAATCCTTTGTCTGTTGATTCGTTTGCGAATATTTTCTCCCATTCTGAGAGTTGTCTTTTCGTGTTATTTGTGGTTTCCTTTGCTGTGCAAAAGCTTTTAACTTTCATTAGGTCCCATTTGTTTACTTTTGTTTTTATTTCCATTACTCTAGGAGGTGGATCAAAAAAAGATCTTGTTGTGATTTATGTAAAAGTGTTCTTCCTATGTTTTCCTCTCAGAGTTTTATAGTGTCCGGTCTTACATTTAGGTCTTGAATCCATTTTGAGTTTATTTTCATGTATGGTGTTAGGGAGTGTTCTAATTTCATTCTTTTACATGTAGCTGTCCAGTTGTCCCTGCACCACTTATTGAAGAGACTGTCTTTTCTCCATTTTATACCTTTGCCTCCTTTGTCATGGATTAGTTGACCATAGGTGCGTAGGTTTATCTCTGGACTTTCTATCTTGTTCCATTGATCTATGTTTCTGTTTTGGTGCCAGTACCATATTGTCTTGATTACTGTAGCTTTGTAGTATACTCTGAAGTCATGGAGTCCAATTCCTCGAGCTCCGTTTTTTTCCCTCAAGACTTCTTTGGCTACTTGGGGTATTTTGTGTCTCCATACAAATTTTAAGATGATTTGTTCTAGTTCCATAAAAAATGCCATTGGTAATTTGATAGGGGTTGCATTGAATCTGTAGATTGCTTTGGGCAGTATACTCATTTTCACAATATTGATTCTTCCAATCCAAGAACATGGTATATCTCTCCATCTGTTGCTATCATCTTTAATTTCTCTTTTTTTTTTTAACATCTGTATTGGAGTATAATTGCTTTACAATGGTGTGTTAGTTTCTGCTTTATAACAGAGTGATTCAGTTATACATATACATATGTTCCCATGTCTCTTCCCTCTTGCATCTCCCTCCCTCCCACCCTCCCTATCCCACCCCTCTAGGTGGTCACAAACCACCGAGCTGATCTCCCCGTTCCATGTGGCCGCTTCCCACTAGCTATCTATTCCACGTTTGGTAGTGTATATATGTCCATGCAACTCTCTCACTCCATCACAGCCTACACTTCCCCCTCCCCATATCCCCAAGTCCATTCTCCAGTAGGTCTGTGTCTTTATTCCCATCTTGCCCCTAGGTTCTTCATGACCTTTTTTTTTTCTTAGATTCCATATATATGTGTTAGCATACGGCATTTGTTTTTCTCTTTCTGAGTTACTTCACTCCGTATGACAGACGCTAGGTCCATCCACCACATGAAAAATAACTCAATTTCGTTTCTTTTTATGGCTGAGTAATATTCCATTGTATATATGTGCCACATCATCTTTCTCCATTCATCTGTTGATGGACACTTAGGTTGCTTCCATGTCCTAGCTATTGTAAATAGAGCAGTTTCCGTTCTCAAGATTGCTTTGGCTATTCGGGGTCTTTAGTGTTTCCATACAAATGGTGAAATTTTTTGCTCTAGTTCTGCGGAAAATTCCAGTGGTCGTTTGATAGGGATTGCATTGAATCTGTAGATTGCTTTGGGTAGTAGAGTCATTTTCACAATGTTGATTTTTCCAATCCAAGAACATGGTATATCTCTCCATCTATTTGTATCATGTTTAATTTCTTTCATCAGTGTCTTATAATTTTCTGCATACAGGTCTTTTGTCTCCTTAGGTAGGTTTATTACTAGGTATTTGATTCTTTTTGTTGCAATGGTAAATGGGAGTGTTTTCTTAATTTCACTTTCAGATTTTTCATCATTAGTGTATAGGAATGCCAGAGATTTCTGTGCATTAATTTTGTATCCTGCTACTTTACCAAATTCATTGACTAGCTCTAGTAGTTTTCTGGTAGCATGTTTAGGATTCTCTATGTATAGTATCATGTCATCTGCAAACAGTGACAGCTTTGCTTCTTCTTTTCCAATTTGGATTCCTTTTCTTCCTTTTCTTCTCTGATTGCTGTGGCTAAAACTTCCAAAACTATGTTGAATAATACTGGTGAGAGTGGGCAACCTTGTCTTGTTCCTGATCTTAGTGGAAATGGTTTCCGTTTTTCTCCATTGAGGATGATGTTGGCTGTGGGTTTGTCATATATGGCCTTTATTATGTTGAGGAAAGTTCCCTCTATGCCTACATTCTGCAGGGTTTTTATCATAAATAGGTGTTGAATTTTCTCGAAAGCTTTCTCTGCATTGAATGAGATGATCATATCGTTTTTCTCCTTCAGTTTGTTAATATGGTGTATCACATTGATTGATTTGCGTATATTGAAGAATCCTTGCATTCCTGGAATAAACCTCACTTGATCATGGTGTATGATCCTTTTAATATGCTGTTGGATTCTGTTTGCTAGTATTTTGTTGAGGATTTTTGCATCAGTGATATTGGACTGCAGTTTTCTTTCTTTGTGACATCTTTATCTGGTTTTGGTATCAGGGTGATGGTGGCCTCGTAGAATGAGTTTGGGAGTGTTCCTCCCTCTGCTGTATTTTGGAAGAGTTTGAGAAGGATAGGTGTTAGCTCTTCCCTAAATGTTTGATAGAATTCACCTGTGAAGCCATCTGGTCCTGGGCTTTTTTTTGGAAGATTTTTAATCACAGTTTAAATTTCAGTGCTTGTGATTGGTCTGTTCATATTTTCTATTTGTTCCTGATTCAGTCTTGGCAGGTTGTGCATTTCTAAGAATTTGTCCATTTCTTCCAGGTTGTCCATTTTATTGGCATATAGTTGCTTGTAGTAATCTCTCATGATCCTTTGTATTTCAGCAGTGTCAGTTGTTACTTCTCTTTTTTCATTTCTAATTCTATTGATTTGACTCTTCCTTTTTTTCTTGATGAGTCTGGCTAATGGTTTATCAAGTTTACCTTCTCAAAGAACCAGTTTTTAGTTTTATTGATCTTTGCTTTAGTTTCCTTCATTTCTTTTTCACTTATTTCTGATCTGATCTTTATGATTCCTTTCCTTTGCTAACTTTGGGTGTTTTTCTGTTCCTCTTTCTCTAATTGCTTTAAGTGCAAGATTAGGTTGTTTATTTGAGATGTTTCCTGTTTCTTAAGGTAGGATTGTATTGCTATAACCTTCCCTCTTAGAACTGCTTTTGCTGCATCCCATAGGTTTTGGGTCATTGTGTCTCCGTTGTCATTTGTTTCTAGGTATTTTTTGATTTCCTCTTTGATTTCTTCAGTGATCACTTGGTTATTAAGTAGTGTATTGTTTAGCCTCCATGTGTTTGTATTTTTGACAGATCTTTTCCTGTAATTGATATCTAGTCTCATAGTGATGTGGTCGGAAGAGATACTTGATACAATTTCAACTTTCTTAAATTTACCAAGGCTTGATTTGTGACCCAAGATATGATCTATCCTGGAGAATGTTCCATGAGCACTTGAGAAGAAAGTGTATTCTGTGCTTTTTGGATGGAGTGTTCTATAAATATCAATTTAGTCCACCTTGTTTAATGTATCATTTAAAGCTTGTGTACCTTATTTATTTTCATTTTGGATGATCTGTCCATTGGTGAAAATGGGGTCTTAAAAGTCCCCTACTATGATTGTGTTACTGTCGATTTCCCCTTTTATGGCTGTTAGTATTTGCCTTATGTATTGAGGTGCTCCTATGTTGGGTGCATAAATATTTACAATTGTTATGTCTTCTTCTTGGATCGATCGCTTGACCATTACATAGTGTCCTACTTTGTCTCTTGTAATAGTCTTTATTTTAATTTTTTTTTTTTTTTTTTTACAGTACGCAGTCCTCTCACTGTTGTGGCCTCTCCCATTGTGGAGCACAGGCTCCGGACGCACAGGCTCAGTGGCCACGGCTCATGGGCCTAGCTGCTCTGCAGCATGTGAGATCTTCCCGGACTGGGGCACAAACCCATGTCCCCTGCATCAGCAGGCAGTCTCTCAACCACCGCGCCAGCAGGGAAGCCCTAAAGTCTATTTTGTCTGATATGAGAATTGGTACTCCAGCTTTCGTTTTGTTTCCATTTGCATGGAATATCTTTTTCCATCCCCTCCCTTTCAGTCTGTATGTGTCCCTAGGTCTGAAGTGGGTCTCTTGTAGAGAGCATATATACGGGTCTTGTTTTTGTGTCCATTCAGCCAGTCTGTGTCTTTTGGTGGGAGCATTTCATCCATTTACATGTAAGGTAATTATCGATATGTATGTTCCTGTTCCCTTTTTCTTAATTGTTTTGGGTTCGTTATTGTAGGTCTTTTCCTTCTCTTGTGTTTCTTGCCTAGAGAAATTCCTTTAGCATTTGTTGTATAGCTAGTTTGGTGGTGCTGAACTCTCTCAGCTTTTGCTTGTCTGTAAGGTTTTAACTTCTCCATCAAATCTGAATGAGATCCTTGCTGGGTAGAGCAATCCTGGTTTTAGGTGTTTTTCCTTCAGCACTTTAAATATGTCCTGCCACTCTCTTCTGGCTTGTAGAGTTTCTGCTGAAAGATCAGCTGTTAACCTTGTGGGGATTCCCTTGTGTGTCATTTGTTGTTTTTCCCTTGCTGCTTTTAATATGCTTTCTTTGTATTTAATTTTTGACAGTTTGATTAATATGTGTCTTGGTGTGTTTGTCCTTAGATTTATCCTGTATGGGACTCTCTGTGCTTCCTGGACTTGATTAACTATTTCCTTTCCCATATTAGGGAAGTTTTCAACTATAATCTCTTCAAATATTTTCTCAGTCCCTTTCTTTTTCTCTTCTTCTTCTGGAACCCCTATAATTCGAATGTTGGTGCATTTAATGTTGTCCCAGAGGTCTCTGAGGCTGTCCTCAGTTCTTTTTATTCTTTTTTTCTTTTTTCTGCTCTGCAGTAGTTATTTCCACTATGTTATCTTCCAGATCACTTATCCGTTCTTCTGCCTCAGTTATTTTGCTATTGATCCCTTCGAGAGAATTTTTAATTTCATTTATTTTGTTGTTCATCACTGTTTGTTTGCTCTTTAGTTCTTCTAGGTCCTTGTTAAACGTTTCTTGTATTTTCTCTATTCTATTTCCAGGATTTTGGATCATCTTTACTATCATTATTCTGAATTCTTTTTCAGGTAGACTGCCTATTTCCTTTTTATTTGTTAGGTCTGGTGGGTTTTTACCTTGCTCCTTCATCTGCTGTGTGTTTTTCTGTCTTCTCATTTTGCTTATCTTACTGTGTTTGGGGTCTCCTTTTCGCAGGCTGCAGGTTCGTAGTTCCTGTTGTTTTTGGTGTCTGTCCCCAGTGGCTAAGGTTAGTTCAGTGGGTTGTGTAGGCTTCCTGGTGGAGGGGACTAGTGCCTGTGTTTTGGTGGATGAGGCTGGATCTTGTCTTTCTGGTGGGAAGGTCCACGTCTGGTGGTGTATTTTGGGGTGTCTGTGGCCTTATTATGATTTTAGGCAGCCTCTCTGCTAATGGATGCGGCTGTGTTCCTGTCTTGCTAGTTGTTTGGCATAAGATGTCCAGCACTCCAGCTTGCTGGTCATTGAGTGGACCTGGGTCTTGGCATTGAGATGAAGATCTCTGGGAGATTTTTGCTGTTTGATATTATGTGGAGCTGGGAAGTCTCTTGTGGACCAATGTCCTGAACTTGGCTCTCCCACGTCAGAGGCACAGCACTGATTCCCGGCTGGAGCACCAAGAACCTTTCATCCACAGGGCTCAGAATAAAATGGGGAAAAAATAGAAAGAAAGAAAGAGGAGAGAGAGAGAGAGAGAGAGAGAGAGAGAGGATAAAATAAATAAAATAAAGTTATTAAAATAAAAAATAATTATTAAGAAAAGTAAAACAAAACCAAAGAAAACAAAATGGCCGGACAGAACCCTAGGACAAATGGTGAAAGCAAAGTTGTATTATACAGACAAAATCACACACAGAAGCATACACATACACATTCACAAAAAGAGAAAAAGGGGAAAAAATAATATATCTTTGCTCCCAAAGTCCTCCTCCTCAATTTGGAGGATTCATTGTCTATTCAGGTATTCCACAGATGCAGGGTACATGAAGTTGATTGTGGAGCTTTAATCCGCTGCTTCTGAGGCTGCTGGGAGATATTTCCCTTTCTCTTCTTTGTTCGCTCAGCTCCCAGGGCTCAGCTTTGGATTTGGCCCCGCCTCTGCGTGTAGGTCGTCTGAGGGCGTCTGTTTTTCGCTCAGACAGGACGGGGTTAAAGGAGCAGCTGATTCTGAGGCTCTGGCTCACTCAGGCCGGGGGGAGGGAGGGGTGCGGATGCAGGGCGAGCCTGCGGCGGCAGAGGCCTGTGGGACGTTGCACTAGCCTGAGGCGTGCCGTGCGTTCTCCTGGGGAAGTTGTTCCTGGAACCCCGGACCCTGGCAGTGGCGGGCTGCACAGGCTCCCTGGAAGCGGGGTGTGGATAGTGACCTGTGCTCGCTCACAGGCTTCTTGGTGGCAGCAGCCTGAGCGTCTCATGCCCGTCTCTGGGGTCCGTGCTTTTAGCCACCGCTCGCGCCCGTCTCTGGAGCTCCTTTAAGCAGCGCTCTTAATCCCCTCTCCTCGCACACCAGGAAACAAAGAGGGAAGAAAAAGTCTCTTGCCTCTTCGGCAGCTCCAGACTTTTTCCCGGACTCCCTCCCAGCTAGCCGTGGTGCACTAGCCCCCTTCAGGCTGTGTTCCGCCGCCAACCCCAGTCCTCTCCCTGCGATCTGACCGAAGCCCGAGCCTCAGCTCCCAGCCCCTGCCCACCCCGGTGGGTGATCAGACAAGGCTCTCGGGCTGGTGAGTGCCGGTCGGCACTGATCCTCTGTGCGGGAATCTCCCCGCTTTGCCCTCCGCACCCCTGTAGCTGTGCTCTCCTCTGGGCTCCAAAGCTTTCCCCCTCCGCCACCCGCAGTCTCTCCCTGCAAAGGGGTTTCTAGTGTGTGGAAACCTTTCCTCCTTCACAGCTCTCTCCCAGTGGTGCAGGTCCTGCCCCTATTCTGTGTCTCTGTTTTTTCTTTTGCCCTACCCAGTTACGTGGGGAGTTTTTTGCCTTTTGAGAGGTCTGAGGTCTTCTGCCAGCGTTCAGTAGGTGTTCTATAGGAGCAGTTCCACATGTAGATGTATTTCTGATGTATCTGCAGGGAGAAAGGTGATCACTGCCTCTCACTCTTCCACCATCTTGAAGCTCCCCCCATCTTTAATTTCTTTCATCAGTATCTTATAGTTTTCTGCATACAGGTCTTTTGTCTCCCTAGCTAGTTTTATTCCTAGGTATTTTATTCTTTTTGTTGCAATGGTACATGGGAGTGTTTCCATAATTTCTCTTTCAGATTTTTCATCATTAGTGTATAGAAATGCAAGAGATTTCTGTGCATTAATTTTGTATCCTGCAACTTTACCAAATTCATTGATTAGCTCTAGTAGTTTTCTGGTGGCATTTTTAGGATTCTCTATGTATAGTATCATTTCATCAGCAAACAGTGACGGTTTTTCTTCTTCTTTTCCAATTTGTATTCCTTTTATTTCTTTTTCTTCTCTGATTGCTGTGGCTAGGACTTGCAAAGCTATGTTGAATAACAGTGGTGAGAGTGGACATCCTTGTCTCATTCCTGATCTTAGAGGAAATGCTTTCAGTTTTTCACCATTAAGAATAATGTTTGCTGTGGGTTTGTCATACATGGCCTTTATCATGTTGAGACAGGTTCCCTCTGTGCCCACTTTCTGGAGAGTTTTTATCATAAATAGGTGTTGAATTTTGTCAAAAGCTTTTTCTGCATCTGTTGAGATGATCGCATGGTTTTTATTCTTCAGTTTTTTAATATGGTGTATCACATTGATTGATTTGCATATATTGAAGAATCCTTGCATATCTGGAATAAACCCCACTTGATCATGGTGTATGATCCTTTTAATGTGCTGTTGGATTCTGTTTGCTAATGTTTTGTTGAGGATTTTTGCATCTATATTCATCAGTGATATTGGTCTGTAATTTTCTTTTTTTGTAGTATCTTTGTCTGGTTTTGGTATCAGGGTGATAGTGACCTCATAGAATGAGTTTGGGAGTGTTCCTTCCTCTGCAATTTTTTGGAAGAGTTTGAGAAGGATGGGTATTAGCTCTTCTCTCAATGTTTGATAGAATTCACCTGTGAAGCCATCTGGTCCTGGACTTTTGTTTGTTGGAAGATTTTTAATCACAGTTTCAATTTCATTACTTGTGATTGGTCTGTTCATATTTTCTGTTTCTTCCTGGTTCAGTCTGTAAGATTAAACCTTTCTAAGTATTTGTCCATTTCTTCCAGGTTGTCCATTTTATTGGCATAGAGCTGCTTGTAGTAGTCTCTTAGGATGCTTTGTATTTTTGTGGTGTCTGTTGTAATGTCTCCTTTTTCATTTCTAATTTTATTGATTTGAGTCCTCTCCTTCTTTTTCTTGATGAGTCTGGCTAATGGTTTATCAATTTTGTTTATGTTCTCAAAGAACCAGCTTTTAGTATTCTTGATCTTTGCTATTGTTTTCTTTGTTTCTATTTCATTTATTTCTGCTCTGATCTTTATGATTTCTTTCCTTCTGCTATCTTTGGGTTTTGTTTGTTCTTCTTTCTCTAGTTCCTTTAGGTGTAAGGTTAGATTGTTTACTTGAGATTTTTCTTGTTTCTTGAGGTAGGCTTGTATAGCTATAAACTTCCCTCTTAGAACTGCTTTTGTTGCATCCTGTAGGTTTTGGATCATCGTGTTTTCATTGTCATTTGTCTCTAGGTATTTTTTGATTTCCTCTTTGATTTCTTCAGTGATCTCTTGGTTATTTAGTAACGTATTGTTTAGCCTTCATGTGTTTGTGTCTTTTACATGTTTTTCCCCTGTAATTCATTTCTAATCTCATAGCGTTGTGGTCAGAAAAGATGCTTGATATGATTTCAATTTTCTTAAGTTTACTGAGCCTTGATTTGTGGCCCAAGATGTGATCTATCCTGGAGTATGTTCCATACGCACTTGAGAAGAAAGTGTAATATGCTGTTTTTGGATGGAATGTCCTATAATTATCAATTAAATCTATCTGGTCTATTGTGTCATATAAAGTTTCTGTTTCCTTATTTATTTTCATTTTGGATGATCTGTCCATTGGTGTAAGTGAAGTGTTAAAGTCCCCCACTCTTACTGTTACTGTTGATTTCCTCTTTTATAGCTGTTAGCAGTTTCCAACTGTATTTAGGTGCTCCTGTGGTGGGTGCATATATATTTATAATTGTTATATCTTCTTCTTGTATTGATCATTATGTAGTGTCCTTCGTTGTCTCTGGTAACATTCTTTATTTTAAAGTCTATTTTATCTGATATGGGTATAGGTACTCCAGCTTTCTTTTGATTTCCATTTTCATGGAATATCTTTTTCGATCCCCTCACTTTCAGTCTGTAGGCGTCCCTAGGTGTGAAGTAGGCCTCTTGTAGACAGCATATTTATGGGCCTTTTTTTTGTATCCATTCAGCAAGCCTGTGTCTTTTGGTTGGAGCATTTAATCCATTCACGTTTAAGGTAACTACTGATATGTATGTTCCTACAACCATTTCCTTGATTGTTTTGGGTTTGTTTTTGTACATACTTTTCTTCTCTTGTGTTTCCCACTTAGAGAAGCTCCTTTAGCATTCGTTGTAGACCTGGTTTGGTGGTGCTGAATTCTCTTAGCTTTTGCTTGTCTGTAAAGCTTTTGATTTCTCCATTGAATCTGAATGAGATCCTTGCTGGGTAGAGTAATCTTTGTTTTAGGTTCTCCCTTTCATCACTTTAAGTATATCATGCCACTCTTTTCTGGCTTGTAGAGTTTCTGCTGAGAAATAGTTGTTAACCTTATGGGAGTTCCCTTGTATGTTATTTGTCACTTTTCCCTTGTTGCTTTCAATTTTTCTTTGTCTTTACGTTTTGCCGATTTGATTACTATGTGTTTCGGTGTGTTTCTCCTGGGTTTATCTTGTATGGGACTATCTGCACTTCCTGGGCTTGGGTGGCTCTTTCCTTTCCCATGTTAGGGAGGTTTTTGACTATAATCTCTTCAAATATTTTCTCAGTCCCTTTCTTTTTCTCTTCTCCTTTTGGGACCCCTATAATGTGAATGTTGTTTCATTTGATGTTGTCCCAGAGGTCTCTTAGGCTGTCTTCATTTCTTTTCATTCTTTTTTCTTTATTCTGTTCCGCAGCAGTGAATTCCATCATTCTGTCTTCCAAGTCACTTATCCGTTCTTCTGCCTCAGTTATTCTGCTATTGATTCCTTCTAGTGTAGTTTTCATTTCAGTTATTGTATTGTTCATCTCTGTTTGTTTGTTCTTTAATTCTTCTAGATCTTTGTTAAACATTTCTTGCATCTTCTCAATTTTTGCCTCCATTCTTTTTACGAGGTCCTGGATCATCTTCACTATCATTATTCTGGATTCTTTTTCTGGAAGGTTGCCTATCTCCACTTCATTTTGTTGTTTTTCTGGGGTTGTATCTTGTTCCTTCATCTGGTACATAGCCCTCTGCCTTTTCATCTTGTTTATATTTCTGTGAATGTGGTTTTTGTTCCACAGGCTGCAGGGTTGTAGTTCTTCTTGCTTCTGCTATCTGCCCTCTGGTGGATGAGGATATCTAAGAGGCTTGTGTAAGTTTCCTGATGGGAGGGACTGGTGTTCGGTAGAGCTGGGTGTTGCTCTGGTGGGCAGAGCTCAGTAAAACTTTAATCCACTTGACTGTTGATGGGTGGGGCTGGGTTCCCTCCCTGTTGCTTGTTTGGCCTGAGGCACCCCAACACTGGAGCCTACCTGGGCTCTTTGGTGGGGCTAATGGTGGACTCTGGAAGGGCTCACGCCAAGGAGTACTTCCCAGAACTTCTGCTGTCAGTGTCCTTGTCCCCATGGTGATCTACAGCCCACCCCCCACCTCTGCGGGAGACCCTCCAACACTAGCAGGTAGGTCTGGTTCAGTCTCCCCTGGGGGGGTCACGGCTCCTTCCCCTGGGTTGCGATGCACACACTACTTTGTGTGTGCCCTCCAAGAGTGGAGTCTCTGTTTCCCCTAGTCCTGTCAACGTCCTGCAGTCAATTCCCTCTAGGCTTCAACGTCTGATTCTCTAGGAATTCCTCCTCCCATTGCCGGACCCCCAGGTTGGGAAGCTTGACGTGGGGCTCAGAACCTTCACTCCAGTGGGTGGACTTCTGTGGTATAAGTGTTCTGCAGTCTGTGAGTCACCCACCCAGCAGTTATGGGATTTGATTTTACTGTGATTGCACCCCTCCTACCATCTCATTGTGGCTGCTCCTTTGTCTTTGGATGTGGGGTATCTTTTTTGGTGAGTTCCAGTGTCTTCCTGTTGATGATTGTCCAGCAGCTAGTTGTGATTCTGGTGTTCTAGCTAGAGGGAGTGAGAGCACGTCCTTCTACTCCGCCATCTTGGTTCCTCCCAATTTACATTTTATTTTTTAAATTTTTATTGAAATATAGTTGATTTACAATGTGTTAGTTTCAGGTGTACAGCAAAGTGATTCATATGTATATGTATATATATTCTTTTTTAGGTTCTTTTCCATTATAGGTTATTATGAGATATTGAATATAGTTCCGGGTGCTATACTGTAGGTCCTTGTTGGTTATCTATTTTATATATAATACTGTGTATATTTTAATCCCAAACTCCTGATTTCTCCCTCCGCACCTTTCGCCTTTGGTAACCATGAATTTGTTTTTCTATGTCTGTGAGTCTATTTCTGTTCTGTAAGTTCATTTGTATCATTTTTTTATATTCCACATACAAGCAATATCATATGATATTTGTCTTTCTCTATTACATTTGATGAGAAGTTTCCTGTCAGTGTGAATAACTTTCCTTTGTAGGGTATCTGGCGTTTCTGTCTGGTAGCTTCTAAAATAACTTTGTTTATTGTTCTGAAATTTAGCTTAGCTGTGTCTAAGTTTATTTTTTATTTTTATTCATATACTTGTATTTACCCTGCTTGTTACTTTGAGTCCACTGTTGATCTTAGGACACTTGTGAAATTCTCATTTCTTCAAAAATTTCTTCTGTGCCATTTCCTCTATTCTCTTCTTCTGAAACTATAATATGATAGAAGTTAGGACTGCACATTCACAATCTATCCTCCATTGCTTTATTATCTTCCACTCCACCTGCCTATCTTTTTGTTGTTTTATCTTGCATTCTGGTGAATTTCTCTTTTAATTCACTAATTTATTCCTCTAAATTATTTCTTAATTTTGTCCAGTGCCAAGTTACTACATCCTTCAGTGTTTGTTTATGAAGACTATAACTCCTTTCCAACATTTTCAATTGGATTTGTTTCATATCTTGTTGATCTTGCTTCATTTCTGCCTTTTTTTGTTTCATGTTGTTGCTTTTTTAAATAGAAATTATACTTCACTTATATTTGGGCACTAAACATTTATTTTAAAGATTTATCAGACTGTTTCATCATGTTAACTTCTTCTAGAGACAATGTATGTTTCTTCTGCTGATATTTTTGGCTATCTTTCTCAGCATCCACCTTAGTTTGGATTCTCGATGGAGCAGACCTTGAGAAAAAAATTTGAGTGCAACTAGTTTATTTGGGAAGTGAAAAAACACCAATAGAAGAATAGAGAAGGGAGACAGGGAAGCAAAACAGGTAATAAAATGATGCATCACCAAGTCAGTTACCCCTGTGTGTAACTAGAGGTCACTTCTACTAGGCAAATTCTGGGATTCAGTGTAGAACAGATGTCTCAGGGTTATCCCATCCATAGAGAGTGAGAATATTTATGCACAAGTTTCCTTTAGTCAGTGTAAGGATGTGCCAAGAAGGCATTAGTTCTCCACCACTTTTAGTTTGTCAGATCAGTAAGCAAAGCAGGCTTCAGTTACCATAAGGAAACTAAAACAAAGAAATGCAGGAATTCCCTGGTGGTCCAGTGGTTAGGACTCCACGCTTTCACTGCTGAGGGAGTGGGTTCGATCCCTGGTCAGTGAACTAAGATCCCACAAGCTAGTGGGGCCCCAAAAAAATTTTTTTAAATGCAGGTGTTGGGAGTCAGACCAATGGGCACTCAAGTGGCGAGAGCAAGGATATAAAGTCAAAGCACCAAAAGCATCTATTACAGGATTAGATCTTTTCATGTTTTAGAATTTGTTTTGTGAGAGGAATTTCACTTGTATTTTGTTCTCTCCCTTTATCTATGTTTTAGATGTTTTAGCATAGCATTTATCCAAACTTCTGTCCTTAGCCCATATGCATCCAAGAGCACATGGTGACCTTCTGAGGCACCTGTCCCGCATGCTGCAAAGGTAGTGTAGTTTCAGTCAATGGGCTGCTAGCTAGGCTTCTCTGACCACTACCTTGTTGCAAGAATGTGTCTACATTCTCACCTCAACCTGCAGCTTGTTAAAAAGCCTTAGCTGTAGGGAATGTTCTGAAACTTTTTTCAGTCCTATTTTATCTAGAGAGGCTTGTCTTTAAGCAGTCTTGTTTACTATGCAGAATGTTAAATTCTGCTCATCACCTGCTTCTTACCCTGGAGGAGAGCAAGATTGTAAGTTCAGACCCTTTCACTGATTTGCATTATTTAAACTTTCACTTTGCAAAGTTACTTATTTTCCTTTTTAATCTGGCTGTGTATTTTAGTGCTCTACATTTATATTTTACCAATCATTTATGTGTATTTGGGCAGAGGAATACTACAAAGTGTAATTTTACTGTGCTATGGCAGCTGGATGTTTATTACTTTTTATTTTAGATAAAATCATAGAATTTAAAAATTTAGATTATGTTTTTTTTGAATTCTTATTTACATGAAAGGAATGGTGCCTAATAGAAAATTATAGTTACACAAAGCTCGTGGAAACCATTTTCTTTTGACATTTTATTTTGTATGTGGCCTTTTTTAATTAATTTTTTCTATTTGTGAGTTTTTTGGGGGGAGAAGGGAAAATCCACCTTTTTGTACCCTTCTACAAACACTAAGTTGCACTGAGAGAGTCTCAATTTGGAGTTTTCAAATTCATTTAGAAAAAGCTATAACTATAATCTTTTCTGTGTCCTAAATATGTCATCCTAAAAATAAATCAAAGCTCCTGATATTTGCTGTTGACTTAGATGTTCTAAAAATAATTTCCCCAATTTTTAAGGTATAGATAACTTAGAAATGGTCCCAATAAGTAAATGAGACTAGTAAAAGTTTGAGAAATGAAATATCCAAGAATGGAGAATTAAAAATTGCAGATAATAATTCTGAGGAATTTTAACCACTTTCCATAACTATGTCAACAGCTGAAGCACGAACAGAGAGAATCTAGCTCAGGTCCTCTTTCCAATCTTACCCACACCCTCAGTCCACACTCCAGACTCCTCAGAGTTTGGACAGCTCCTGACCTTACATGGAACGAGAGTTCCTCATGATTGCTATGTCTCACATGTATGGATAAAGGATAAAGGAGACAACATAGACTTCCCAGGATTGAGGATGATGGCTATAAGAACAAAAGAAAAATATATCCTGGGCAAAAGTAATTCTGATCAAAAGAGAATTTCACACTAGGACCTAGTTAAATTTTTTTCTTATTTCATTTATTTTTTATTAAGGTCGAATTGACATAAAACATTATATTAGTTTCAGATGTAGAACATAATGATTCAACATTTGTGTATATTGCTGTATGAGATTATGAATTCTTTTCAGGGGAAGGAAGGGAGCTGAAAGAAGCAGAGTGAGCATGCAGAGACAGGCTCCCCTGGCCCCAGAGTGCACCTCTACAGGCCCTCAGATGTGGGCCAAACCAGAAGGCTGACCCTCAGGCCAAAGCTCTAGGACAAGCAAACAGGCCTCTTCCACAAAAATACCAAGGGTGTGTTTCAATCTGCTGTCTGTGTAGGGCCCTGGGGATGATAGCTGGCTGAGAACTCTCTCTCTGATTGTTACAGCCCCACAGGACCCAGGAATGCAAGCTTACCTAGAGGTGTGTAAAACCCCTGCTCCAGAGATATCGGAGATATTGGTTCTCTGGAGCACAGCAGAGGGAGATGCAAAGGTAGGGCCTGTCCTTGGAGGTTTCTGCAAAGGATTACAGCCAGCCCTTAGAAGTGTGTTTAATTAGAAGCCTGCTGCTATGAAGATATGCTAGTAGGCTTCTTTCACAGAGAGACTGGGGTCCTGGGTCTGTTACCTCTTGCTGTGCCCTGGGCGTGGTCATTATTTAAGAATCTTTCTCCATTGGTTACACTCCTGTGGGACCCACGAGCATAAGCTTCACTGGCCGTCAGAGCCAGGTGGTCTAGAGGTGTCCCCAGTGGCAGCCACAGAAATTGGGGCACCAGAGGATGGTACAGGCTCCTTTCTGGGGGTACTGGTGAGCAGACGGAGAGCATAAAGATGGTGCCTGCTAGCCTCCATCCCCAGAGGGTACCCCAGCAGGCCCCTAGGTGTGTGCTAAATTAGACGCCTGCCCACCAGGCCAACACTTTACAATAAGCAAATAAGCCTCTGACAGGAAGCCTGGGCATCTCTCAATAGGCTGCTTCTGTGCTGGACTCTGGAGGAGAGAATCTGAGCACATGGGGCCCTTTAAGAGGCGTTTTTCAGTTCCCCATATAGCCTGTGGGTCTTGTGGATATGAGCTCTGTTGGTTTTCAAAGCTACACTTTGGGGGATGTCATCTCTCAGGTGCAGGTCTTAAAAGTTGGGGTGCCCGATGTGGGGTTCAAATCCTTCACTTCTCAGAGAGTTGCACTGGGTTTAGAGTTCGCTCCAGATTATGGGTCACTGTGCTGGTGGTGGGTTTTATGGTGAGATTGTGTCTAAGCCTCCCCTACTCACTTCGATGTGGGTTTTTTCTCATTTGCCCAGTGTGTAGCAGTTGCTTAGCTGGTTTTTAGGGTTTTTTTCCAGAGGGAATGTTTCCATATGTAGCTGTAGATTCAGTGTATCTATAGGAGGAGGTAGGTTCAGGATCTTTCTACATCACATCTTGACCTGGAACCCCTGGACCTGGTTAAATGTTGAAGTTCACTTCCTTTACCCATTCCCTATTTTTACTCACACACACCAAGGGAACAAGAATAGTTCTAGAGATGATGTTCTAGAGATGTTCTGGAGGAGATGTTCTAGAGATGTTCTAATGCAAGTTAACCTACAGTTCTCTGCTCATGCCAGATGAGAGAAACAAGGACTCATCCATCTAACATTGCACAACAGTTTCTTTCACATCGTGCATGTTTTTATATTGGATAGGACAAAACACTATATTATAAAATTAAACAAACACTAGTAGAAGCTACTACCAGTGGAGAAATCACAAAACCCCCAAATCCCCATCCTCAGAAAATTTTTAAAAAATAATATTAAGACCCAAATAGTCTTCCTGAAGACTAAGATGGAAACTAATACCGTGTGCCAGATAATGTTAGGGATGTATGTGTGTGTGTGTGTGTGTGTGTAGGAATATATGATGTGTGTATATATGTGTGCAATCTTTAAGCATCACTTATAACTTGCCAGCCAAATATTAATAGTTTATAGATAAAGAAACAGATTCAGAGTGCCAGAAAGGAGATGAGCCAGGATTCAAACCATTTCTGTCTCTCTTCTAAGCTTACACTCTTCGTGCTACAGTGTGGTGGTATAGTGTGAGAGCCGGAAACACTACATGCATATCTGGCACATAGTAGTAACATGAAATAAATGCTAGCAATCATTACTGTTATTACACATTTCCTCCAAATGGATTAGCACATGTCCTGTGCTGCTTTTATAGAAGTAATTTATAGAACGTCTGCTTTCCATTTTTAGATCACATTGTGGCTACTTACTACTTATATACAAAATAGAGACAACCAAATTTGCTGGGGCTTTCAGAGAAAGCTATTCCTCCAGAGAATCAAAACCTCTGACCCATTCCTCACAGATGTTTACAGGGAGGCTTAGAAGCTGTGGCTGGGTCTCCTGGTTAGACTCCTGATGTTGAATTTGACCCTTCAGCTCTTCAAGTTTACTCAATATTGGGGAAGTGCCAGGGAGAAGTAAGGGTGGAAAGGTTCATTTAGCTATTTGGGAGAATGAAATGCCAATTGAATCACCATGGAATAGACTAGTATCTGCTTACAAACCCCTGGAGCTTTCTGAATAAACAGCCAAGAGGGGACTGAAAAGTGCACTTGGGATTTTCTCTGACTTGAAACACTTGGAAAGAGGCTTGGAGAAGTTAGGAGTGACTATTCCATAGGGGACCTTCTCCCTCTCTTTGTCAGCCTTCTCCATCCTGCACTCAGCTGCTCTTAGCTGCTTATCACTCACCACAGAGTATTTTGTTCCTTTAACTTCTTTTTTAACAGAAGACCAGAGGCCCTACTTGCATAGTAGACCCAATGAAATAGCTACATTTTAATTAAATTTGCGCAGCTTTTATGACACCAGTGGGTAGCCCTCACCGCTACCCGGAGAGCCATCAGATGTACTTCACATGTAATTAATCTCTAATGCTCAATTTTGTAAGATATGTAATAATACTGCCTGGATAGAAATGAGAGCTTCAGAGAAGAGTCATATTAAAGATGAAGAGAGAAGCTTTAGGAGGAATTGGTTTTCAAGAGAAGTGTGAACTTTATTAAAAGGAAAAGAAATAATGGGAATATCTTGCATTAAGTAAAAATGCCTGACATCTTCAATTTTTCAGTTTCTTTTATTTTACCCTAGACAAATGTTTGAGGGTTTGTTTTTATAATGTATACCATGTGTAATGTTACATTTGCAGCCTCAAAGATTTAATATTTGAGCAAGGGGAAGATTGGCTGTATTCAGGAATTACTGAGAGAGAGAGAGAGAGAGAGAGAGAGAGAGAGAGAGGACCCCCACTGTGACTAAACCCTTCAATAGAATTTAAATCCCTTTCCCTGCAAATATTTTGAGAACTTTTCAATCAAGAGTTTTTATTTTTAACTATCAAACTAACAAAAGACAATAAAATGCTATCTAAATCACTTGGGCTACATTTTGTAGTTTTCATGAAAAATTCATCATCTCACTTGATCCTCACACAGTGGGAGAAGGGAAGAGAAGGCATTATTACTGTCTTTTCACAAGTTACAAAATGGATATTTGTAGAGAGCAAGTTGTTTGTCCAAGGTCAACCAGGTTGCTGATGAAGACTATGACTTCTGATTTATAATCTAATGACTTTTCCATTCTACCATCCTGATTCTAGTGTCATTTCCAGACCTTTTAAATACTCTTTGTATATCCCAACATAAATGTCATATAATATTAAAGTCATAATAATGATTGTTGCTTAAGCTTGGGAGAAAAATTTCCTAGAAGAGATCATTCCATTACTTTCTAAAAAATTCTCAGTTGTAACCATGTAGCTTTTGGGACACAAGACCTCTTTCTGGTACCTCCTTTTCAGGTTTCACCCTTTTCTTGGATTCTCCACGTGGGCTAACAGTATCTCCATCCACCCTGTAGGCCATGCTACACTTATCTTGACTCTTTTCACTCAATCATCATATTCAGCTACCAAGTTCTTTAATCCTACCTTCAAAATATCTTTGATCCCAAATAACTCCCATTCTGCTCACTTCTACTGTCACCGTTCAGATTTAAACCCTTATCTCTTTTCTGAAATTTGCCCATAAACCATGATTCTAATTCTCCTCACTCTATCCTCCTTCCTGTGACTTGAAATTATTGTTGGAAAACTTTGCTTCGATCATGATTCTTCCCCACTTAAAAACCTTTATTGACTCTTTGTTTGCAGGCAGGGTAACATGCAAACATGTTAACAAGTTATGTGAGACTTTCCACACCTACACTCAACATCTCTTTCTTCTCATTTCCTTCCTGTCGTTCGCTCTGTGCTGTACCTACAGTGGACAGATCCCTGACTCACCATTCCTTGGATGTGTTACGTATGTCCAAATGCCTGTGCCCTTGTTTGTGGCCAACTTCTTTCCCTTTACATGCCCAGATCCATCTATAAAGTCCTAATCAATTTCTAGGACTCAGTTCAAATAAAATTTCCCTGCTACCCTCATGCCCTCAAGGAATTTCTCAGAAGCCTCTCTCTGTTTTCCATCATGTTAACCATTCCTTTATTTCAGCCCTTTCATATTATGTTTTAAGTATTCATTTTGTAGCTGGTTTTTGCGAAACAGAGTTAAATGGGCTTCGTGGGAAGGGTCAGGTCCCCATAAATTAACCCTAAGTTATTTGATTAAATGTAACTAGAATGAAGACTTGCACAGCCCACACTCTGAATTAGTAACATTTAGACTTCTCTACCTTTCAAAAAAAATCTTCCAAGCTTCCAGGGGGAGAGGGCAAACTTAATTATTTTCTTAAAAGGCAGGAGGGAGTAAAAGGACCCAGCACCAGTTCTACATATATTCAGCATTATTAGCTACTAGAGTCTCATTTATATAATCGCTCAAGCGGACACAGGTAGAGTAACAAAGGGTTGACCTGAGTGATAGAATACATGTGATTTGGTGGGCCATTCCAAACTCTGCCTGCTCTCCCACTATTTTAAGAGCAGGTGTTTGTGTGTGTGTGCGTGTGTGTGTTTGCATATACCTCACGTTCTCCTTGATTAGTACAGCTGTTCTAACCTTTTCCTTTAACTGACAATGTAAAAATATGAATATTCACCGCAACACCTAAAAATACTTCTGCACCGAAAAGCCCAAGCCTATTGGACACCTCCTCCTTAGGCACCACTGCAGATCCTCTCTGCTTCACCTGTTTCTGCTTTCAGCCACTGCTCTGGTGACCAGTGTTGAGCAGGCTCCAATCACATTCCCTCTGAAGCAATCCCATATGTTGCCCTATGGTCAGAGAACATGCTCTTTATAATTTTTGAAGGCTTGTTTCGTAGCCCGGCATATGATCCATTTTGGTAAAAATTCCATGTGCACTTGAAAAGAATGAATATTTTGCCACTGTTCAGGAATTCCCGATAGAAGTCAATAAGGTTCATTTTGTTATTTTATTTTCTATCATGTGGATTCTTTGTCTACTTGTTACTGCACATTATCAGTTACTGATGGTCTCCTAAAAGGATTGCAGATTTTACTATTTCTCCTTTTATTTTTTTGTCCTATATATTTTGAAGTTACATTATTAGGATGTATAAAAATTTAGAATTTTTATCTTCTCCTTGTAGATTAAACTCTTAATCATTATAAAATATTCCTCTCTTGTTTTACTGTTGAATCTTCCCTAAGTGTATATTTGGAAACTATGCTATTAGGTGCATAAAAATTTAGAATTGTTATGTTTTTCTTACGGGTTTAACTGTTAATCATTGTGAAATGTTCCTCTTTAACTCTGGTATTGAATCTTACCTAAGATCTTTGTCTTCTCCGGCTTTCTTTTGGTTAGTGTTTTCATGGTATTCCTGTTTCAATGTCTTACTTTCATCCTTGTGTTTAAGATGTGCCTCTCACATGTACCATATATTTTTATTTTTATTAAATCCACTTTACCATTTATTGCCCAGTTACATTTAATATAGTTATATTTTGTCTATCATCTTATATTAGTTTTCTGTTTGTCTCACCTGATTTATAAATTAGTAATTTTTAAACCACTTTTCAGGTAATGCTAAAGCCTTAGAATACTCCTCTCATCCCCTTTTTGTGTCATGAACTTCTATTCTACATACATCTCAAACCTCACAAGAAGTCATTATTATTGTTTTGTACAGTCATTATGCTACATTTTTATCATATCTGTTGATCGTCATACCTTCCTGCATCTTGGAGTTTTAATATAGGAACATTTTTCGTTCTACCTCAAGAACTCCCTTTAGTATTTACTTCAATTGGGATATACTGGAGATGAGTTCTCTCTGTACATGTTTGCCTAGAGACATATATTTTGTCTTCCTACATCAGATATAAAATTCTAAATTTTAATTTTTTTCTTTTTTTTTGCGGTACGCGGGCCTCTCACTGCTGTAGCCTCTCCCGTTGCGGAGCACAGGCTCCGGACGCGCAGGCTCAGCGGCCATGGCTCACGGGCCCAGCCGCTCCGCGGCATGTGGGATCTTCCCGGACCGGGGTATGAACTTGTGTCCCCTGCATTGGCAGGCGGACTCTCAACCGCTGCACCACCAGGGAAGCCCTAATTTTAATTTTTCCCAGTACTTTGCAGATAGCACTCCACTGTCTTCTGGACTCCATCATGTCTGTTGAGAAACCAGCTGTAATTTTTAATGTTGCTCCCCTGAAGACAATGTGCATTTTTCCTCTAACTGCAGTTAAGCCTTTGATTTTAATCACTTCTATTTTATTTATATATATAAAATATATTTTATCACTTGTATTATATATATATATGTATATATAATTTCTATGTAGTTTATCCTTCATCAGGCTATAGAGTTCTGAATCTTTGGCTTAATGACTTCTGCTAGTTTTGAAAAATTTTTGGCCATTCTCTCTTTAAAAATTAATTCTGTCCATTTTCTGTCTCCTATAACTCCTATAACTGCATATAGGTTAGACCTTTTTTTTATAATGTTCCATATATCTCTATTGATATTTTTTGTACCTTCCCTTTTTTTTTTACTCTCCATGTGTGAGTTTGAATAGTTTATACTCATCTCTTTTTCTTTGTCCAATCTGATATTAAAGCCATATGTTAAAATTTTTATTTCAGTGACTGCATTTTTCAGTTTCAGAATTTTCACTTTATTATTTTTATAGACTTTTTATATGTAGTAAAATTCTTCATTATTTTACCCATTTTCTTGAACAAACTAGTCACAGTTATATAAACTAGTGTCTTGGTCAGTTGCAGGTCTGTTCGTATTGTCAATTTTTCCTTTGGGTCCTCTTTCCTAGTATGTTAGGTAATCTTTGTTGAATGACAGACTTTATATGTGAGAAATTATAGACAATGGGTGTTATTCTCTCACTACAGAGGATTCCCTTTTTTTCTGGTAAGTGACTAGAGTAGACATCTAAATCCTGTGAGAAAATGATTTGATTTCAGACTAAGTTTCAGAGCTCTTAATATCAATCCTACCTCTCTTTCATCTCAACTTCTAAGGTGAAGTCCCCATAGGAGCCCCAAATGAGATTCTAGGGTGTTTATCAGGACCTTTCACATTTGCTGGGTCCTGAACTCACATTTTTTTCTTCAAAACGCTGAGAACGATTGAAAGTTTTATTGAGTTTTTTGTTTGCCTTTTGTACCACACAACTTAAGAGTTGGCAAATTATTCAAAAGGGAAACTAATGTGGAGTGTCAGGCTTGCTTCGCTATACCTCACTTTTCTCCAAGATCCTGGTATCTCAAATCCTGCTTACTTTAGAAATCCTAACTCTAATTTTTGTCTCCTTAGTGCCATGAGATCACCGAAACTTTGCTTATACTTCTGCTCTTAGCAGTTACTTTTTTCTGGCTTCTCAGCCTTCTATCCTGTACTGCTTAAGAACTGTCATATGTCCCAAGGAGAAAAGTAGTAAGCAGACCGTTGGGATCACCTCAGTGAACTCTCCTTCTATTCAGGATTTTGGTCCCTCCAGTTATGAACTCCCTGAAAAGTCTCTGATGATTCCAAATGGATGTTTTTCAGACTTTATTCAGATTTTCTAGTCACTAGGTGAAGTAGAAATACATTAGCTTTAACAATCACAGCTTTTTGTATTGTTTCTCTTTCCACTATGAAGTGAGGCTGTCTCTTATAAGAAAGACTGTGGTTTTGAAGAAAAAATATAAGCTTGTAGACTCATTTTGTTAAACAGATTTACTGAGTATCCCGTTACTGTTCTGGTGCTGTGCTAGGTGCTGAAAATAGACAGAGTAATAGCACTATCTTTATCCTCAAGGATTCCCAGTCCAGTTGGGTGACAAGAAAGTAAACATATGATGAGTTCAGGTGTTAAGTGCTGTCATAGACATGTGCATAGGATTCTCCCATAAACAGAGGACAAGGAGATTCATTTAGTCAGACAGTTGGGAGGGAAACAAAACAAATCCTGTCACTATGGCACATTCCGATTTTCTCCATTTAAAAGGTCCCTACTGCTGTATAGGATCAAAGGGTACAGCTCCCCAGGTATCACAGAGATGGGTCAAAGTACTTGTAGCTCTTTATTGTCCACTACATATTAGTTACAAAAACACTGTGGGAAAGAAATGAATGTAACCCATATATCAGCTGGGGGCTTCCTGCTCTTTGGATTTCAGGGTATAATTGACCCAGGCTCCATACAACTCCATAGCCTATGTTATCTACTAATTTCGAGAATTTATCATCTCAAGGTCCCAGGGCTACTGCCACCTACAACCTGTACTGTGTGTAGTTTTACTCCAAATATATGTCAGTTTGGAATCTTTATGTTGCAAAGAATAAAAATTCCAACTCAAACTATAAGGGGCTTAAAGGGGATTTACTGAATTTCCTATCTGGAAAATTAAATTGAAGAGTGAAGATTAGTGAACTCCATTTTCCCACATCATTACCTCTGTGCTCTGCTGTTCACAGCGCAAGCTTCATCTAAGCCTGGCTCCCTCGTGGTCACAGGATGCAACCAAAGCTGCATTCTTCTTCATTCAGGTCCACGTGAGAGGGGTTTCCTCTTAAAATTCCAGCAGAATTCCTAAACTTCATCCTGGTTGTACCAGCTAAGGTTACATGCCTACCACTGAAGCTATGGCTATGGCCAGGAAAATAATGTACTCTATGGAGTGGAGTTATCCTTCCTCAAGCACAAGAACAGTGATTGAAGGATGGACACCAGAATGAAATCTGGATTTTGTTAAGAAAGGCGAACAATAGACTACTGATTTTTGGTACATAAGCAAAAATGTCTACTATACACACCCAGACATACAAGTCAGTTTCCAAAGAATCTACCTACGCACAAAGTTTAATGAAAAATGTAGGTGCTACCAAAGATTTTCTGAGCAACACAGAGTTAGTTGTGTAATATGCATATCACAGTGCATAACTGATAAGAAAATTCCATCTTAGCTATGGTTGCCTTCCTCTCCCCATTTTCTTTTCAACTGTCCCTTATCGGGTGTTACTTCCCTCAGACTCTTCCCAGAGAAAGTGTCCAGATTCTCTGAGTTCTTTTTCTGTCTAGGAAGTCTTGATATCAGGCAGCAGTGGATTTAAAGTGGGGAGTGTGAAGAGACTTCTAGCCTCTTATTCACTCACCTCTCAAAAACTATGGTCTCCTCAAAAGGAAGTAATGGAGAATAAAAATTTCCCCATCTTATTACATTATTAAATACTTCTCTTTAAAAGGGAAATATTTCCACACAATAATTTGTATGCAAATATAGCAGCATTATTCATGATAGCTAAAAAGTGGAAACATTCCAAATGTCTGTCTATGGGTGAAAGGATACACAAAATGTAAAGTATTGGTGCAATAGAATACCACTCAGCAATAAAAAGGAACCGTTGCAGATAAGGCTGCATTGTGAATGAACCTCAAAAACGTCACACAAAGTGAAAGAAGCCAGATGAAAAAGGCCATCTATTTTATGTCCATTTATCTTAAATGCCTGGGAAAAGCAAATCTATGGAGACCAAAAGGAGACCACTGGTTGCCTGGGCCTGGCGTGGGAATGGGGGTAGATGGCAGATGGGAATGCACCTTCTTCAGGGGGTGAGAAAAATGTTCTAAAAGTGGATTGAGGTAAAGGATGCACAACTCTGTAAATTTACTAAAAATCATTGAATACTTAAAATGGGTGAATTTTATGGTACATCAATTATACCTTAATAAGGCTGTTTAAAAAAAAAAAAGTAGGTGTGATTGTGCTTTGGTAACCAAAACATGAGTAAATTGAACACGTGTCACTTTCAGGTGAAACATTGACAGCCAGCACATGAGTCACCTTATCTCTTTCCCCTGACTCAGTGGTCATGGGAGTGTTACGACAGAGCTTCCATCAGCCTGGGCCTCTGTGTGACAACAAAGAGCAGAGTAGCCTGCCGCCCCACAGTGAACATGGGCTGTGAGCAGGAAACAGACCCTTGTGGGATAAAGGCACTGGGGAGAAATATCAATATATTTTTTTAAAAAATACACACAATATAAATGAGAGGTATTAATAACACCAAGATGCTTTTCATTAAAAACCCAGATTTTTTGGTACCACATACACAGCCTATTGCTGGATATGGAATGGCTTTAGACTGCTCCTTGTAAGCCACCAGATAATTAAGGCTTCGAGGATTCCATATTCCATGAATAGGAAAAAAAGCCTATTTTGCCTCATAAACACCACAAAACCAGGATGTGAGACAGTACAAGTTTCACCTGCTTCCTTGATTTTCCCAACCTCTGCGAGTCTCATAGCAATGAGAGACAAAGCCATGCAATACTTTGAGCTTCTAAAAATAATTAGAAGCTGCAAGGTGCCTGTGACTTACTAAGTCAAAATAATTTATGCTATTATTTAATGACTGATGCTTTGACATTCTCATTGCACAGCTGCAATTGAAAATATGATCACATTGTGATATTTATGTTGGGGGCAAGCATTTTTGTTTTTATACTTTGTATTTACTTCATTCAACATCTTTTTCACTTCAGTGCTCCGTCTCTCCCCTGGCAAGAACAAACTCATGCAGGGAGCTCTGATCAGCTGTCAGGATCTGTGAGCTCTGAGAGGGACCTAAGTTTGGTAGGATACCCTCCCCTTTACAAGAGATATTCCAAAGGAACCAGCCAAGTGCTGGGCTTTCATCCCCTCACAACCCACATTTTTCAAAAGTCTTTAAACTCCTTCCTTCTCCCTTCAACTCTCAAGAGGAATTGCACTGATAAGGTTTCTGTTCATCAAAACAGTGGAATGGCAGTGGCTCTGCTATTCCCAGGACACTTCCTTCTGGAAAAGGGCGGCTTCTCCCCTGAGAAGCTATTATAAAGAACAGGAGTTCTCCAGCTCCCATTGTGAATGTATCACTCCACTTCAGTTATTGTTTCTGTGGATTCCTTTTCCTCCTGTCTCTCTCCCCCACCCTCAAGCAGTTTTTAAAATCCATTACCTAGGGAGTTTCAAATTGTATCTGACCTATTGATTCCATGGGCTGTCTGTGTCCAATGGGCATGCAATACAATATACAACCTGAAGCCCAGAAAAAGGCAACTCACTGATGAAATAAGGAATACAGAACAGTAAACCACAATTTGGAATTTCGAGGGAAATGAAAGAAATATTTATGATATGGGGTTGGGAAATGAGATGCTGTATATAAAGAATCTAAGTAAAGCATAAAGCATTAGGCAGGTATAAGATATTGCCTTTATTAATAATAATTTAAAAATCTAATCTGGATTTGTTAGGGGCTACATGTGTTTCATCCAGATCTCTCCTGGATTTCAGGATGTTTTGTTGCTGGCATACATCCGTAATCAGAGGATATTTAAAAGGGAGGAGAGCATTGTATAAAAACTGTCCATTTTCACACTTGTGCAAATCCAGGAAAAGGTTTTGTGGGAGGTAGCAAGAACACCTCAGAAGCAAACACAGCTTAAACCACTCTGTGATGCAGGGCATCCATCAAAGAAGGTTCTGCTAGAAAACTGCGTCTTCTGCTCTTTATAGTGGGTATGGATGTCTGGTCTGAGATAACTGCTATGCCATGGACCAAAATATTGGATAATTTAATTCTGTTTAATTCAACCAAATCTTTATTTTGTGCTAACCTGTGACCCAATCGCTATGTTCGTCTCTCCGGGGATATTAAAAATATGTAAGACATGGCCCATAACCTCAAGGAGTTAAGATTATAATTGAAGGAGCTCACGATCGAACTGGTTTTAAAAGGGGGAAGGTGTTACAAATGGTAAAATTGATTCTTCATTTCTTTCTTTAACATATTAGCTTGAACAATCAAGAAATAGTCATGCTTTGGAGGAAAAATGAACATATACAAATAAAATGGTAACACGAGCTTTTATATTGTGCCTCAAGCAAGAAAGCCTCTGTTTTCTCTGTTCTGCAGAATGAGTGGGGGGACCTACAGGATTAGATATATAATGTGTGGCCACTCTTCAGTAACCACTATTGAACTTCAAAATGAGTTTAGTCATTAGCTTTGACAAATGAGGAGCCTGCTATTGATTTTTACACATGTCTATCATGGGATCTACTTAAAAAGATCAGTCAATTCCAAGAAAGATTATGTTAATCTTATTGGTTTGATTTCCTAATAGGAGGAGAAGGAGCAGGGAGTGAAAGGAGAGGTCCAGAAACTGGCAACATCTGTATCATTTTCTTAAATCAATTCAAAAAACAATTTGGAGAAAAATCAAGTGCCTCTGTCTTATATAAGAAAGCTAGGAAGATATTGATAAATCATTCCAGACAATGTTAACCAACAGCTTGAGAAGTTCACGAAAAAGGACATTGACAGGAGGGATACAATTACTAATGTATTTGTCTTTTTATGGTTCAGTTAAGAGTATCTTAGGTAGTCGAGCACATGGCAGCTCGTCAGACTTCACAGGGTAGCTGTCAGAGTTTTGACTGATGTACAAGTGCTACTTGTTCACGTATGCCCTCCCTTTCAGTAGAGTGCACACAGGTAAGACAGCTTGTTGGTAATTTTTATTTAATGCTCCCAGGATCTGTGGCTGCACTTTTATTGAAAGTTCTGACAGTAAAATTCCACTCCCTGAAATTTCCAAGGTTTCTGCTGTAAGCACTTCTCCACTTAAATAAGATCTTCCTCTGGGATTAGACAGCTCTTTAGGGTCTTTTCTGATGCTTTCTGGTCTTGGAGACAGCTGTTTAGTATTTGGGGAGCATTTTATTTTGTTTTGTTTTGTGTTAGCTCCACTGGAAAGGCTGAAAGAAAAATAAAACACAAGAAATTAACAGTGCAAAGACTCAGCAGGGTTGTAGGGAGGCCTTCATAATTCTGAACTGGCAAAGGCCGATTTGTACACACTTTGACAATTTTCATCCTTCTTACTCTCTCTCTTCTTTCCTCACCTCCAATCTAATCTACTCATTACGTGAAACTGCTCATAACAGTCTTTGACGTGCTTCTAGAATTTTACCTTATTTTTCTAAAAATTGCATCTTCTAGCCTAAAAGCTCTTTCAAACAGGCTTGAGTCCTGGACTATTTGGTGTTTGATCAGAAGCCTTTTCAGGAATTACAGACCAGATTTTACACCAGGAATTACAGACCAGTCTGTAAAGGAATTACAGACCTGTTTTTACACCACTTAAAATCCTTGGGCTGATGTTTGAAGGCAGTCAATTGTAATATGGCCTTGAAATGCCTTAACATAGTAAGGCAGCCATCTAGTACACATCATCTGATAACTTCATCCATCCATAGGAGATTGTATCAGTGAGATATTCAGAGACCGGTCACAGTGTTTCTAAGGTCATAAACAAAACTATCATGATTCCCAATGAGAAAGCCAAAACTTGATATTCTCACATATAAAGACTGAAGGGCTATGATGTAAGGCTTAATGAGCAGATCTTTTGAAGGCATACTTTAGCAGTTATTGGAATTAATTTCTCCTAAACTGGCAGTCATATGGTATATTTGTATTGTATTCATGTAACTTCTTGCATTTGCATAATTCCAACATTTTGGAATTCTATCTCTAACAGCATGATAATTGTTTCATACAGGAAATGATATTTTATCACAGCATAAAAACGTTGGAAGAATATAAACTCAGAATAAACTCCAGTCCTTTAAACTGAACAGGTTTAACTTTATGGAAAAATAATTTCATTGTTATATCAGTCAAGATAAGTTTGATCATTCTGCAGAAAAATATAAGCCTAAAACCTTAGGGCCCTTAAAACAAAATGCATTCCTTGGTCAAGCCATGTGTATGCTGGGTTTTTTTGTTTCTTTTTGTTTTTGGAGGCGTTACTATATCTTTCCATAATGTGAGAAGCATGGAAAAAGTAAGAGAGTGAAGCAACCTACATGCTGCAACTTAACCTTTCTGTGTGGAAGAAATAAATACAATCTCCATTCATATTTTATTGTCCAAAGCAAACCACATGGGCTCAGACCTGGCTTAGGAGGGTAGAAGTGTATAAATACACTTACATGGAGTGGCTCTGGATATTAGTGGATATTATCTAGTCCATATTTTTTACCTTAAAGATGAAGATGTCCCAGTGATTTTTCACCTCTGTATCCTAAATGCCTATCACTCCATCTGACCCAGAGTATTAGTAATTGACTAAGAACTTAAACCCAGGTGTTTTGACTCAACTTATTCCCCATCCCAAGACCCGTTCCAATAGTATCTGATACTGTTAAACGTGTACAAAGATAAAGATCGTATTTATAGAGAAGTCCCAAGGAATGCTCCCTTGTCATTATATTTTTGTTTCAGAACCATCCCCCAAGGTAATTATGACAGGTGTTTTAATCCTGATTATGGATTTAAGGAAACTGAAGTCTAGAGGGAAGGAAAATGGCTTACCCAAGATCCTATAATAAATGGTGGAATGAGAGCCTAAGCCAAGATTCCTGCCTGAATCCCTGAATCCTAGTGAGTTGGCAGGAATTGTGTATGTCAGCAGCCCAGTGGCAGCAAGCCCTGGGATGAGAAGTGCCCCTTTTACAGCTATTGCCCAGCATCTGTTTCAGGGTCAGTGCTCTTCAAACTGTTGTCTTGTGAACTTCTTTTCATTGAGTTCTGATTCAGTTTGGATGGGAAACCCTATAGGCTCGGTTTCTCTAAACGTGCTGAATCAGTCCTTTGCCCTGACATGTCTCTCCTGACTCCAGGGCAAGCAGAGAATACACCCGTGTTGGGAGGCACTAGAGCTCAGGTCAAACTGGAGAGGTAGCACACGTTTCCCTTATGGGGTAAGTTTGAGACTTGTGGGCAAAACAGCACAAAATGATGGGCTGCTTACAGAAGAAATGCCCCCACAGAATTTGATTTCAAACTTTTTATGAGATTTACTTAAAAAAAAAGTTTTAAAATATTATTTCTCATGATTATATTAATCTTTTGTTTTTGTGATTCTTTGATTTTTTTATCATACAAGATTTTTTCCTTGTTCCTGTCTTATGTTACGGTATACTTTCTCTGTTTTATTGACTGACAAACATTCAAACTTATCTCCCTTTTACTGTGAGGCACCAGGAAGATATAAAAGGATACTGTTTGTAACTCTCAACTGAAAAGAAACCTGTTCTGTTTTCTAAATTGCCACTGGTACTCAGCTACATGTACATGCTACCAAAAGGTCATCTCTCTTGTCAGCCTATTGAATTCTCCCTGAGATTTTGTCTCTGGGTAAAAGCAGCTTTTTGAATCTTCAGAGAGCAAGTTTGCCTGACCCTCCCACAAAAGTATACAAAGATCAGATAGCTACACTAAGAACAGGGCTGTATATATTTATATTTTAATTGTAGTTAGAGAAAATTCAAACATTTTCTTAGAAAATTATTTTACGCTGATAGGAATGTGGTTGTTTTAGGTGTTGAAGTACTATTCCTTTCCCTGTGGTTTCTGGGAAGTCCAGATGTTTTCAAGATGGTGTTACATGTGAAAACTGTGTATTTAGGAAGATCCGACATCTTAGACATTCCCTGGAGGTAAATAAATTTAACATTTTGAAGTTCTTACATGAATATAAAAATTTATATAATGAGCTTTTGAAATGGCCTAGAAATTAAAATATCATTTCAGTTATGTCTGTATAATCTCTTTAAAGTTATTTTATTTTAATATGCCAGTAAATCTCATTTAACATATATTTAGGTACTAATATGATCATTGAAATGTCAATTTATTAAATGAAAATTGAAAGATGTCAAAATTGATTTGTTCTGAGAAGATTGTGCAGTCCTGTCAATATTTAGGAAAATAGAGAATTCACCTTAAGATGAGTTAAAATTTATATTTTTCTTGCCTGTAAAATGGTGTGACAATCTCTCTCAAACTGATATGAATATTAGGTATATTAGTATTTAAGACAATGGCAATTTTGCTGACACTGGTGTAGAAAATTTTTTTTAACAGTAACTTTATAAATCAAGTGCTTATATAATTGCGGGTCTATTTCTGGACTCTTCTGTTTCATTGGTCTATTTGTGTATCTTTGTACCAATAATACATTCTAATTAGTGTAGATTTAGAAGTCATATCTGGTAGTGTAGATTGTAGTGTAAATCTTCTGAATATGTTCTTAAGATTATTTTAGTTATTCTTAGTCCTTTGTGTTTCCATAAAAATTTTAGAATGTTGGTCAATATCTGCAAAATGAAATTTTCTGGGATTATGATTGAGATTGTATTTTGGGAAAATTGATATCCAATCTATAAATGCATCATATTTCCCACTTCTTTTAGTCTTCTTTAATTTCTCTCAGTAGCATTTGGTAGTTTTCTGTGCAGAGGACTTGCATATTTTTTGTTAGATTTATTCCTAGTATTTTATTTTATGCTCTTGTAAATGGTGTTAAGTTCCATTTTCCAAATGTCTTTGGCTAGTATATCAGAAAACTATTTAGTTATATATATGTATTGATTCACTGTGTAGCCAGGGATCTTGCTAAATTCACTTATTAATCCTATTGGATTTTGTGGGTTCTTTGGGAGTTTTCAGGAAAACAATCATGTTTTTTGTGAATAATTACTGTTTTATTTCTACATTTACATTCCATATCATTATTTTCCAGCTTTATTGAGATATAATTGACATATAACATTGTATAAGTTTAAGGTGCACAGCATGATTTGACACCTTTATGTGTTGTGATATGATCACTGCAGTAGGGTTAGTTAACACCTCCATCGTCCTATATAATTACCATTTCTTTTTTGTAGTGAGAACATTTAAGATCTACTTCCGTAGCAATCTTCAAGTGTACTTTATTGTTATATTATATCTAGAACTTCTAAATGGAAGTTTTTGCCCTCCCTATACCTTTAGTTTCTATTTCTTGACTAGGACCTATAGTACAGTGTTTAATAGAAGCATAATGCTCCAGGTTTGTGTGTGTGTGTTTAAACCATAAAGGGGTGTTGGATTTTATCACAAACTTTTCTGGATCTATTGAAATCATAGGAATTTTTTCCTTTAGTATGTTAACATAGTTACACATGTTTTTTGTTTTTTCCCCAGTGGAATTAATTACTTATTATCCTTTTCGTAAATACTTTCTGAGGCCAACATAACCGAAAAATGCTTAGGCTGTTTAAAAAAAAAAAAGAAGCAAACAGTGTTTTACAATGGCTAATTTGAAAAATGTCACCATATTAGTTTTCATTTACGTCTGTCAAAAAACGTTTGTATCTACGTTTTTTTTTTTTCCCCTTTCAACAGCTACTTTTTGTGGAGTCTGCATTTAATTCACATTTACGGTTTGGTTTCTGTTTTTTTGTTTTGTTTTGTTTCGTTTTGTTTTGTTTATGTAGGTCTGTGTCTTTATTCCTGACTTACCCCTAGGTTCTTCATGACATTTTTTCTTTCTTAAATTCCATATATATGTGTTAGCATATGGTATTTGTCTTTCTCTTTCTGACTTACTTTACTCTGTATGATAGACTCTAGGTCTATCCACCTCATTACAAATAGCTCAATTTCGTTTCTTTTTATGGCTGAGTAATATTCCATTGTATATATGTGCCACATCTTCTTTATCCATTCATCTGATGATGGACACTTAAGTTGTTTCCATCTCCGGGCTATTGTAAATAGAGCTGCAGTGAACATTTTGGTACATGACACTTTTTGAATTATGGTTTTCTCAGGGTACATGCCCAGTAGTGGGATTGCTAGGTCATATGGTAGTTCTATTTGTAGTTTTTTAAGGAACCTCCATACTGTTCTCCATAGTGGCTGAAACAATTCACATTCCCACCAGCAGTGCAAGAGTGTTCCCTTTTCTCCACACCCTCTCCAGCATTTATTGTTTCTAGATTTTTTGATGATGGCCGTTCTGACAGGTGTGAGATGATACCTCATTGTAGTTTTGATTTGCATTTTTCTAATGATTAATGATGTTGATCATTCTTTCATGTGTTTTTTGGCAGTCTGTATATCTTCTTTGGAGAAATGTCTATTTAGGTCTTCTGCCCATTTTTGGATTGGGTTGTTTGTTTTTTTTGTTATTGAGCTGCATGAGCTGCTTATAAATTTTGGAGATTAATCCTTTGTCAGTTGCTTCATTTGCAAATATTTTCTCCCATTCTGAGGGTTGTCTTTTGGTCTTGTTTATGGTTTCCTTTGCTGTGCAAAAGCTTTGAAGTTTCATTAGGTCCCATTTGTTTATTTTTGTTTTTATTTCCATTTCTCTAGGAGGTGGATCAAAAAGGATCTTGCTGTGATTTATGTCATAGAGTGTTCTGCCTATGTTTTCCTCAAAGAGTTTGATAGTTTCTGGCCTTACATTTAGGTCTTTAATCCATTTTGAGCTTATTTTTGTGTATGGTGCTAGGGAGTGATCTAATCTCATACTTTTACATGTACCTGCCCAGTTGTCCCAGCACCACTTATTGAAGAGGCTGTCCTTTCTCCACTGTACATTCCTGCCTCCTTTATCAAAGATAAGGTGACCATATGTGCGTGGGTTTATCTCTGGGCTTTCTATCCTGTTCCATTGATCTATCTTTCTGTTTTTGTGCCAGTACCATACAGTCTTGATTACTGTAGCTTTGTAGTATAGTCTGAAGTCAGGGAGGCTGATTCCTCCAGCTCTGTTTTTCGTTCTCAAGATTGCTTTGGATGTTTGGAGTCTTTTGTGTTTCCATACAAATTGTGAAATTTTTTGTTCCAGTTCTGTGAAAAATGCCAGTGGTAGTTTGATAGGGATTGCATTGAATCTGCAGATTGCTTTGCATAGTACAGTTATTTCCACAATGTTGATTCTTCCAATCCAAGAACATGGTATATCTCTCCATCTACTTGTATCATCTTTAATTTCTTTCATTAGTGTCTTATAATTTTCTGCATACAGGTCTTTTGTCTCCTTAGGTAGGTTTATTCCTAGATATTTTATTCTTTTTGTTGCAATGGTAAATGGGAGTGTTTTCTTAATTTCACTTTCAGATTTTTCATCATTAGTATATAGGAATACCAGAGATTTCTGTGCATTAATTTTGTATCCTGCTACTTTACCAAATTCATTGATTAGCTCTAGTAGTTTTCTGGTAGCATGCTTAGGATTCTCTATGTATAGTATCATGTCATCTGCAAACAGTGACAGCTTTACTTCTTCTTTTCCGATTTGGATTCCTTTTATTTCCTTTTCTTCTCTGATTGCTGTGGCTAAAACTTCCAAAACTGTGTTGAATAAGAGTGGTGAGAGTGGGCAACCTTGTCTTGTTCCTGATCTTAGTGGAAATGCTTTCAGTTTTTCACCATTGAGGACGATGTTGGCTGTGGGCTTGTCATATATGGCCTTTATTATGTTAAGGAAAGTTCCCTCTATGCCTACTTTCTGCAGGTCTTTTATCATAAATGGGTGTTGAATTTTCTCGAAAGCTTCTTCTACATCTATTGAGATGATCATATGGTTTTTCTCCTTCAATTTGTTAATGCGGTTTATCACATTGACTGATTTGCGTATATTGAAGAATCCTTGCATTCTTGGAATAAACCCCACTTGATCATGGTGTGTGATCCTTTTAATGTGCTGTTGGATTCTGTTTGCTAATATTTTGTTGAGAATTTTTGCATCTATGTTCATCAGTGATATTGGCCTGTAGTTTTCTTTCTTTGGGACATCCTTGTCTGGTTTTGGTATCAAGGTGATGGTGGCCTCGTAGAATGAGTTTGGGAGTGTCCCTCCCTCTGCTATATTTTGAAAGAGTTTGAGAGGTATAGGTGTTAGCTCTTCTCTGAATGTTTGATAGAATTCGCCTGTGAAGCCATCTGGTCCTGGGCTTTTGTTTGTTGGAAGATTTTTAATCACAGTTTCAATTTCTGTGCTTGTGACTTGTTTGTTCATATTTTCTATTTGTTCCTGATTCAGTCTTGGCAGGTTGTGCATTTCTAAGAATTTGTCCGTTTCTTCCAGGTTGTCCATTTTGTTCGCATAGAGTTGCTTGTAGTAATCTCTCCTGATCTTTTGTATTTCTGCAGTGTCACTTCTTACTTCTCCTTTTTCATTTCTAATTCTATTGATTTGAGTCTTCTCCCTTTTTCTTGATGAGTCTGGCTAATGGTTTATCAATTTTGTTTATCTTCTCAAAGAACCAGCTTTTAGTTTTATTGATCTTTGCTATTGTTTCCTTCATTTCTTTTTCATTTATTTCTGATCTGATTTTTACGATTTCTTTCCTTCTGCTAACTTTGGGGTTTTTTTGTTTTTCCTTCTCTAGTTGCTTTAGGTGCAAGGTCAGGTTGTTTATTCAAGATGTTTCCTGTTTCTTAAGGTAGGATTGTATTGCTATAAACTTCCCTCTTAGAACTGCTTTTGCTGCATCCCATAAGTTTTGGGTCGTCATGTCTCCATTGTCATTTGTTTCTAGGTATTTTTAAATTTCCTCTTTGATTTCTTCAGTGATCACTTTGTTATTAAGTAGTGTATTGTTTAGCCTCCATATGTTTGTATTTTTTACTGATCTTTTCCTGTAATTGATATCTAGTCTCATAGTATTGTGGTTGGAAAAGATACTTGATACAATTTCAATTTTCTTAAATTTACCAAGGCTTGATTTGTGACTCAAGATATGATCTATCCTGGAGAACGTTCCATGAGCACTTGAGAAAAATGTGTATTCTGTTGTTTTTGGATGGAATGTCCTATAAATATCAGTTAAGTCCATCTTGTTTAATGTATCATTTAAAGCTTGTGCACCTTATTAATTTTCATTTTGGATGATCTGTCCATTGGTGAAAGTGGGGTGTTAAAAGTCCCCTACTATGATTGTGTTACTGTCGATTTCCCCTTTTATGGCCGTTAGTATTTGCCTTATGTATTGAGGTGCTCCTATGTTGGGTGCATAAATATTTACAATTGTTATGTCTTCTTCTTGGATCGATCCCTTGATCATTATGTAGTTTCCTTCTTTGTCTCTTCTAATAGTCTTTATTTTAAAGTCTATTTTGTCTGATATGAGAATTGGTACTCCAGCTTTCTTTTGGTTTCCATTTGCATGGAATATCTTTTTCCATCCCCTTACTTTCAGTCTGTATGTGTCTCTAGGTCTGAAGTGGGTCTCTTGTAGACAGCACATATATGGGTCTTGTTTTTGTATCCATTCAGCCAATCTGTGTCTTTTGGCAGGAGCATTTAGTCCATTTACATTTAAGGTAATTATCGATATGTATGTTCCTGTTCCCTTTTTTTAATTGTTTTGGGTTCGTTATTGTAGGTCTTTTCCTTCTCTTGTGTTTCTTGCCTAGAGAAATTCCTTTAGCATTTGTTGTATAGCTAGTTTGGTGGTGCTGAACTGTCTCAGCTTTTGCTTGTCTGTAAAGGTTTTAATTTCTCCATCAAATCTGAATGAGATCCTTGCTGGGTAGAGTAATCTTGGTTGCAGATTTTTCTCCTTCATCACTTTAAATATGTCCTGCCAGTCCCTTCTGGCTTGCAGAGTTTCTCCTGAAAGATCAGCTTTTAACCTTATGGGGATTCCCTTGTGTGTTATTTGTTGTTTTTCCCTTGCAGCTTTTAATATGTTTTCTTTGTATTTAATTTTTGACAGTTTGATTAATATGTGTCTTGGCATATTTCTCCTTGGATATATCCTGTATGGGACTCTCTGTGCTTCCTGGACTTGATTAACCATTTCCTTTCCCACATTAGGGAAGTTTTCAACTATAATCTCTTCAAATATTTTCTCAGTCCCCTTCTTTTTCTCTTCTTCTTCTGGAACCCCTATAATTCGAATGTTGGTGTGTTTAATGTTGTCCCAGAGGTCTCTGAGACTGTCCTCAGTTCTTTTCATTCTTTTTTCTTTATTCTGCTCTGCAGTAGTTATTTCTACTATTTTATCTTCCAGGTCACTTATCTGTTCTTCTGCCTCAGTTATTCTGCTATTGATCCCATCTAGAGTATTTTTAATTTCATTTATTGTGTTGTTTATTGTTGTTTGTTTCATCTTTAGTTCTTCTAGGTCCATGTTAAATGTTTCTTGCATATTGTCTATTCTATTTCCAAGATTTTAGATCTTCTTTACTATCATTATTCGGAATTCTTTTTCAGGTAGACTGCCTATTTCCTCTTCATGTGTTAGGTCTGGTGGGTTTTTATCTTGCTCCTTCATCTGCTGTTTTTTTTTCAGTCTTCTCATTTTGCTTATCTTACTGTGTTTGGGGTCTCCTTTTTGCAGGATGCAGGTTTGTAGTTCCCATTGTTTTTGTTGTCTGTCCCCAGTGGCTAAGGTTGTTTCAGTGGGTTGTGTAGGCTTCCTGGTGGAGGGGACTAGTGCCTGTGTTCTGGTGGATGAGGCTGGATCTTGTCTTTCTGGTGGGCAGGTCCACATCTGGTGGTGTGTTTTGGGGTGTCTGTGGACTTATTATGATTTTAGGCAGCCTCTCTGGTAGTGGGTGGGGTTGTGTTCCTGTCTTGCTAATTGTTTGGCATAGGGTGTCCAGCACTGTAGCTTGCTGGTCGTTGAGTGAAGCTGGGTGCTGGTGTTGAGGTGGAGATCTCTGGGAGAATTTCGCCATTTGATATTATGTGGAGCTGGGAGGTCTCTTGTGGACCAGTGTTCTGAAGTTGGCTCTCCCTCCTCAGAGGCACAGCACTGACTCCTCGGTGCAGTACCAAGAACCTTTCATCCACACAGCTCAGAATAAAAGTGAGGAAAAGTAGAAAGAAAGAATTAGTAGAAAGAAAGAAAGAAAGAAAGAATGAAAAGGGAGGGAGGGAGGGAGAGAGGAAGGAAGGAAGGAGGGAAGGATAAAAAAAGAAAGATAGAAAGAAAAAGTAAAATAAAATAAAGTAAGATAAAATATAATAAAGTTATTAAAATAAATAATTATTAAGGAAAAAAATTTTAAAAAAACAAAGATGGATAGAACCCTAGGACAAATTGTGGAAGCAAAGCTATACAGACAAAATCTCACACAGAAGCATACACATACACACTCACAAAAAGCGGAAAAGGGGAACATATCATAAACCTTGCTCTCAAAGTCCACCTCCTAAATTTGGGATGATTCATTGTCTATTCAGGTATTCCACAGATGCAGGGTACATCAAGTTGATTGTGGAGCTTTAATCCACTGTTTCTGAGGCTGCTGGGAGAGATTTCCCTTTCTCTTCTTTTTTCTCACAGCTCCTGGGGCTCAGCTTTGGGTTTGGGCCTGCCTCTTCGTGTAGGTCACTGGAGGGCATCTGTTATTTGCTCAGATAGGACGGGGTTAAAGGAGCTGCTGATTTGGGGCCACTGGCTCACTCAGGCCGGGGGGAGTTGGAAATTATTCTTTTTATATCCTTGGAAGAGTTGTGTTTGATTGGTGCTATTTTTTCTTTAGATATTTGAAAGAATTTATCTGTGAAGCTATTTGGGCCAGTTTTCCTTGTGGAAAGATTTTAAATTCAATATTCAGTTTCTTTTTTTTTTTTTTATTATTGGAGTATAGCTGTTTAACAATGTTGTGTTAGGTTCTAGTGTACAGCAAAGTGAATCAGCCACATTTATACATATATCCCCTCTTCCATGGATTTCCTTCCCATTTAGGTCACCACAGAGCACTGAGTAGAGTTCCCTGTGCTATACAGTCTGTTCTCATTAGTTACCTATTTTATACATAGTAGTTAGTGTATATATGTCAATCCCAATCTCCCAATCCATCCCAGCCCCCTTTCCCCCCTTATTATCCGTACATTTGTTCTTTACATCTGTCTCTATTTCTGCCTTGCAAATAAGTTCATCTAGGTTCCACATATATGCATTAATATACAGTATTTGTTTTTCTCTTTCTGACTTACTTCACTCTGTATGACAGTCTCTAAGTCCATCCACATCTCTACAAATGACCCAATTTCGTTCCTTTTCATGGCCTAGTAATATCCCATTGTATATATGTACCACATCTTCTTTATCCTTTCCTCTGTTGTTGGACATTTAGGTTGACTCCATGACCTGGCTATTCTAAATAGTCCTGTAATGAAGATTGCAATGAATCTGTTTTAATTTAATCTCATAGAAACTTGTAAATATGCAGTACAGTATTAACTTAATCACCATGCTGTACATTATATCCCCATGACTTATTTTATAACTAGAAGTTTGTACCTTTTGATACCCATTTCACCAAAGCTGCACTCTGTCCCCCACACTGCCCCCAGCAACCACCAATCTGATCTCTGTTTCTACGAGGTTTTTTTTTTTAAGATTGATGTAAAAGTAAGATCATATGGCATATGTCCTTCTCTGACTTATTTCACTTAGCACACTCTCTAAAGGTTCATCCATGTTGTCACAAATGGCAACATTTCCTTCCATTTATGGCTGAATAATATTCTGTTGTGTGTATATATATATATATATATATATACCACATTTTCTTTATCCAGTCATTCATTGATAGACAGGTTATTTCCATATATTGACTATTGTAAATAATCCTGCAATGAACATAGGTGAGTGTATATATCTCTTTGAGTTAGTGTTTTTCATTTTCTTTGAATAAATACCCAGGAGTGGAATTGCTGGATGATATCTTAGTTCTATTTTTAACTTTTTGAGGAACTTCCAACTGTTTTCCATTGTGGCTGCACCAACTTACAGTCCCAACAGTGCCCCAGTGTTCCCTTTACTCCAAATCCTTGCCAACACTTGTTATTTTTTGTCTTTTTCATAATTGTCATTCTAATAGGTGTGAGGTCATATCTCATTGTGGTTTTGATTTGCATTTCCTGGATGATTAGTGATGTTGAGAATCTTTTCATGTAACTGTTGGCATCTGCATGTTTTCTTTATAAAAATGTCTTTTCAGACCCTCTGTCCATTTTTTATTTTTTAATTTATTTGATTGAAATAGTTGATTTACATTGACGTGTTAATTTCTACTATACAGCAAAGTGATTCAGTTATACATATATCTACATTCTTTTTCATATTCTTTTCCATTATGGTTTATCACAGGATATTGAACATAGTTCCCTGTGCTATACAGTAGGACCTTGTTGTTTATTCATTCTATGTATAATAGTTTGCATCTGCTAATCCAAAGCTCCCAATCCATCCCTCCCCAACCCCATTCCCCCTTGGCAACCACAAGTCTTTTCTCTATGTCTGTGAGTCTGTTTCTGTTTTGTAGATAAGTTCATTTGTGTCATATTTTAGATTCCACATATAAGTGATATCATATGGTACTTGTCTTTCTCTTTCTGACTTACTTCACTTACTCTGATAATCTCTAGGTCCATCCATATTGCTGCAAATGGCATTATTTCATTCATTTTTATGGCTGAGTAGTATTCCATTGTATATATGTACCACATCTTCATCCATTCATCTGTTGATGGACATTTAGGTTGTTTCCATGTCTTGGCTGTTGTAAATAGTGCTGCAGTGAACATTGGGGTGCATGTATCTTTTCAAATTAGAGTTTTCTCTGGATATATGCCCAGGAGTGGGATTGCTGGATAATATGGCAACTCTATTTTTTTTTTTTGCGGTACGCAGGTCCCCCGCTGCCGTGCCCCCCCCACCCCCGCCGTGGAGCACAGGCTCCGGACGTGCAGGCCTAGTGGCCATGGCCCACAGGCCCAGCCGCTCCGTGGCACGCATATTTTTAGTTTTTTAAGGATCCTCCATACTGTTTTCTTTAGTGGCTGTACCAATTTACATTCCCACCAACAGTGCTGAACAGTTTCCTTTTCTCCACACCCTCTCCAGCATTTGTTAGTTGTAGACTTTTTAATGATGGCCATGCTGACCAGTGTTAGGTGTTACCTCATAGTAATTTTGATTTTCTGCCCACTTTTTAATCAGATTGTTTTTTTACTATTGAGTTCTATCAGTTCTTTACATATTTTGGATATTTTGTCAAATATATGATTTACAAACATTTTCACCCATTCAGGAGCTTGCTTTTTCATTTTGTTGATAGTTTCTTTTGCTGTGCAGAAGGTTTTTAGTTTGATATAGCTCCACTTGTTTATTTTTGCATTTTTTGCCTTTTGGTGTCAAATCCAAAAAATCATCCCCAAGACCAATGTCAAGGAGCTTACCACCTATTTTTCTTCTAGGAATTTTATGGTTTCAGGCATTAAGTTAAAATCTTTTATGTATTTTGTATTGATATTTTTGTATGGTATAAGATAATGGTCCAGTTTTCCCAACAGCATTAACTGAAGAGACTGTCCTTTTCTCATTGTTCTTGGCTCCTTTGTTGTAAATTAATGTACTACATAAGCGGGTTTATTTCTGTGCTATTCAGTTCCATTGATCTGTGTGTCTGTTTTTATGCCAATACTATACTGTTTTAATTACTATAGTTTTGTAATAGAGTTTGAAATCAGGGAGGGTGATACCTCCTGCTTTGGTCTTCTACCTCAAGATTACCTTAATTATTCATGGTCTTGTGTCCCATTCAATTTTTGGATTGTTCTGTTTCTGTAAAAAATGTCATTGGAATTATTTTTTTTAACATCTTTATTGGAGTATAATTGCTTTACAATGGTGTGTTAGTTTCTGCTGTATAACAAAGTGAATCAGCTATAGATATACATATAACCCCATATCTCCGCCCTCTTGCATCTCCCTCCCTCCCTCCCTATCCCACCCCTCTAGGTGGTCACAAAGCACCTGATCTCCCTGTGCTATGTGGCTGCTTCCCACTAGCTATCTATTTTACATGTGATAGTGTATATATGTCCATGCCACTCTCTCACTTCGTCCCAGCTTACCCTTCTCCTCCCTGTGTCCTCAAGTCCATTCTCTATGTCTGCATCTTTATTCCTGTCCTGCCCCTAGCTTCTTCAAAACCATTTTTAATTTTTTTAGATTCCATATATATGTGTTAGCATATGGTATTTTTCTCTTTCTGACTTACTTCACTCTGTATGACAGACTCTAGGTCCATCCACCTCACTACAAATAACTCAATTTCGTTTCTTTTTATGGCTGAGTAATATTCCATTGTATATATGTGCCACACCTTTATCCATTTGTCTGTTGATGGACACTTAGGTTGCTTCCATGTCCTGGCTATTGTAAATAGAGCTGCAATGAACATTGTGGTGCATGTCTCTTTTTGAATTATGGTTTTCTCAGGGTATATGCCCAGTAGTGGGATTGCTGCATCATATGGTATTTCTATTTTTATTTTTTTAAGGAACCAACATACTGTTCTCCATAGTGGCTGTATCAATTTACATTCCCACCACCAGTGCAAGAGGGTTCCCTTTTCTTCACACCCTCTCTAGCATTTATTGTTGGTGGATTTTTTGATGATGGCCATTCTGACCACTGTGAGGTGATACCTCATTGTAGTTTTGATTTGCATTTCTCTAATGATTTTGATAGGGGTTGCATTGAATCAATAGATTGCTTTGGGTAGTATGGACATTTTAACAATATTAATTCTTTCAATCCGTGAACTCAGAGTATCGTTCCACATTTTTTTTTCTTCTACAGTTTTTTTCATCAGTGTCTTATAGTTTTCAGTATACAGGTCTTATGCCTCCTTGGTTACATTTATTCTTATATGTTTTATTCTTTTTTTGTTTTGTTTTTGTTTTGTTTTGTTTGCAGTATGCAGGCCTCTCACTGCTGTGGCCTCTCCTGTCACGGAGCAACAGGCTCCAGATGCGCAGGCTCAGCGGCCATGGCTCATGGACCCAGCTGCTCCGTGGCATGTGGGATCCTCCCAGACCGGGGCACGAACCCGTGTCCCCTGCATTGGCAGGCGGACCCTCAACCACTGTGCCACAGGGAAGCCCTGTTTTATTCTTTTTGATGCAGGTGTAGATGGGATAGTTTTCTCTTTCTGATAATTCATTTTTAGTGAATAGACATACCACAGATTACCATACATTGATTTTGTATCCTGTGACTTTACTGAATGTGTTGATTAGTTCTAACAGTTATTTTGAAGTCTCAGGGTTTTGAATAAATAATATCATGTTATCTGCAACTATTGACAGTTCTACTTCTTCCTTTCCAACTTGGATGCTTTTCTTTTTCTAGCCTAATTGCTCAAGCTAGTACATCCAATATTAAGTTGGATGAAAATGGTGGGAGTGGGCATCCGTTTCTTGATCCTGATTTTACCTTTTCATTGTTGAGTATGATGTTAGCTTATCATATATGGGCTTTGTTATGTTGAGGTATATTCTCTCTATACCCACTTTGTTGAGAGGTTTTATCATAAATGTTGAATTTTGTCAAATGCTTTTTCTGCATCTATTGAGATGATCATGTAATTTTCATCCTTCATTTTTTTAATGGGGTATATCACATTGATTAATTTGTGGATGTTGAACCATTCTTTCATCCCTGGGATAAATCCCACTTGATCATGGTGTATGATCCTTTTAATGTATTCTTGAATTGATTTGCTAATATTTGTTGAGAATTTTTTTCCCCTATTCTTCACAGGGATATTGGCCTGTAATTTGTGTGTGTGTGACATCCTTGTCTGGTTTTGGTATCAGGTTAATGCTGGCCTTGTAAAATGAGGTTGAAAGGGTTCTTTCCTCTTCTATTCTTTGGAAGAGTTTGAAGAGACTCTGTATTAATTCTTTTTGAATTCTACCAAACATTTAACAAGTGAAGCCATCTGGTCCTGAGCTTTTTCTGTTGGGAAGTTTTATTTCTGATTCAGTATTCTTGCTAGTAATCAGTCTGTTCAGATTTTTTATTTCTTGATGACTCAGTATTGGCAGGTTGTATCCTTCCTTCTAGGAATTTAGCCATTTCTTCTAGGTTGTCCAACTTGTTGGTGTAGAATTGTTTAGGCTCTTTCATCCTTTGTATTTCTGTGGTTTGGGGTGTAATATCTCCTCTTTCATTTCTGATTTTGAGTCCTCTTTTTTTTTTCTTAGTTTTGTTGAGCTTTTTTCAAAGAACCAGCTCTTAGTTTCATTGATCTGTTTGTCTTTTCAGTCTCTATTTTATTTACTTCCATTCTGATCTTTCTTATTTCCTTCCTTCTATTAACCTTGCACTTAAGTTGTTCTTCTTTCACTAGTTCCTTGAGGTGTTAAATTATGTTGTTTGAGATTTTTCTTATTTCTTAATGTAGGCATTTATCACTATGAACTTACCTCTTAGAACTGCTTTTTTTTGCATCCCATATCTTTTGGTATGTTGTACTTCCATTTTTATTTGTTTTAAGGTTTTTTAAATTTATCTTTTAATTCTTTGACCCAGTGGTTATCAGTGCATATTTTTTATCTCCACATATTCATGAATTTTCCAGTTTTCTTTTTATAATTTATTTCTAGTTTCATACTATTGTGATTGGGAAAAGATGCCTGATATAATTTCAATCTTCTTAAATTTATTAAGGCTCATTTTGTGGCCTAATATATGATCTATCTTAAAGACTGTTCCATGTGCACTTGTAAAGAATGTGCATTCTGTTGCTTTGGGATGAAATGTTCTAGATATATATAAATATATATATATTTATATATATAAAAGTTAAAAACTTAATATTCAACTGTCCATTTCTTACCTTTTTTTTTTTTACCATTTATTCAACAAATTCAGTGAATTTTTCTAAATTATTGAACTTGACTGTTTTAGAATGTTTGACACTTTTACCATTTCTTCTTAAATATTCCTCTTACATAAACTACTGCAAAAATGAACTAATCTACTGTTGCTCTCACAATCCTGATTCTTGATTTTCTCCTCCAATTTCTCTTTCCTCCCCACATACAATGTACCTAATTGATCTTCCCATTCTTTATTTTCTTTCTACATTGTCTTAAGTCTCATTCATTCTATAGCAGCAATTACTTATAAAACTATAGTTCCAATTTTCTGTTGCCTGTTGGATATTCTATTGTAAAAGATATCTGAACTTCCAACATTAAAAGCCCAAAGAAGAGTTTTTTTCCATCTCTCCCCCTGTTAAATTTTAAAGCAAAACACACATAGATTTTCACAGTTCTGTTAACTAGGGATAACATTCCCATAGTTATCCAAGCTTGAAATTTTAGTTGTCCTTTAATTATACAACCTTTCATCATGAAAGTATTCTAACTAAATTACTTAGTGTTTATACTGTGATGAATTCATCTTGAATTCATTTTCTTCTTTCTACCTTATCTATAAATTCATCTTTTCACCTTAACCTAGACTATTGAATAGGCCCCTAAATGATTTCCCTGACTTTAGTTTTTCTCTGTGCCAGTCTATCCATCAAGTCACTTCTATATTAACCATCTGATCATTCTGTCTTATTACTTGGAAAACAACTGGAGGAAGAAAAAAATGCTTTCTACTGGCTAGAGAGCAAAGCCTGAAATTCCTAATCTGCTTTATTGATCCAACTTTTCTCGAGTCCTCATATTCTTTCTCTATTCTATTTTTTAATGTGTATCTTGTACTATTCTTTTATACATATATTTCAAGTTCTTACTAGGAAAAATTAATCCATAGTTTCTGAATGAAATCTTACACCTTTGCTAATTTTTTGTGCAGAAGTAGTACAGAGTTGGGTGAGTTTTAACCACTTCCTTATCCATGTCTGCTGGCCAGTTAGCCACCTTAAATATAACCCACATTTTCTAACCCAAGTGGAAAATAGGGAACTGGTACTGAAAATATAACTTCAAGACAAGGCTCTATCAATCATTGAAGCTCCTGACAGTCACATGTTGCTACTAAGTCTGTCCCACATGGAAATATGGAAGCAACCACTCTTTTGAAACCCTTCCATCCTATTAAATCTAAAATCAAATTCTAACATCCATTCCACTTTCTTTGATTCTTTAAGTTGGAAGAATTTCTTCTTGCACTTCTTTTAGCATTTTCTTTAACTTCTCCAATGAGCTATTTTCTGTACAGTATTATATGTCTTTATGTACCTACCTTACCCCTGCTTATTTATAGACAAGATGAGGAGAGGGTTCATAATATGCTTTCTGTATATTCCATATTGTCCATCACAGGCACTCAAATATTTGGACTGTTTATAATAGTTTGAATATAGCCAGATTCTCCCCCCCTTTTAATTAGGTCCAGTTGTGTGGCGTTTGTTCTGACATCAGAAGTCTATTTATTTATATTTTTATATGACAACAGATGTTGTACCTGTTATTTGACCTCTTTTCTACTGGTCAACTTTTATTTTGCTTTAATATTATTCTCTGCTTCCTTTAGTATAATATCTTTGTAAAGAAATATATGCACATACATATTTATATGCATATACCTGAATAAATATATGTCTCTATATACATCTTAAGTTATAACTGCTAGGACAGCTTCAGATGATACATTTCTTTGAATCTATGACAATGACTTGTGTGTTTATCTTTTTACATCCTGTCAGTACCTCACTCACTACCAGACACATAGTGCTTAGTAAATGCTCAGTGCCTGAATGTTTAGTAAATTGATTTTTTGAAAACTCAAAATACAGAGCACTGATTTGTATATTTGCATATTAACTATAGCAATTTTTAGTATCTTTCTGTGGTAACTAAAAATGGAACTGGTTTTCAATTCTCAATTAAATGTGACCACCAAGTCACATATAAAGCAGGAAAAAATATTTAAACAATGTTTTGGGGAGGGGGGACAATTTTCTCCTCAAAATCAAACTGAGGAATCTGTAGAATGCCATATACAGTTATGAATTTGGAGTTATTCTGAAACTGGCAAACATCTGCATCTTCCACATCTGGGGCAGCATCTGTTCTGGGTTGCTAGAAGAAAAAAAAAACAAGAAAAGTGGGGTAAACACCACAGCACAATATAAAATTCTACAGATCTAACAAATGTATTTATTTATTGTCGATCAAGTGGCCAAGAAGCGGTGTGAGGCCCATACTAAGATGCTTGATAATTGCATTTCTCAACTCCCTTTAGAAAATGCCATACTCTGGGCCTGGGAATAACAAGCTTTTGCATAACAGCACAGGGACCTATAAATAAGAAACTCATTAAGCTACCTGTAGCAGGCCTCTACTCCAACCCTGCACTGGCTTGGGGAACTTAATGAGGTGATAATGAGGAGAAAATGGTTTAGCTCCTTTTTGGCCTGGTTTGCAATGGGTAGGGAAATACCAGTCTTCAGTGAAACAGCCACCATAGAGCCCAATTCATCATTCAGGGTGGGTCTATACCAGAGAAATAATTTGCTTCTAGGCCCCGAAGTTATTTGGCTCCCCTGTCTATGGAAACAAAGCAAGCTATTCATTCACACTTGAAGGGACTGTCCGAATAACACCAATAAAGGGTGTTAAACTAGCTGGTCATTAGCATTTGAAGGGAATGGCCAAATAACACCAACAAAGGGTGTTAAACCAATCCACATTGTGTGTGTGTGGTGGGGGGGTGGGAGCACTGTGCAATTCTAAGTGGATTAATGCCAGCATTATTTTCTCACTATAAGCCCAGCCTCCTAAGATTTCATATTCATTTACGGCTGGACCAAACCTTCTTGGCCAAGCTCTCTCCTTCTTTTTCCTATAAAGAAACTAAAGCAGTGTGCTGGGGTTAAGAATATAACATTTAGTATATTCGAGACGAGACAGAGATTGGATCACCAAACTGTTGGGCATCCAAGCCACAGTGCCAAATTCAGTAGTATATTCTATGGCGGTCCCCAAGAGGGGTCCAAGAAGAATAGATGAATGATCAGTTTCATTAAATTTAAGCTTTTCTCAGTCAGGTTAAATGCTGCTATTGACAACCCTCAAAGTAAAGAAAAAACCAAAATTGACAAACAGATCCTAAAATGTATAGGAAAGAGCTGAGACTAAAGAAAGTGAAACTCTTCCTGAAGAAATGATGGGAGCTTACTCTACCAGACACCAAAATTCATCATAAAGCTGTGGTAATTAGGGCAGTAGGGTACTAGTGCAGGGATAGATAAATAGATAAATGTAAGAGGAAAGAACAACCATAAACAGATACATGCATCTAAGGAAATGTGATGTACAACAAAGGAGATGTTACAGATCATGGGAAAATGAGCAACCTGATTAAATGATGCTGTGGCAATTGTTAATCCATATAGAAATATCAACATATAGCCTTACACAATAAGATACAAGAAAATAAGCAAAATAAAAGTTGACCAGTAGAAAAAAGATCAAATAACAGGTACAACATCTGTTGTCATATATAAATAGACTTCTGATGTCAGAGCAAACGCCACACAACTGGACCTAATTAAAAGGGGGGAGGATCTGGCTATATTCAAACTATTATAAACAGTTAGCTAAGCAGGCACAAATAGTTCAAATATTTGAGTGCCTGTGATGGACAATATGGAATATACAGAAAGCATATTATAAACCCTCTCCTCATCTTATCTATAAATAAGCAGGGGTAAGGTAGGTACATAAAGACATATAATACAGAAATCCTCTCTATAATTTCTCTTAGGGAAGGACATTTATTCTCTAGTTGAAAGCAGCCCAGAAAATTCAGGAAAAACATATAGTCAATTACAATCAAGATTTCATACTGTAGGTGTTACTATTATTCTACCAGGTAGAAGTGGCAAGATAATGCACATATGCTACAGTGCTCAGTAATTTTATTTACATAATTAAATAAATATTTTTTGTGGGTTACACAATAAAAAGCCTCATTTTGTAGATGTAGATAAGAAAATGTCAGCTAAGAGATTAAATAGCTTATCTTGCCTGAAACAACTAGTAAGTGCTGGAGCCAAAAATTCACACCCAAAGAATATAGTTTTCAGTAATAGCACATAATTGAGACCCAGAGAATCTACAGACCTCAGCTGATAGGCATGGTGATAATTCAGAGATAACTTTGAAGTAGAGAGTTTCAAGTAAATTATGGCCTATTGGACATATGAATTTATCTTTACCCTTCACCAAATCAACAACAAAGGATAAAAAGCATTGCAAGCTCACAAGGACAAAGCTAATGGGAGACAAAAAGATAGCATTTGAGAATGATGCACATTATATAACAAAGCACAACAAAAAAATAAAGTTGAACTCTTCTTATCCACAAGGGATAAGGGAAGGCAAGGCCAGTGAGAAGCAAGTCAATTCATGCTGCAGAATGGGGTTGGGGTTGTAGAGGTGTAGGAGTTTGGGGGGTTGGGGGAGGCAACAGAGCACTAAGCCAGGATGCAGGACAAGGCTGAAACAAGATGACTGGTTTAACACTTGTTCAGCTCCCTGGCACTCTTCCCTCCCCAGGTTACGAGGCTAAGCAAATGTCCCCTCCCACACCCTGCATCTCCACAACAATTTGTGGTCTATTGGTCAGATTGATCTACAACTTCTGCCATAACCTTGAAACTCAACAGGCCCCAAAACTTCATTTTCCTCTTAAAACTAATTTCCCTTCTGAATATCCTCATTTTGGTGAATTTTACCATCATTATTATATTGGGTTATTTTATTAATTTGTAGTAGGGTGTTTTTTTTGATATACTGATATGAATCCTTGTTGATTACATATTCTCCCAGTTTTTGGTTTATCTTTTCATGTTCGTATTTTAATAAGTAAATTTAAAATTATAAAGTAATTATATTTATCGATTTATTTTTTAGTTAGCATTTGTGTGTGTGTCTTGCTGAAGAAAACCTTTGCAATTCTGAGTCTTTAAAGATAGTCTCCTATAATTTATTCTAAAAGCTTAAAGTTTAGACTTACACATTTCATTCTAATCTATTTGGAGCTTGTTTTCTTGTATCTTATTGTATAAGGCTATATGTTGATATTTCTATATGGATTAACAATTGCCACAGAACCATTTAATCAGGTTGCTCATTTTCCCATGATCTGTAACATCTCCTTTGTTGTACATCACATTTCCATAGATGCATGTACCTGTTTATGGTTGTTCTTTCCTCTTACATTTATCTATTTATCTATCCCTGCACTAGTACCCTACTGCCCTAATTACCACAGCTTTATGATGAATTCTGGTGTCTGGTAGAGTAAGCTCCCATCATTTCTTCAGGAAGAGTTTCACTTTCTTTAGTCTCAGTTCTTTCCTATACATTTTAGGATCTGTTTGTCAATTTCCTGTAAAAATACCCATTGAGGTTATGATCAAAATCACACTGAAACATTTTAGTAATTTTGAGTTTTTGTAAACCATGAATATGGTATATGATTTATTTATTGAGATTTTGTCTTTCTATATATATTTTTCATAAAAGCCTTGAATTTTTTAGATTTCTAGTTACCATCTATTTTTTTGTTATTGTACATTGTAACTATTCTCTTTGCTGTTGTGTACAAATGTAATGGGTTTTTGTATAATGATCTTATATTTAGCAAACGTACTAATCTATATAATCTTCCAAAAATTGTTTTGCATATTCTTTATAGTTGTCTATATTGAGAAATATTACACCAATTGTTTATCAAATGTTTTGTTTCTTCCTCTCCAAACCTTAAAAATTTTGTTCTCCTCTTAATGTATGGGTTGGAAACTCTAGGACAATGTTGGTAACAATTGGTGTTACTGGACATCCATCCTCATAGTAAGTTATGATTATAATGTTTCACCATTAAGATGTTATTTGCATAGTTTGCTAAAAGATTTTATAAAAATGTATTAATATTGACTTTTATAAACTGCATTTTATCAATTAAGAAAATCATTTTCTCAGAATCAATCCCCAGACAAAATGGCAGAGTAGAAGGACCTGAGCTCACCACCTCTCATGAAAACACCAGAATCACAACTAACTGCTGAACAACCATTGACAAAGGACTGCACCCTACCAAGAAAGATATTCTACTTCCAAAGACAAGCCAGAATGAGACAGTAGGAGGGGCACATTCATGATACAATCAAATCCCATACCTTCTGGGTGGGTGATCCACAAATAAATAGGAAAATAATTATATCGCAGAGGTTCTTCCACAGGAGTGAGCATTTTGAGCCCCATGTCAGGCTTCCCAGTCTGGGGCTCCGGCATTGTGAGGAGGAGCCCCCAGAGCATTTGGCTCTGAAGGCCAGCAGGGCTTGATCTTAGGAACTCCACAGGAATGGGGGAAACAGAAATATCAGTCTTGGAGGGTGCACACAAGGTCTCATGTGCACCAGGATCCAGGAACAAAGCATTTACTTCATAGGAGCCTGCGCCAGACCAACCTGATGGCCTTGGAGAGCCTTCTGGGGTGGTGGGGGTAGCTGTGGCTCACTGTGGGGACAAGGGCAATGGTGGTGGAGATCCTAGGTAGTACTTAGTGGTGTGAGCTGTCCTGGAGGACACCAAGACCTGGCCCCACCCAACAGCCCGAAGGCTCCAGTGCTGGGACACCTGAGGCCAAACAACCAACAGGGCAGGTATACAGCCCCACCCATCAGCCATCAGACAAGCTGCTTAAAGTCTGACTGAGCCCACAGCTGCCTCTAAACACACCCCTTAACACAGCCCTGCCCACCAGTAGGCAGGCACCAGTCCCTCCCACCAGGAAGCCTATACAATCCTCTTGGACCAGCCTCATTCACCAGGGGGCAGACACCAGAAACAAGAGGAACTATAATCCTGCAGCCTATAGGACCACAAACACAGAAAGTTGGACAAAATGAGATGGCAGGGAAATATGTTACAGATGAAGGAACAAAATAAAACTCCAGAAAAACAGCTAAGTGGAGACAGGCAATCTACATGAAAAAGAATTCAGAGGAATGATAGTAAAGATGATTCAAGAATGGATGCACAGACCAAGAAGATACAAGAAATGTTTAACAGAGAGATAGAAAATTTAAACAAGCAAACAGAGATGAATAATACAATAACTGAAATGAAACATACTCTAGAAGGAATCAATAGCTAACTGAGGCAGACGAATGGATAAGTGAGCTGGAAGACAGAATGGTGGAAACCACAGCCATGGACCAGAATAAAGATAAAAGAACATTAAACACACCAACATTCGCATTATAGGGGTCCCAGAAGGAGAAAAGAGAGAGAAAGATGTGAGAAAATATTTGAAGAGATAATAGCTAAAAACATCCCTAACATGGGAAAGGAAGCAGTCAGCCCAGTCCAGGAAGCACAGAGAGTCCCAGGCAGGATAAACCAAAGGAGAAACCTCACATAGTGATCTAAATGACAAAAATTAAAGACAAAGAAAAAATATTAAAAGAAACAAGGTAAAAGCAACAAATAACATAAAAGGGAATCCCCATAAGGTTATCAGCTGATTTTACAACAGAAACTCTGCAGGCCAGAAGGGAGTGGGATGATATATTTCAAGTGATGAAAGGGAAAAACCTACAACCAGGAATACTCTATCCAGCAAGGCTCACATTCAGATTCAACAGAGAAATCAAAAGCTTTACAGACAAGCAAAAGCTGAGAGAATTCAGCATCACCAAAACAGCTTTACAAAAAATGCTAAAGGAACTTCTCTAGGTGGGAAAGAGCCCAGAAACTTAAAACAACCTTGTACATATATAGACTGCTATATCAAAACCTCGTGGGAACAGCAAACCCCAAAACTACAATAGATACACACACAGAAAAGAAAAAGCAAACCAAACACAACACTACATTGGTCATCAAACCACAAGAGAAGAGAACAAAAGAGGGAGGGAATAAAAAGACCTACCAAAACAAACTGAAAACAATTAAGAAATAGCAATAGGAACATACGTATCAATAATTATCTTAAATGTAAATGGATTAAATTCTCCAAGCAAAAGGCATAGGCTGAATGGATAGATAAACAAGACCCATATATATGCTGTCTACAGAGACCCACTTTAGACCTAGGGACACATACAGACTGAAAGTGAGGGGATGGAAAAAGGTATTCCATGAAAATAGAATGAAAACTGGAGTAGCAATTCTTAGACAAAGTAGACTTTAAAATAAAGACTGTTATAAGAGACAAGAAAACACACTAGATAATGATCTGATCAAGAGATCAATCCAAGAAGAAGATATAACAATTGTAAATATATATGCACTCAACATACAAGCAACTCAATATATAAGGCAAATGTTAACAGTCATAAAAGGGGAAATCGACAGTAACACAGTAAGAGTGGGGAACTTTAACGCCCCACTTACACCAATGGACAGATTACCCAGACAGAAAATTAATAAGGAAACACAAGCCCTAAATGACACAGAGCAGATAGATTTAAATGATATCTATAGGACATTCCATCTGAAAGCAGGAGAATAAACTTTCTTCTCAAGTGAACATGGAACATTCTGCAGGATAGATCATATCTTGGGCCACAAAGCAAGCCTTGGTAAATTTAAGAAAATTGAGATCATATCAAGCATCTTTTCCAACCACAACTATGAGATTAGAAATCAATTACAGGAAAAATACTGTAAAAAACACAAACACATGAAGCCTAAACAATGTGTTACTAAACAATCAATGGATCACTGAAGAAATCAAAGAGGGTATCAAAAAATACCTAGAGACAAATGACAATGAAAACACAACAATCCAAAACCTAGGGGACACAGCAAAAGCAATTCTAAAAGGGGAGATTATAGGAATACAATCTTACCTCAGGAAACAAGTCTCAAACAACCTAACCTTACACCTAAAACAACTAGAGAAAGAAGAACAAACAAAAGCTAAAGTTAGTAAAAGGAAAGAAATCATAAATATCAGAGCAGAAATAAATGAAACAGAGACAAAGAAAACAATAGCAAAGATCAATGAAACTAAAAGCTGTTTCTTTTAAAAGATAAAATTGATAAACCTTTAGCCAAAGTCATCAAGAAAAAAAGGGAGAGGACTCAAATCAATAGAATTAGAAATGAAAAAGAAGTTACAACTGACACCACAGAAATACAAAGGATCATAAGAGACTACTACAAACAACTATAGGCCAATAAAATGGACAACCTAGAAGAAATGGACAAATTCTTATAAAGGTACAACCTTCCAAGACTGAACCAAGAAGAAATGAACAGACAAATCACAAGTACTGAAATTGAAACTATGATTTAAAAACTCCCAACAAACAAAAGTCCAGGACCAGATGGCTTCACAGGCAAATTCTATCAAACATTTAGAGAAGAGTTAGAACCTATCCTTCTCAAACTATTCCAAAAATTGCAGATGAAGGAACACTCTCAAGCTCATTCTATGAGGCCACCATCACCCTGATACCAAAATGAGATAAAGGTATCAAGAGACCAGCAACTTAAAACAATCTTGTACATATACAGACTGCTATATTGAAACCTCGTGGTAACTGCAAACCAAAAATCTACAACAGACATACACACAAAAAAGAAAAAATTCAAATACAACACTAAAGGAAGCCATCAAATCACAAGAGAACAGAAGAGGAAAAGTAGAATAAAGACCTATGAAAACACTCCCAAAACAGTTAACAAAATGGCAATAAGAATGTACATATTGGTAATTACCTTAAATGCAAATGGATTAAATGCTCCAACCAAAATACATAGACAGGCTGAATGGATAGAAAAACAAGACTCATATATATGCTGTCTACAACAGGCCCACTTCAGACCTAGGGACACATGCAGACTGAAAGTGAGGGAATGGAAAAAATGTATTCCATACAAATGAAATGAAAGGAAAGCTGGAGTAGCAATACTGATATCAGACAAAATAGACTTTAAAATAAAGACTGTTACAAGAGATAAGGAAGGACATTACATAATGATGAAAGGATAAATCCAAGAAGAAGATATAACAATTGTTAATATATATGCACCCAACATAGGAGCAACTCAATATATAAGGCAAATGCTAACAGCCATAAAAGGGGAAATCAACAGTAACACAATAATAGTGGGGAACTTTAACACCACACTTACACCAATGGACAGATTATCCAGACAGAAAATTAATAAGGAAACACAATGAAACTAAAAGCTGGTTCTTTGAGAAAATAAACAAAATTGATAAACCTTTAGCCAGGCTCATCAAGAAAAAAAGGGAGAGGGCCCAAATCAATAAAATTAGAAATGAAAAAGGAGAAGTTACAACAGACACCACAGAAATACAAAGGATCATAAGAGACTACTACAAGCAACCATATGCCAATAACATGGACAACATAGAAGAAACGGACAAATTCTTAGAAAGATACAATCTCCCAAAACTGACCAAGGATGGCTTCAGAGGTGAAGTCTATCAAACATTTAGAGAAGAGTTAACACCTATCCTTCTGAAACGATTTCAAAAAATTTCCAAGGAAGGAACACTCCCAAACTCATCGTATAAGGCCACTATCACCCTGACACCAAAACCAGACTAAGATACCATACCACAGAAAAAGAAAATTACAAGCCAATATCACTGAAGAACATAGACACAAAAATCCTCAACAAAATACTAGCAAACCAAATCCAACAATACATTAAAATCCCACCGTGATCAAGTGGGATTTATCCCAGAGATGCAAGGATTTTTCAGTATCTGCAAATCAATCAGTGTGATACACCACATTAACAAACTGAAGAATAAAAACCATATGATCATCTCAATAGATGCAGAAAAAGCTTTTGACAAAATCCAACACCAATTTATGACAAAAAACTCTACAGACAGTGGGCATAGAGGGAACATACCTCAACATAATAAAGATCATATGTGACAAACCCACAGCTAACATCATATTCAATGGTGAAAAGCTGAAAGCATTTCCTGTAAGACCAGGAACAAGACAAGAATAAGACAAGAAGTTCCTTTTTACTTCTTCATCATCAGAGTGCCAGAACACAAAGGACCTCTCTGCCTCCACAGGATTGTGGCATCTGCCACGTGGTATCTCCAGGTCCCATGTATGTCAGTTGCTGCAGAGATGGATTTGGAAGATGGAGGAGAGATGCCCAAGCAACAAGATCCCAAGTCTAACAAGAAATCTTGAGATGTGGGAAGCAGGGGCCTCTCATCTCCTACTGGCTGGAGCCAAGGAAGTTGAAAAGCTCACTTCTTTAGAAGCACCTGTCCAGAAGGTGAACTTGCTTTCCGAGAGATGGAGAGTAATTTATTTGTTTTGCTACATATTGTTCCATATTTATTTTAAAGGGACAATAAAGCAGACTGTGATGGGGAGCATGCCAGGTGTGGGTTTGGATGTTCCAGTGGCACATTCCCATGTGTTAAGATATTCACTCACCTCCAGTGTTCCTGCCCACTCCTCTTTTCCACTGAAAGACCCAATAATACTCCAAACTTCCCGTCTCCTTTAGAGAGACATGAAACTGTCAAAAGAGCTAGACAATAAAAGGGTATGTTCCTAAAAAAAAAAAAAAAAAAGTGGTGCCACTCTCACCACTTTTATTCAACATAGTTTTGGAAGTCCTAGCCATGGCAATCAGAGAAGAAAAAGAAATAAAAGGAATCCAAATTGGAAAAGAAGAAGTAAAACTTTCATTCTAAAGATGCTACCAGAAAACTATGAGAGCTCATCAATGAATTTGGTAAAGTTGCAGGATACAAAATTAATACACAGAAATCTCTTGCATTCCTATACACTAACAATGAAAGATCAGAAAGAGAATTTAAGGAAACAGTCCCATTTACTGTCATATCAAAAAGAATAAAATACCTAGGAATAAACCTACCTAAGAAGGCAAAAGACCTGTACTCAAAAAATTATAAGATACTGTTGAAAGAAATTGAAGATGACACAAACAGATGGAAAGATATACCATGTTCTTGGGTTGAAAGAATCAATATAGTCAAAATGACTGTATTACCCAAGGTAATCCACAGCTTCAATGCAATCCCTATCAAATTACCAACGGATTTTTTTTTGCAGATCTAGAGCAAAAAATCTTAAAATTTATGTGGAAACACAAAAGACCCTGAATAGCCAAAGCAATCTTGAGAAAGAAAAACAAAACTGGAGGAATCAGGCTCCCTGACTTCAGACTATACTATAAAGTCACAGCAATCAAAACAGTATGATACTGGCACAAAAACAGACTTATAGATCAATGGAGCAGGATAGAAAGCCCAGAAATAAACCCATACACCTATGGTAAATTAATCTATGACAAAAGAGGCAAGAATATACCATGGAGAAAGACAGTCTCTTCAATAATTGGTGCTGGGAAAACTGGACAGCTACATGTAAAAGAATGAAATTAGAATATTCGCTAACACCATATACCAAAAAAACCCTCAAAATGGATTAAAGACCTAAACGTAACACTGGATACTACAAAACTCTTAGAGGAAAGCATAGGTAGACATAAATTTACTCTTTCACATAAATTGTAGCAATATCTTTTTGCATTCACTTCCTAGAATGAAAATAAAAACAAAAATAAACAAATAGACCTAGTTAAATTTAAAAGCTTCTTCACATCAAAGGAAACCATAAACAAAATGAAAAGACAGCCCACAGAATGGGAGAAAATATTTGCAAACGATGTGACTGACAAGGGATTCATCTCCAAAATATATAAATAGCTCATGCAGCTCAATAGCAAAAACCAAACAACCCAATCAAAAAATGGGTGGTAGATCTAAATGGACATTTCTCCCAAGAAGACATATAGATAGCCAAAAAGCACATAAAAAGATGCTCAACATCACTATTAGAGAAATGGAAATCAAAACTACAATGAGGTATCACCCCACACTAGTCAGAATGGCCATCATCAAAAAGTCTACAAACAATAAATGCTGGAGAGAGTGTGGAGAAAAGGGAACCCTCCTACACTGTTGGTGAGAATGTAAATTGGTACGGCCACTTTGGAGAACAGTACTAAAAACAGAGCTACAAATCTAGCTCTAGACCCAGCAATCCCACTCCTGGGCAGATATCAGGAGAAAACCAAAATTTGAAAAGATACATGCACCCCAGTGTTCATTGCAACACTATTTACAATAGCCAGGACATGGAAGCAACCTAAATTTCCATTGACAGAGGAATGGATAAAGAAGATGTGGTACATATATATAATGGAATGTTACTCAGCCATAAAAAGAATGAAATAATGCCATTTGCAGCAAAATGAATGGATCTAGCGATTATTATACTAAGTGAAGTCAGACAAAGACAAATATATCATATGATATCACTTATATATGGAATCTAAAAAAAAAAAAAAGATACAAGTGAACTTATTTACAAAACAGACACCCAGACTTAGGGAACAAATTTATGGTTACCAAAGGGGAAATGTTGCAGCAGGGTGGAATAAATTAGGAGGTTGAGATTAGCATATACACTGTACTATATGTAAAATAGATAACAAGGACCTACTGTATAGCACAGGGAACTGTATTTAATACTCTGTAATAACCTCTATGGGAAAAGAATATGAAAAAGAAAGATATACGTATAAATCACTTTTCTGTACACCTGAAACTAACACAACATTGTAAATCAAATATACTCCAATATAAAAGAAATAAAAGAAAATCATTTTCTCCTTTAATCTACCTGTACAGTAAATTACAGTTGTATATTTAATAGCATTAAATCACACTGAAATTCCTATAATAAATGTAATCAGGCTTTTTAAAATACGTTTTTGTGGAATTTTTCATATAAATTCATGAATGAAATGGGCTTGTGATTTTCCTACCTTGAACACGCTTTTTTGATTTCAGAATTATACTAGTCATATTATGAATTACAGTGCCCTCTATTTTTATGTCCTCTGGAAAAATTTATATAATATTGAAATGGTATATTCCTTCAATGATCAGTAGAACTTTTCAGGAAAATCATCTGGTTCTGGCTTTCAATTACTTTAATGAATACAGAATATATAGTTTTTCAATGTCTTTTCAAGTCATTTGTACTGTTACATTTTTCTAGAAATGTGTCATTTTTCTAATTTTCAAATTTCTTGTCATTAGGAGATTCACAGTTCTTAGTCACAATTAAATCTAACCTGTATCCAGATAGAAGACCCAGAGATAAACCCATGCACCTATGGTCAACTAATCCATGACAAAGGAGGCAAACATAAACAATGGAGAAAAGACAGTCTCTTCAATAAGTGGTGCTGGGAAAACTGAACAGCTACATGTAAAAGATGAAATTAGAACACTCCCTAACACCATACACAGAAATAAACTCAAAATGGATTAAAGACCTAAATGTAAGACCAGACACTATAAAACTCTGAGAGGAAAACATAGGAAGAACACTTTGACATGAATCACAGCAAGATCTTTTTTGACCCACCTCCTAGAGTAATGGAAATAAAAACAAAAATAAACAGATGGGACCTATTGAAACTTCAAAGCTTTTGCACAGAAAAAGAAACTATAAAACAAGATGAAAAGACAACCCTCAGAATGGGAGAATATATTTGCAAATGAATCAGCGGACAAAGGATTAATCGCCAAAATATATAAAAAACTCATGCAGCTCAATATTTAAAAACAACCCAATCCAAAAATGGACAGAAGACCTAAATAGACATTTCTCCAAAGAGGACATATAGATGGCCAAGAGGCACATGAAAAGCTGCTCAACATTGCTAATTATTAGAGAAATGCAAATCAAAACTACAATGAGGTATCACCTCACGCCGGTTAGAATGGGCATCATCAGAAAATCTACAAACAATAAATGCTGCAGAGGGTGTGGAGAAAAGGGAACCCTCTTGCACTGGTGGTAGGAATGTAAATTGATATAGCCACTATGGAGAACAGTATGGAGGTTCCTTAAAAACTAAAAATAGAGTTACCATATGACCCAGCAATCTTACTACTGGGCATATACCCAGAGAAAACCATAATTCGAAAAGACACATGCACCCCAACATTCATTGCAGCATTATTTACAATAGCCAGGTCATGGAAGCAACCTAAATGCCCATCGACAGATGAATGGATAAAGAAGATGTGGTACATATATACAATGGAATATTACTCAGCCATAAAAAGGAACGAAATTGGGTCATTTTCAGAGACGTGAATGGACCTAGAGACTGTCATACAGAGTGGAGTAAGTCAGAAAGAGGAAAACAAATATCGTATATTAATGCATATTTGTGGAATCTAGAAAAATGGTACAGATGAACCAGTTTGCAAGGCATAAAGAGAGACAGAGATGTAGAGAACAAATGTATGGACACCACGGGGGGAAAGCAGGGATGGTGGGGTGGTGGTGGGATGAATTGGGAGATTGGGATTGACATATATACACTAATATGTATAAAATAGATAACTAATAAGAACCTGCTGTATAAAAAATAAAATTTAAAAAATTACTGTTAATTAAAGAAAAAATCTAACCTGTATACAATTATTTCCCATTTTCTTACTAATATTGTTTATGCATCATCTCCATTTTTCTTTTTTTTTAATCAATTTTGCTTTAGGTTCTCTTCAAAGAATGATTTCTTTGTAGATACTCTCTTTTGCATTTTTGTTTTTTATTTTAAATTTTATTTGTATTATTTCTAGTCTTCTATTGCTTTAGGTCTATCATATTTAAGTTTATTGTTCTTTTCCTGACTTCTTGTATTAGATGCTTAGGTTGTTATTTTTCAGCAATTTTTTAATTTAATGTAATGATTTAGGGCTGTAAACATCCTTCAAATTATCACTTTTGCTGCATTCTACAAATTTTGTATAGTTTAATTACATTCAGTTTTGTTTTGTTCCTCCAATTCCATTCTATCTTCTTTATACTGTCAGTGGTTGTGAACTATATTTTTAGTTTCTAAATTATGTTTTTAAAATGTATCTTTTTGTTATTAATTTTTTACTAAATTGGATTGCCACAAAAATCATGGGCCTAAGGCATAGTTTCCTTTCCTTATCCCAGTACTAGTATTAGCATTTACCCCAAAGGCAGAATTTACTTTCCTATTTGCTTTTATCTTGCCACTCTTTTTCCACTTTCAGCTCACTGTTCTTTTTCTTATGTGTTTATTGGTTCTAGGAAAGTTTTGCTCTTACACATGATTTCAGCAATGCATTAAAGAATAGTTGTGCTAGTGTATCCAGAACCTAGTTTGTTTCTAGTAGTGAAGCCTTTCATAACAACTGCTTAATACCTAGAAAACTCTAAGAATCTTCTCCAACTACATGTTGGCAATTTTTATTCACAAAGTCAAATGAAAATATAGGGCATTCAAAAGCTTGGAATGTTGTCCAATATTTTCACCTATTCAGACTACTCAACTCTTTATGGTTCCCCAACTGCATGCTAAGAAGAATAATGTCCAGAGCTAGTAGTCTAAAAAGATTTGCTTTAACTAAGTTTGCTTAATTTCAGGCTCACACCATTTCTGGTGTACGTAATTATGTATAATGATTTAAGAAATCTTCCTTTCTGGCTCTTAGTGAAAAACAAGTAAACAGAATAGATGGTGTTGTCAAATTTTCTTGGCTATATAAAGAGGTGATTGGAATAGATAAGCTCTAAGATGCCTTTCAGTTCTAAGAAAATATGCCTGTGTCTAAAAACAATAAAACAGTATTTCCCATTAATTATGTGCCAGTAAATAATTGAGAGTTAAGTAAACATTGCATTTTCCCTCTGTTAATGGAGTAGCAACTTCTAAAGTATCTTTTCACCTTTTAGTCCTTAAAACAATCTAATGCTGCCCTCAAGTCACTAATAATTGTTGCTGTATTTACCTGTTCTTTATAGATTGAGATTTAGCACAGTCTTTGTTAGTAAATGCAGGTGGGTAATCCATCCCTAAAATCAAAGTTCAAGTATGTACCCTTGGAACAGGACTCCAGGGAGAGAGCAACAGCTCATCTTGCATCCTGTAACCAGACAGTTCAGAAGGAACAGGCTTATTAAACTGAGGCAAATTCGACCCAGTTTTATTTATGATGTCAGAAACCAGGAAGAGGAAACTGAGTTTGTAAGGTTAAGCAAATATAAGGAGTGACCTTGAGAACAATTGTCATGTTCTGCAGAAATAAGTACTGAAAGAATATTTATTAAAAATACAGGTAGTATGTATATACACACATGAATTCACACACAGACACACACACATACATATATGAAATGAACTTCTAAGAATATATCATTACTTTCTTTGTAAAAGTCCTCTAAAACCAGGCTTTCTTTTTACTCAGAATAATTTAAATTTAATTGAAGTACTGAAATACAGTAGAGTCCTTAATGGCCTTTGCAGGGTCTCAAATATATTCAAAGATCTATAAATAAAACTTTAGAAAATAAAACTTGAAAATGTTCATTCCTGAGATCAGATTCATAGGAAATCTGTACATGTAACCACTATTGGCTTTAACTGTTACATAATAATGTAATGTAAAAATAATAAATATCACAATGCAGAATGGAGATAATTATGTAATTATTAGGCAATAATTTCACTTTATAAAAGTTAGTAAAAGGATTCAAGATTGATAGAATTGTATGAATCACACTACTGTAAGGTACAAAATTTTATATTTTTCAACTGGAAAGGTTGACAGTTGAAATATATGTGAAGGAGTACTAAGCAGCATACAGATACTCTTATTAAATTAGGTATTAACTCAATAAATAAAAATCAATCTCTGCCATTAACTTTCTGGAAGTAAATGAACTTAGTGTCTTTTTATTTTTTCAGGTTTGAAATTCCTGCTTATTCTCTAATTTTCAATTATAATTGAGAGAACTTAAGTCTAAAAGAGGAAGAAAAATGTCTGGGTAATTTATCTTATAGCATTAATGGGTAAAACAGAGGCTTCTATATAGTATTTTAAGAAGCAGCTCATACAGAAATGGACTGGAATGTTCTCTCACTCTCAGAATTTTCTTCTTGTGTATCAATTTTCTGGTGGGAAGTGAATATAGAGTAACAACAGCATTGTTTGTCAATGTCTTCATGTGACTGTTAGCAATGCATCCTTGCACATATTGTTTCAGACAAAAAATTAGTATTTTGCATTAGAAGAGGATAATTAAGCAATAAGATACAATAAGTGAGTGTGGTTATCATGAGATAAACACACACATGGGGTGTTATGAGGCACAGCCAAGTGTCTGTAATCCCTCTAGGGTATGATTATCTCGTGATAACCACACACTCTGGAGTTGCCTTATTGCTATTATAAAATATCTTTATTATAGGAGGAAATGTGCATTTCTGTGCAGAAAGGAGATGGAGCTGGCAATTTAGAATGCCGAACAGCAGCTTCAGCTGAGCTACGTGGTTTACATAGATAAATCTATCCCATTGGAATGTTTCCCCAGCCAAAAAAAATGTTCCCTAAATCCAAGCAGTCATAATCTATAGTGATGTGCAGCTATTTGGAGCATTTGAGAAATTCCCTGCCTGGTTCTTAAGCTGTTGGTTTGATGGTTGCATGGGGTGAATGCTGAGATGCACAATGGCAACAGGATCTACACAGTGTTCTGAGAACCCAAATTGTGATTCATAGAAATGTCAAAATTCTGGACAACTTTTTCTGGTTTCTTGATCAAAATTAATGTTTTAAATTCCTTACAGAAACAGCATCTAATAACTGAAAAGTTAGTAAGGGAGAGAAATTACTAGGGTCGAAACATGAAGATTGAGATGAACTCAAAATGGTGAGAAAAGAGTTTAATGAACGTCCCAGATAAGAGATTATAAACTTGAGGCCAATAGACTACAGAAACCAAGGGCTTTAAACCTAAAGAAAAGAAGGCCAAGGGAAAGAATGATATATACATCCATAAATACCTGAATTATAATCATATGAACTGGATTTTATTCTCTATGGCTCCAGAGACAGAATTAACTTAAGTAAAAATCATAGGAAAAAGGATTTCATTTTACCATAAGAATCCACTTCTAAAATTTGAGTGATTACAAAATATATCTGTTTTTCCTGAAAAAAAAATTCAAGCAAAGACAGTGATACATTGAGATTCCTCCATTAGAGATTTCCCATATCTCAAAAATTGATTCTACAATAAAAATAAAAGTTATGGCTATATATAAAATCTGAGAAGATTTAACAACATCTAATATGCAAGAACTGGAAAGAGACTGTGAACCTAAAGTATTTCTTAGATATCTTCTATTAGGAATAGAAATAACTAGCTCTTATATGTCATGAATTTTTAAGTATACTAAATATAATAAGATTCAATTGTATTGAGACATCCTTGTGTATATGTATAGAGGATTGGCTTACATGAACCTATTTGATTTAAAAATTACAGCTCACTCTTCTGTGAAGCTGATCAATTATTAATCTAATATTCTAAAACTGTGTTGAAAACAGGTTGGGCAGTAAACATTTTATTTCAATAAATTTCCATTGTTAAATTGTGAGGTAATATCAGCAATGGACCAGCCTATAAATTGTGTGTAAAATAAAGATCAATATTTATACTCATGTTGGGCAGCCAAATCCTTGGAAAAAATTCAGAGAACTTAGCCCAGTTTGGGTACTTTCACAGTACTCATCAAAATGTGTCAACTCTAATGTAAGACTGTTGCTTAATACAGGATACGAAATCAATGTAATTGATTTGATTGAATTTTTAAAAAACCTTCTAAGAATAAATGCCATACTTTTAAAAAATGCAACAAAGCCAATAATTGGTTTAAGTGTAAAAATAAATTGTGTCTAGAGATCTCCTACGCAGCCATGGTGATGCTTTATTGGTTTCTGCATTTCACTAACTGATACGCTTTCATGTAAAATCAATACCTCGCAGTCTAATATATGTTGCATTGTTATGGTGTGGGTTCTGTAGGCTAAACTACATTTTTGTTGTATAACTCCAAATCTTCATTTTACAATAAAACTTGCCGTAGGGAAAACTTAAAGGGGCACCATTTGCTTTCTGAATATGCAAAAGCATCTTTCACATAATTGACAATTGTTTCAACGGAATGCTATCATTTCTAGTCTAAATCCTCATCTTTTAATTTAGCCCTAGGCCATACCTTTTAAAGAAATTGCCATCCATGAAATATCAGATGCTCCAACAGGGTCAGACTTGTGTACCTCCCTAGTAGAGCTGTGTGAAAATTTCACACCTACACTGAAACTGCCAAAATATGCTTCTTCACTCTTTTCAGTACCAATGGGAAAACATATATTTTTTCCCTTTGGGCAGTTTTGACAGTTTTAATACAAGTGAAAAGCAGTTTTTTGCCGGCATAAAAAAGAGAAAAAGGGAGAAATCTTGAAATTACAATGTGAGAACCTCAGAGTCTTAGGAGGAGGTGGAGGGGAGAGGAAAGTGAAAAATCTAATACTTAATCTTACCCAAGGCTGACCACATGATCAGCAGTGTTCAGTGTTTGCTGGGGAGGATCACAGCAAGTGAAAGAGGCTAAATATTTTAAAGGTAAAGCCAATACTAAACAAAAATAATTAAAAAATGGCAATAAAACTTGAGCCTCCTGCAGCATTTTCCCTCAGAGTTAGATCCTAAGTAAAGTCAATTACTTCTAAGAATCTATTCCACATTGCCAAGCTTACTTTCTTCCCTGCTGACCCCCACCCTGTGTACTGTCAACATTTAGAAATCTTCCTTGGCTTTAAGGAGAGAAATAAAAATATAAAAGTCAACTAATATATCCCTGAGCCATTTCATTGCCCTATGGAAAAATCACCTTTTCTTTTTCATTTTCTTTCTCTTGAAATTTTTGAGGAATCCTACACCTGTATGGGAAAGAAGCTTCTTTGCTGAAAGGGTTTTAAATAGAAAATTGTTATTTACAATGACCACTTTCCTCAATCACTGCAATCCCAGAACACTCAAAAGGCTTGAGTGTTCTAAGAGGTCTAGAAAATACATATAGATGTAGCTCAGGGAATTCAGCCAAGCAGAGAATTCTGCTGGACCCATGGATTCCTATAGCATTTTTACACTCTTTAGTCATGCTTTGAAACAACTGAATACCCAACATAAATATCAAGTCAATGGAAAATCAAATGTGCTGAACCATTTTGCTTCCACCCAAACTCATCTGGTAGAGTACTATACTTTCAGACCACCTGAAATGAATTTTAACTTGACTCATGTGGAAGTCTGTACTACATGTAGTTCAAAGCATTTACATAAAGATGCATCTCTTGTCACTTTGAAGATAGGGTTACTGTGTAATGAGAGACAGAAATGATGGACCTTTTATAAATATATGAAGAGGGTAAATAGCTTTCGTCTTGTTTGGCTTTTGTGATAATTTTAGAAGGGGGACAATTCTGAGTTCTATATTTGTAATTTAGAGAAAAACTGCTGGTGAATGTATCTGAGGAATGCATTTGCCCTTTGGATTATTTTGTACTTTGTCCATTAAATAACGAAAAGAGTCATTTGAGTAAATGCTATTATTTTAACTTTTGTGTACCCAATTACTGTAGACTGTTGGATTTGGGAAACTAACACCTCGGCATAGATAAGCAGAAACTATACCATGTGTCAACATTTCTGGGGGGAAGTAGACAGAGGTGTAAATTTGTTTTACTGTTTTTATAGTAAAAAAATAAACATGGACTTTTCCAATGACATCACACTAACTTTGTACTCATTCGTAGCTGAGAGAAAGTCAACTTTCTCTCCCAGGGACTCCTTCCAATCAATCATCTTCCAATATGGTGGTTCTGGGAATTGGGGCTGGGCTGACAGTGCCTTTTCACTGCCAAGTGTGCCTTCCATGGAGTCATTTCCGGCTACTTTCCTCTACTGAGGTAGGACCTCCAGACGGCCCATGTGCCCCCCGCCCCATGCCTGCTAATGCCAACTCCAATCCAACAATCTAGTCCTGGAGCCACCTGTGCCACCTCAGCACCACTGAGGCAGGTGTTACCATTGAAACTGCCTCCCTGTATTGCCTTGTCTGGGGACCCTGGAAGGTTGCTCCCAACTAACTCTGCATTGCTCTTTCCAAACAGACTTTGGGTGAAAAATGTTGTTTCTTGTTAAAAATGTTTAGCTTTCTCTTTCCTGAGGACTCAGATACATGTGCATAGGGGTCAGTCAAAAAGATGTGCGGGTGACCTACCTCATGTTATCCTCAGTGCTGTTCTTTCCTTCAACAATGGAAGAAATGCTATGGGACAAAGCTCTTGCCTTTGGCTTCCTCTTCGGACAATTTTTTTTTTTTCCCAGATGCCTCCTCTGCTCATCCCGACTCCCAGACAAGAAAACATACCCCAAGTACACAGATAGTTTGACCAAATTGTGGCAGACCCTGCTAATTTTCTTCTAGTGTCCATTTGCTCCTTCTTCATTTTAGTTATAGAATCTCAGCAGGGCATGTGGCAAGTCAGCTAGACAAAATATTTCCCAGCCTTCCTTATGCTGACATATGACTTAGTGACTAAGTTCTTGCAGTAGGTTTGACAAGAAGTGGCCTTTTGAGGTTTGGACCTTAAAGGCTGTCCCACATACATTTCCTTCTTTCTCCTGGCTGGGAAATGGCAACAGCTGGAATAGCTGCCTTGGGCCAGAGATGGAAGGCACACACTGAGGATGGCAGAGTATCCAGCAGCCTGAGCACTACATTTCCTATGGACAAAAGGAAGCCTCCCTCCCTGGACTGCTCAGCTTTGAGCTGTAATGCGAGAGGGATATAGGCTTCTAACTCATTTGTTCTACTCTATTGTTGAGTATCTTTATTACAGCATTTTGACCTGTATTCTAACCAATTTACTAGGTTTGAGAAGAGAGGAGACATTCCACATGCATTATATCATATACCAGAAAGTGTAGTAAATTAGTGAACTCAATCAGCTTTCTTCTATATTTTGGAAGCCTAGGTTTTGGGGAAAATAATCCCACAATTACATCATGGAAATGGTAATAAAAGATGCCTGGATACCTTTAACGTGGAGACTAATATAGCTTGCAAATAAACTGAACCAGTATCTCAAGATGAAAAATGAAACTGTATGTAAAAATAGATTGTATATGTAAGAATTCTGTGGACCATAAAGTGTTAGTTACATAATAATTATTAATGATTATTTTACCAATAATAATTATTACTTGTGCTTTATCCAGAGACCTAAACAGAACATATTTCTATTATTTCAAGTATACTTTAAAAATCAGAAAATGGTATGTTTCAATCTTTGCAATGATTCATTCAGTATATATTTGTGGACCATGTGCAGAAGAGCCTGACTATATACCATAGAAGGTCAATGTAACAGTGATCCTACAAAAACTCAAGTTTCATATATGTTTGAATTCAGATAAATATTCACACAAGATTCTAAAACAAATGTCTCTAAAGAGCAAATTTCCAAATTGCACAGTTGTTGATCTGTGTTTATGAATATAGAAAATATACATACAGAAAAATATATAGGACACTGCTTAAGAGAGGGTGAGTGGAATTTTTTATTTTTTTAATTATAAGGAAACAATAACAAAATGAATGACTGGTTTAAAGAAGAACTGAGTGAGAGGAGAAGGGTATTCCTATGGGGTTGCATAATATAGGAAACTCACATTTTTTCCTATTTGAAATCTGTGGGAAGCATTTTTTATGTTGCGTACCTCTTTGTGTGGTTACGTAACGGCCTTGTCTTCTCTTGAAGATAACTGGTTAAGCCTGTGAAATGTTCATTGATCTAAGTGGATGGGTCTGAGGGGAAGGGCTTGTCAGCTGGGACAGCTTATCAGAAGAGGGCTGTTCTTCTCACCCCCCTTCTTCCTATTTATTCCGAAACGAGAGAAAATTCCCCTGGGAGCATGGAGGCCTCAGCGGGAACATTGGAAAGACTCAAGAGATGAGAAACGGTTTGTAAATGAGCATTTAAAACATGAAAACACTCTTGCTTTTAAAGCCAATGAGAATAAAGTACCAGTGGGAGACGTGAGTTGACAGCTGGGACTCTTCATCTGTCTGGCCAAGGGATTCTGAGTCAATCTCTGATGGATGAAAAGTAGTACTGGGAGAACTCGGGCCTGTCAGAATCTGCTCAAAATTCCTGGGCTTGCCATTTCAAACCAAATTCAAACCTTCCAGAGCTTGAGATTAAAGAGAGTGTTTACAGAAAAATAAAAGAGGCTTGAAAATGCTTATTAAGAGGCATCTTAGAAATCTTTATAAAGCGTCATCTGGGATGATTTACATGCAAATGAATCTGAATGTGCTTGGCATACATTATGTAGGGTTTTCAGATTTGATCAAATCTGGGCTGATCACGGAGAAAGAAACACACACACTACAGCCACAAGAGACTGAAGCAAGGACAGCTTGCCCAGTCCTGGTTTGTAGCAGAGCAGGGATGAGAGAATACATGAGTGCTATTCATTCAGTCACTTAAGGACAACTTTTGCTCCCAGGGCTGTAGTTTTAGTCCAGAGATAGCTCAAGAGTTTTCTGGGAGCCTAAGATGCCCTCAGAGCTGCATGTCTGTATCAAAGAAGCCTTGAGCAGGAATTTACCCCACATCCAGAAGATGCCAGAAGCTATAGTTTTATTCCAATGTTTCTTGGGGGTCTGCACTACTTCCATCAGGAGTATCTAGGCTTCCCAGATGGTCTCTGGTCTGAAGGGACCTCTCTCAGTGACAGGACAGGAACCAGGACCCTAGGCCTTTGCTAATCATAGTCTGAATTATTAAAGAGGTTTCCCAAGTTCAGGAAGTTGCCACAGAATGTAGGATGTAGATAAATGTAAATAGAGACAAAAAACTGCCACCAGGTCCTCAAACTGCCATAAGCAGGAAAGCCATGACAAGGTTATATAACAAGCTAAACTAGGTCTCTTGGAAAAGTTATGGAACTTCTGAGTTCTTACTTAATGCTAAGTGACTAATGGTCAGCACAAAAAATATGAGTCCTAGAAACTGCACAAAACAAACATGTAAGGGAGTGTGTGTGTTGCTCCATCAAATAGATAGAATCATCTGCTTTGTGCATTACATAGTACAGCATCCCCAGAATATCAGGTAGTCACTAGCCCTGCCCTCTAGCCAGATTTTCCTGATTTTTTCCCTCAGTCTCTTCTAAAATCAGCAACTCAAGCTCAAGGCCAAAGTGGGCACTGAAGAAAAATGCGAAGTAGGCACAAGTTTGCTTTGATGCCTGTTCCCTCTTATTTCTGCACCCTTGTTCATGTCTCTCCTTTATACCAAGTCTTCTCCAATCCCAGGTATAGACCTTATACTTAAAAATAAAAATTGGTGAAGATGACCACTAAGGGTTTTTGTCCTCAAAAAATATTTGCTATGTTTAAAAATAAATAAGCACCTATTAGATAATTTAATTTTCTATAAATATCTAGTTTACCCATTAGTGTTTCATTGGATAAGTCTGGTTATCAGTACAAAACAGAATTTCCCCCAGATCATTCAAATGAAGAGGCTCTTATGAAAGGAAACCGTTTGGAGGTGTAGGCAGGGCCAAGAGAACAAATGAAGAATGGTGAGGAACCCAGAAACCAGCAGCAGAAGAAACCATTAACACTCCTACTGCTGAAGGAGCAAGTGGAAAAACAGTATTACTGGAGCTCAGAGAGAGCTAGAGTCATAGAGGGAGGCAGCTATTCCTAGAGGTGTGATGACAAAGCAGGCAGAGAGCAGGAAGATATGCCCCAAACATGTTCTCCTCCTGCTGATGTTTCCCATTGGCTCAACTCAGCCAGAAGCCAGAGCGCAAGGGAGTCCAGTCGCTGATGCATCTGTAGGGGTTGGCCAACTGAGGCACAAAGCAGGGCAGAGGATATAGAATGGAGTAGTGCATGGGTAGAAGGTAGAAGAAAACTCAGCTCATTAATCTAATTTTCTTTTCCTATAGCTCAGTGAGGATGTTCCTTTCTAACACCCTACATTCTACATGGTATTTAAGTCATTCTAAGTTCTGGTTGTAGGAATTCAAGTAAGCTCAGTTTCAAAATCCCTTTAGTATCACAAAAACTTCCTAATTATTTTCTATCTTCTATTCATCTTCTCAATAATCTAATTAATTTCCTTAAAATACTACACAATTCAATTATTCTCTTATTCTAAAACCCAGCTCAAATGCCACCACTTTTATTATGATTTTCTTAGTTGTCCCAGGCACAGATGAGGCCTCCTGTTTCTGAGTTCTTAAATACACTGTCTGAGCCACTTGCATGGTATTTATCACATGCCTTATCCAGAAAATTATATACATGTTTTCCTCCTATATCATATCAAATCTTCTTAAAAGCTGGGATGGTTTCTTGGATATATCCATGTCCCTTACTAGGGACATGTGGGAAATAAGGCTGCTTATGGTTGGTGCCATGTTGTGGAGGACCTTGGTGTAGAAGCCTATGGTTGCAATCCATGGATGCTCTAGGACAGAGCAGAGTGGAGAAATGAGTCTAGCCACATAAGAGAATATACCTGGAGAGACAGAGGAGGAGCTTCAAGATGGCAGAAGAGTAAGATGCGGAGATCACCTTCCTCCCCACAGATACACCAGAAATACACCTACATGTGGAACAACTCCTACAGAACACCTACTGAACGCTGGCAGAAGACCTCAGACCTCACAAAAGGCAAGAAAACCCCCACGTACCTGGGTAGGGCAAAAGAAAAAAGAATAAACAGAGACAAAAGGATAGGGATGGGGCCCGCACCAGTGGGAGGGAGCTGTGGAGGAGGAAAGGCTTCCACACATTAGGAAGCCCCTTCGGGGGCGGAGACTGCGAGTGGCGGAGGGGGGAAGCTTTGGAGCCGCCGAGGAGAGCACAGCAACAGGGGTGCGGAGGGCAAAGCGGGGAGATTCCCGCACAGAGGATTGGTGCCGACCGGCACTCACCAGCCCGAAAGCCTTGTCTGCTCACCTGCCGGGGCGGGTGGGGCTGGGAGTTGAGTCTCGGGCTTCGGTCGGATCACAGGGAGAGGACTGGGGTTGGCAGCGTGAACACAGCCTGAAAGGGCTAGTGCACAACGGCTAGCCGGGAAGGAGTCTGGGAAAAGGTCTGGAACTGCTGAAGAGGCAAGAGACTTTTTCTTCCCTCTTTGTTTCCTGGTGCATGAGGAGAGGGGATTAAGAGCGCTGCTTAAAGGAGCTCCAGAGACGGACGCGAGTGGTGGCTAAAAGCGCGGACCCCAGAGACGGGCATGAGATGCAAAGTCTGCTGCTGCCGCCACCAAGAAGCCTGTGTGCAAGCACAGGTCACTATCCACACCGCCCCTCCTGGGAGCCTGTGCAGCCCACCATTGCCAGGGTCCTGGGATCCAGGGACAACTTCCTGGGGAGAACGCATGGCGCACATCATGCTCATGCAATGTCACTCCGTGCTGCCGCCGCAGGCTCGCCCTGCATCTGTACCCCTCCCTCCACCTGGCTTGAGTGAGCCAGAGCCCCCGAATCAGCTGCTACTTTAACCCCGTCCTGGCTGAGCAAAGAACAGACGCTCTCAGGCGGCCTACATGCAGAGGCAGGGCCAAATCCAAAGCTGAACCGCAGGGGCTGTGCAAACAAAGAAGAGAAAGGAAAATGTCTCCCAGCAGCCTCAGGAGCAGCGGATTAAAGCTCCACAATCAACTTGATGTACCCTGCATCTGCAGAATACCTGAATAGACAACACATCATCCCAAATTGAGGAGGTAGACTTTGGTAGCAAAGATATATTATTTTTTCCCCTTTTTCTTTTTGTGAGTGTGTATGTGTATGCTTCTGTGTGTGGTTTTGTCTGTATAGCTTTGCATTCACCATTTGTCCTAGGATTCTGTCCGTCCATTTTTTTCTTTTGTTTTTCTTACTTTAAAAAATTTTTTTCTTAATACTTATTTTTCATTTTAATAACTTTATTTTATTTTACTTTTCTATTTTATTTTATCATCTTTCTATTTTTTCTCCCTTTTATTCTCATCCGTGTGGATAAAAAGCTCTTGGTGCTCCAGCCAGGAGTCAGTGCTGTGCCTCTGAAGTGGAAGAGCCAACTTCAAGACACTGGTCCACAAGAGATTTCCCAGCTCCACATAATATCAAACGGCAAATATCTCCCAGAGATCTCCATCTGAATGCCAAGACCCAGGTCCACTCAATGACCAGCAACCAACACTGCTGGACACCCTATGCAAAACAACTAGCAAGACAGGAACACAACCCCACCCATTAGCAGAGAGGCTGCCTAAAATCATAATAAGTCCACAGACACCCCAAAACACACCACCAGACGTGCACCTGCCCACCAGAAAGACAAGATCCAGCCTCATCCACAAGAACATAGGCACTAGTCCCCTCCACCAGGAAGCCTACACAACCCACTGAAACAACCTTAGCCACTGGGGACAGACAACAAAAACAATGGGAACTACGAACCTGCAGCCTGCAAAAAGGAGACCCCAAACACAGTAAGATAAGCAAAATGAGAAGACAGAAAAACACACAGCAGATGAAGGAGCAAGGTAAAAACCCAACAGACCTAATAAATGAAGAGGAAATAGGCAGTCTACCTGAAAAAGAATTCAGAATAATGATAGTAAAGATGATCCAAAATCTTGGAAACAGAATAGAGAAAATACAAGAAACGTTTAACAATGACCTAGAAGAACTAAAAAGCAAACAAACAATGATGAACAACACAATAAATAAAACTTAAAATTCTCTAGAAGGGATCAATAGCAGAATAACTGAGGCAGAAGAACGGATAAGTGACCTGGAAGCAAAATAGTGGAAATAACTACTGCAGAGCAGAATAAAGAAAAAAGAATGAAAAGAACTGAGGACAGCCTCAGAGACCTCTGGGACAACATTAAACACACGAACATTTGAACTATACAGGTCCCAGAAGAAGAAGAGAAAAAGAAAGGGACTGAGAAAAAATCTGAAGAGATTATAGTGAAAACTTCCCTAATATGGGAAAGGAAATAGTTAATCAAGTCCAGGAGCACAGAGAGTCCCATACAGGATAAATCCAAGAGAAACACACCAAGACACATATTAATCAAACTATCAAAAATTAAATACAAAGAAAACATATTAAAAGCAACAAGGGAAAAACAACAAATAACACACAAGGGAATCCCCATAAGGTTAACAGCTGACCTTTCAGCAGAAACTCTGCAAGCCAGAAGGGACTGGCAGGACATATTTAAAGTGATGAAGGAGAAAAACCTGCAACCAAGATTACTCTACCCAGCAAGGATCTCATTCAGATTTGATGGAGAAATTTAAAATCTTTACAGACAAGCAAAAGCTGACAGAGTTCAACCCCACGAAACCAGCTTTACAACAAATGCTAAAGGAACTTCTCTAGGCAAGAAACACAAGAGAAGGAAAAGACCTACAATAATGAACCCAAAACAATTAAGAAAATGGGAATAGGAACATACATATCGATAATTACCTTAAAAGTAAATGGTTTAATGCTCCCACAAAAACGCAAAAACTGGCTGAATGGATACAAAAACAAGACGCGTATATGTGCTGTCTACAAGACATCTACTTCAGACCTAAGGACACATACAGACTGAAAGTGAGGGGATGGAAAAAGATATTCTATGCACATGGAAACCAAAAGAAAGCTGGAGTAGCAATTCTCCTATCAGACAAAATAGACTTTAAAATAAAGACTATTAGAAGAGACTAAGAAAGACACTACATAATGTTCAAGGGATCAATCCAAGAAGAAGATATAACAATTGTAAATATTTATGTACCCAACATAGGAGCACCTCAATACATAAGGCAAATACTAACAGCCATAAAAGGGGAAATCAACAGTAACACATTCATAGTAGGGGACTTTAACACCCCACTTTCACCCATGGACAGATCACCCAAAATGAAAATAAATAAGGAAACCCAAGCTTTAAATGATACATTAAACAAGATGGACTTAATTAATATTTATAGGATATTCCATCATAAAACAACAGAATACACATTTTTCTCAAGTGCTCATGGTACATTCTCCAGGATAGATCATATCTTGGGTCACAAATCAAGCCTTGGTAAATTTAAGAAAATTGAAATTGTATCAAGTATCTTTTCCGACCACAATGCTATGAGACTACATATCAATTACAGGAAAAGATCTGTAAAAAATACAAACACATGGAGGCTAAACGATACACTACTTAATAACGAAGTGATCACTGAAGAAATCAAAGAGGAAATCAAAAAATATCTAGAAAAAATTACAATGGAGACAACGACCCAAAACCTATGGGATGCAGCAAAAACAGTTCTAAGAGGGAAGTTTATAGCAATACAATCTTACCTTAAGAAGCAGGAAACATCTTGAATAAACAACCTAACCTTGCACCTAAAGCAATTAGAGAAAGAAGAACAAAAAAAACCCAAAGTTAGCAGAAGGAAAGAAATCGTAAAAATCAGATCAGAAATAAATGAAAAAGAAATGAAGGAAACAATAGCAAAGATCAATAAAACTAAAAGCTGGTTCTTTGAGAAGATAAAATTGATAAACCATTAGCAAGACTCGTCAAGAAAAAAAAGGAAGAAAACTCAAATCAATAGAATTAGAAATGAAAAAGAAGAAGTAACAACTGACACTACAGAAATACAAAAGATCATGAGAGATTAATACAAGCAACTCTATGCAAATAAAATGGACAACGTGGAAAAAATGGACAAATTCGTAGAAATGCACAACCTGCCAAGAGTGAATCAGGAACAAATAGAAAATATGAACAGACCAATCACGAGCACTGAAATTGAAACTGTGATTAAAAATCTTCCAACAAACAAAAGCCCAGGATCAGATGGCTTCACAGGAGAATTCTATCAAACATTTAGAGAAGAGCTAACACCTATCCTTCTCAAACTCTTCCAAAATGTAGCAGAGGGAGGGACACTCCCAAACTCATTCTACGAGGCCACCATCACCTTGATACCAAAACCAGACAAGGATGTCAGAAAGAAAGAAAACTACAGACTAATATCACTGATGAACATAGATGCAAAAATCCTCAACAAAATACTAGCAAACAGAATCCAACAGCACACTAAACGGATCATACACCATGATCAAGTGGGGTTTATTCCAGGAATCCAAGGATTCTTCAATATACGAAAATCAATAAACATATTAACTGAAGGAGAAAAACCATATGATCATCTCAATAGATGCAGAGAAAGCTTTCAACAAAATTCAATACCCATTTATGATAAAAACCCTGCAGAAAGTAGGCATAGAGGGCACTTTCCTCAACATAATAAAGGCCATATATGACAAACCCATAGCCAACATCATCCTCAATGGTGAAAAACTGAAAGCATTTCCATTAAGATCAGGAACAAGACAAGGTTGCCCAGTCTCACCACTCTTATTCAACATAGTTTTGGAAGTTTTAGCCACAGCAATCAGAGAAGAAAAGGAAATAAAAGGAATCCAAATCAGAAAAGAAGAAGTAAAGCTGTCACTGTTTGCAGATGACATGATACTATACATAGAAATCCTAAAGATGCTACCAGAAAACAACTAGAGCTAATCAATGAATTTGGTAAAGTAGCAGGATACAAAATTAATGCACAGAAATCTCTGGCATTCCTATACACTAATGATGAAAAATCTGAAAGTGAAATCAAGAAAACACTCCCATTTACCTCTGCAACAAAAAGAATAAAATATCTAGGAATAAACCTACCTAAGGAGACAAAAGACCTGAATGCAGAAAATTATAAGACACTGATGAAAGAAATTAAAGATGATACAAATAGATGGAGAGATATACCATGTTCTTGGATTGGAAGAATCAACATTGTGGAAATAACTGTACTATGCAAAGCAATCTGCAGATTCAATGCCATCCCTATCAAACTACCACTGGCATTTTTCACAGAAGTAGAACAAAAAATTTCACAATTTGTATGGAAACACAAAAGACCCCGAATAGCCAAAGCAATCTTGAGAACGAAAAACGGAGCTGGAGGAATCTGGCTCCCTGACTTCAGACTATACTACAAAGCTACAGTAATCAAGACAGTATGGTACTGGCACAAAAACAGAAAGATAGATCAATGGAACAGGATAGAAAGTCCAGAGATAAACCCATGCACATATGGTCACCTTATCTTTGAAAAAGGAGGCAGGAATGTACAGTGGAGAAGGGACAGCCTCTTCAATAAGTGGTGCTGGGAAAACTGGACAGGTACATGTAGAAGCATAAAATTAGATCACTCCCTAACACCATACACAAAAATAAGCTCAAAATGGATTAATGACCTAAATATAAGGCCAGAAAGTGTCAGACTTTTAGTGGAAAACGTAGGCAGAACACTCTGTGACATAAATCACAGCAAGATCCTTTTTGACCCACCTCCTAGAGAAATAGAAATAAAAACAAAAATAAACAAATGGCACCTAATGAAACTTCAAAGCTTTTGCACAGCAAAGGAAGCCATAAAGAAGACCAAAAGGCAACCCTCAGAATGGGAGAAAATATTTGCAAATGAAGCAACTGACAAAGGATTAATCTCCAAGATTAACAAGCATCTCATGCAGCTCAATATCAAAAAAACAAACAACCCAATCCAAAAATGGGCAGAAGACCTAAGTAGACATTTCTCCAAAAAGGTATACAGATTGCCAACAAACACATGAAAGAATGCTCAACATCATTAATCATTAGAGAAATGCAAATCAAAACTACAATGAGGTATCATCTCACACCAGTCAGGATGGCCATCATCAAAAAAATCTAGAAACAATAATTGCTGGAGAGGGTGTGGAGAAACGGCAACACTCTTGGTAATGTAAATGATACAGCCACTATGGAAAACAGTATGGATGTTCCTTAAAAAACTACAAATGGAACTACCATACGACCCAGCAATCCCACCTACTGGGCATATACCCTGAGAAAACCATAATTCAAAAAGAGTCATGTACCAAAATGTTCATTGCAGCTCTATTTACAATAGCCAGGAGATGGAAGCAACCTAAGTGTCCATCATCGGATGAATGGATAAAGAAGATGTGGCAAATATATACAATGGAATATTACTCAGCCATAAAAAGATATGAAATTGAGTTATTTGTAGTGAGGTGGATGGACCTAGAGTCTGTCATACAGAGTGAAGTAAGTCAGAAAGAGAAAAGCAAACACTGTATGCTAACACATATATATAGTATCTAAGGAAAAAAAAAAAAGGTCATGAAGAACCTAGGGGTAAGACGGGAATAAAGACCGAGACGTACTAAAGATGGACTTGAGGATATGGGGAGGGGGAAGGGTAAGCTGTGACAAAGTGAGTGAGTGGCATGGACATATATACACTCCCAAACGTAAAATAGATAGCTAGTGGGAAGCAGCTGCATGGCACAGGGAGATCAGCTTGGTGCCTTGTGACCACCTAGAGGGGTGGGATAGGGAGGGTGGGAGGGAGGGAGACGCAAGAGGGAAGAGATATGGGAACATATGTATATGTTTAACTGATTCACTTTGTTATAAAGCAAAAACTAACACACCATTGTAAAGCAATTATACTCCAATAAGGATGTTAAAAAAAAAAAAAGTAAAACATCAGTGGAACAATCAGACTTGCTGACTCCAAACTATACTACAAAGCTACAGTAATCAAAAGAGTATGGTACTGGCACAAAAATAGAAATATAGATCAATGGAACAGGAGAGAAAGCCCAGAAATAAACCCAGGCACCTGTGGTCAATTAACCTACAACAAAGGTGGCAAGAACATACAATGGAGAAATGATAGTCTCTTCAATAAATGGTCCTGGGAAAACTGTACAGCTACATGTATAAGAATGAAATTAGAACATTCTCTAACACCATACACAAAAATAAACTCAAAATGGATTAAAGACCTAAATGTAAGACCAGATATTATAAAACTCTTCAAGGAAAACATAGGCAGAACCATCTTCTTCATAAATCACAGCAATAACTTTTTGGATCCACCTCCTAGAGTAATACAAATAAAAACAAAAATAAACAAAGGGAACCTAATTAAACTTAAAAGCTTTTGCACACAAAGAAAATCATAAACAAAACAAAAAGACAATCCACAGAATGGGAGAAAATATTTGCAAATTATGTGATTGACAAGAGATTAATCTCCAAAGTATACAAACAGCTCATGCAGCTCAATAGCAAAAAAAAAAACCCTATCAAAAAATGGACAGAAGATCTAAGCAGACATTTCTCCCAAGAAGACATACCGATGCCTAAAAAGCACATACAAAGATGTTCAGCATCGCTAATTACTAGAGAAATGCAAATCAAAACTACAATGAGATATCACCTCACACGGGTCAGAATGGCCATTATCAAAAAGTCTACAAACGATAAATGCTGTAGAGGGTGTGGAGAAAAAGGAACCGTCCTATACTGTTGGTGGGAATGTAAAGTGGTACAACCACTATGGAGAGCAATATCGGGGTTCCTTAAAAAACTAAAAATAGAACTACTGTATGATCCAGCAATCCCACTCCTGGTCATATATCCAGAGAAAACCATAATATGAAAAGATACATGCACCCCAATATTCATTGCAGCACTATTTACAATAGCCAAGACATGGAAGCAACCTAAATGTCCATCAACAGAGGAATGGATAAAGAAGATGTGGTACATATATATAATGGAATATTACTCAGCCATAAAAAAGAAAGAAATAATGCCATTTGCAAAGATATGGATAGACCTAGAGATTGTCATACAGAGTGAAGTAAGTCAGAAAGGCAAAGACAAATATATAACATTGCTTATATGTGGAATCTAGAAAAATGTACAAATGAACTTATTTGCAAAGAAGAAATAGAGTCACAGATGTGGAAAACAAATTTATGGTTACCAAGGTGGGAAGGATGAATTGGGAGATTGGGATTGACATATATACACTCCTATATATAAAGTAGATAACAAATGAGAACCTATTATATAGCACAGGGGACGCTATTCAATATTTTGTAATAACCTATATGGGAAAAGAATCTGAAAAAGAATGGAATATGTATATGTATAACTGAATCACTTTGCTGTATACCTGAAACTAACACTACATTTTAAATCAGCTAAACTCCAATATAAAATAAAAATTAAATAAAAAAAGAATATACCTGGCAAACTAGTTAAGATAATTTTGGATGTGAAAATACTAATTTGTTATTCTTGTTCCTTTTTTGTTTGTTTTGTTTTTTAACATGGGTCTTCAGAAACAGTGTTTTAACTCACATAAGTGATTTTGGACTCTAAAATCTTACCACCAGATACATCCTTTATGCATCTGGGTGCAGAGATAGGTAATGTTGAACATGGTTTATCATAGAGTGTCACTTAAGATGAGGGAGCCTGATGAAAAAATTCTCACATGAGAAACAAGGGACTTCAGGAAGGAGGCTTTGGCTTACAAAGTTACAGTGTTTTTTAGGTTTCCAGGATGGTTAGAACTAATCTTCTGCTGGGTGATCTATGCTTTTCCTCACATATATATAGGCTGTTAATAGTTATTAGAAAATTATTTTAAAATGTCCCAGGTGCTGTTTCTTCAAATACTGTAATGTCCCATTCTCTTTTATCCTACTGGGGTTCGAATTATAATATGTTCTTTATTTTTCAGTGGGTCCTATGTGTCTCTTATGTTCTTTAATTTTTCCATTATTGTTTCTCTTTGTGTTTTAGTTTGGATATTTTATATCTATATTTTCTATCCATCCACATACCAAGTCATGAAAACTAGTTGTAGTTTTCATTTCCAAAATTTCCATTTGATTCTCTTTCCTAGTTCTAATTTTCTAGTGAAATTCTCCATTTTCTATTTGTTTTCATCCATCTTTTCAAATATATTATTAATAGTTTATTTCAGTCTTTGCTAATATAAATATTTAGATTACCTGCTTGTCTTGCCCTTTTTTCAAAAGAAAACCTTGTTTTATTTGTTGGGTGGAGTTGTATGGTTCTCTCTCTTGGCATGACTATTTTTGACAGAATGGTTGATATTGCATATATGAATATCACAGGAACTAATAATCAGTTGATATTACCTTCTTTTACAGAGGTTCACCCTTTCCTCTACTAGGCAGATAGAGGTTTATCACCTTAATGCAATCAATCATTGAGCTGAGCTAAGACAAGAATGCAAGCTTAGTAAAGCTCAGAGTAGTTCACTCTTGTTCTTAGGGTGTAGCTATCCATGGTTTTTCATTTTAGGAGCTGGTATGTTCACCAGGATCCCCCCCTTTTTGGGGTTGGGTGGGGGGTTCCTCCTATACTCAACACTCTTTTTTGTAGTAAGGCAAGACTGCAAAAAATTCCCCTCTGCTTTTTATAGGTGTTCTGCTTATTTTCATGTTCTCCTGTCCTCTGTATCTTCAGAACTCAGCAGATACCTTGAGGGGGAAACCAGCTGTGTATCAGGCCTAGTTCTTTATCCCTTCCTTCTCACTGTGACCTTAAGTACTCAAATTTCCAATTTTATCTCCCAGTCTCATAAGACTGCTTGTTTCTCTGTGACTCATCAGTGGCTCTCTATCCACACAAAATCTGGATTTTCAAGTTTTCATGTGCTGGAATCAACAACAAATGCCTTCAAAGGAAAATGGCTACATGTAAGCTCATCTTTGCAGTTCTCTCTCTCTGTAAACATTTTTCTCTCTTGTCCTGGTTGCTTCAGCAGTTCTCCGATGTCTTTAACAGATTTTTTTTTTTTTTTTTTTTTGGTGGTATGGATGACTTTTCTAGTGGCTCTCAATGGGATTGTTGGTCTGTTAAAAGCTATTCTATTCTACTAGAGTTGTCCTAAATATCATTTCAAAAGAAAAGAAGTAGGTAAAAGTAATTGAAATACAGTTGACCCTTGAACACAGGTTTGAAATGCATGGGTCCACTTATATGTGGATATTTTCCAATAGTAAATACTATAGTATTACATGGTCCATGGTTGGTTGAATCCATGAATGTAGAGGAATTGCTGATATGGAGGGCCAACCATAAGATATATGTGGATTAACCCCTGAATTGTTCAAAGTTCAACTGTAGTGTACTCAAAAATCTGATTTGTTAACTGAGAATTAGGACACCTGGGATATATCTCTGGCTCTGCAATTAATGAACTATATAGCATTGGGCAATTTACTTTGATTTCCTACATCCTTGTTTTCCTATCTGAAAATTGAAAACATTAGACTAGATAAGCTCCAAGATACTCTCTTTGATTCTGAGTTTGTATTCTCATGATTTGAACACTTTTGTTAGTTTATAAGTAGAAGTTGATATACTGTCATAGGCCATCCTACAGAATCATCATCATCAGAAGAAGAAGAAATAGTAAGTAATTAAATCAGAGATATGCTTAGAAAATTACTGTCTTTAGGGTTCCATTTTCACTGTAATTTAATTAACATAACCAAAGACTTTTAAAATTACTAAGCTAACAAGTTTTTGTAAGTTTATTTATATTGACCATTACAATTAAGGTGACCATACATACTTGTTTGCCTGGGACATTCCCAGTTTATATTTGTTGTCCCCAAATAATTATGAACAGTTTCTCCATTCACTCTAAAAGTATTTTGTTCTGGCTGAAAAATTATATGGTCATTCTAGTTATAATTCCAAAAGAAAGAGGAGTTCTAGCTTGATTACATGCATAATCGTTTTTATGAGACTGCTTTGAAATTAGAATGTTGAGTATGCCAAAAAGCAAAAATGACTATTGACAGAAAATATATTAATTTCTTTTCAGATATAATACTGATAGAGTCTAGAATATTCAGGCATTGTTTGGGTCTCTAGCTACACAGTGATTTTCTAAATGTGTTCATGTTTCTCACAGAACAGAGAGAATCACTTGGACAAGAGGTTATTTTGCAACAGGCCAATAAAATATCCAGTGAGTATCAGGGCTTTTAACAAACATAAACAACTACAGACACAATATCATCAAGAGTGCAAAAGTGAGTGATGGTGAACTGTTTGTAAGGGGTCATGTACCTCTTATACTAATGATCTCTATGGACCTATCTACCTGGTGTTTAGAGATCTCATAGTTTAATTGTGAGGTTACAATGACTTCAGTGAAAATATTTCAGTTTATTACTAGATTTATATATAAAAAATATTTTACTAGTTGCCTATCTTACAGGCAAAATGTGTGTGAGAGACATATTTTGAGAACACTCTGGAAATTAAAAGGAATTACCTTTATTCGTAGGGTTCCAGTTTAAGATGTGACTTAGGAAGATCCTGAACTCATCTCCTCCCATGGACACATTGAATCTACAGCTACACATGGAACAATTTCCTCTGGGTTGACACATAATCTCACTATAAAGCCAACCCCCAGCACAGCCACCCACAATTGGGAAGAAACTCAAAGCCCAGAGCTTCTCTCTGATGAGCAAAGATTTGAACCCCTCATTGGCATCCCCAATTTTAAGGTCTGCCTATGAAAGAGGAGCACTCAAAACATCTAGCTTTGAAAATCAGTGAGGCTCAAGTCCCCAAGACACAAAAGGCTGTAGAGAACTGAGAAATGGCTTTTAATGGGCTAACAAGCTTAGACTCACTGCCCCACGGCCCAGTGCAGAAGCAGCCAATTGAGGCACCCAGACTTTATGTGAAAGGGGCTGATATGATTATCTTAAAGTGTTCGCCTGAGGGGCAGGCATCTAATTGAACACACATCTAAGGGCCAATTGAGGTAATCTCCGGGAATAGAAGCTGGCAGGTGCCATCATTTCACCCTCCCTCTGCCTTGCTGTAACTTGCTGACCTCTTCCAGAAAGGAACTTGTACCCTCTTCTGGGGCCCCAATTTTTGTGGCTGACACCCACAGGACACTTCTACATCCTCTGACTCTGTTGGCCAGTAGGGATTACACACGAGGTCCCACAGGACTGTAGCCAATAGAGAAAGAGTTTTTAAATGGCTACCATCTCCAGGGTACAGCAAGAGGAAACATTCTGAAGAGCCTAGTCTTTTCTGTGAAAGAGACCTATTAGCATATATGCATAGCTACAGCCCAAGGGGTCTCCTAAGACCTCAGAAGATAGGTACCATCTTTACACTCTTCCTCTGTCATGCTCCAGGGTGCCAGCATCTCCCACAAGAGAACTTTTACGTGCATCTGCAGCCCCGATTTTTATGTCTGGTAACCTGGATTTCATGGGTGCAACCGAGGGGATTGCTCTTGATCACATGGCTCTGGTGGCCAGGAGGACTAACATTCCGAGGTCCCATGGGACTGTAACCATCAGAAAGATGGTTCTTAACACCGCCAGGACACTGCATACACAGCAAACTGAAACGCAGCCCCAGTCTTTCAGTGAAAGAGGCCTGTTTGCTTGTCCCAGAGCTTTAGCTTGAAGGCAGGCTTCTGGTTTGGCCCACACCTAGAAATCAATGGAGATATTCTCAAGGAACAAAGGCCAGTGATGCAATCTTCGTGCTCTCCCTCTGCCTTACTCCAGCTCACCAGTATCTACCAGGAAGGAGCTTATGCCCTTGTCTGGTGCCCTGATTTTTCTGTCTGCTGCCAGTAAACAACTATGGAATGCCAGTGGGCTTATACTTGTGGTCCCACAGAACCGTGTATATATATGCATACTTTAAAAGCTGCTGCCTGAGGGTATGACTTCCAATCAGCCTGAATCTAGGTGCTGACTGAGATCCTCCCCTTTGGGACCCAGACAGGTCTTGGCATACCCTCAAATACTGGGAACCATTAAAAATAAAATAGGCTTCTTGGACAATCTCAAGGTTTATAGAGACAACCAAGAAGTAGGGCAGGGTTAAAGAATAAATTTCATCTCCTACTTGAGGCCAATCCTTCAAGACTGGGAGAGGTGGCTGTTTTATCTAGTGCATAGAAACCAACATAGCAAGTGAAAAAAAAGATCAAAATTATCAGAAAAAAAAAAACTTCATAATGAATTGGAAATAAATAATTTACCAGATAAAGAGTTGAAAATAATGGTCATAAGTGCTCACTAAACTTGGGAGAAGAATAGATGAACACAGTGAAAATTTCAATAAAGAGACAGAAAATATAAGTACCAAATAGAAGCAACAGAGCTAAATACAAAAGCATCCACACCAAGACATATTACAATTAAAATGTCAAAATTTAAAGACGAAGAGAGAATTCTAAAAGCAGCAAGAGAAAAAACCTTGTTATGTACAAGGGAATCCCCATAAGATAATAAGCAGATTTTTCAGCAGAAACTTTGCAGGCCATAAAGGAGTTGCACAATATATTCAAAGTGCTGAAAGAAAAAACTTCCAACTAAGAATATTCTGCCAGGAAAAACTGACATTCAGAATTGAAGGAGAGAGAGCGCTTCAAGATGAGCAAAAGCTAAAGGAGTTCATCAACTCTAAGCTAGCCTTACAAGAAATGTTAAAGAGCCTTCTTTAAGATGAAAGAAAGGATGCTAATTACTAACAAACCAACAGAAAAACCATATAAAATTGTAAATCTCACTGATAAAGTTAAATACATAGTAAAGTTGGGGAATTAATCACTTATAAAGCTAGTTTAAAAGTTAAAAGACAAAAATGGTAAAAATAACTGTAACTACAATAATTAGCTAAGGGAAGCACAAAAAGATGTAAAATGTGACATCAAATATATAATTCATGGGGGGGGGTAAAATGTACAGTTTAGCATGCTTTCACTTAAGTTGTAATACACAAGCCTCTTGGTAACCACAAAGCAAAAACCTATAGCAAATGCACAAAAGATAAAGTCATCAAATTACAAAGGAAGAGAACATGAAGGAAGGAACACAAGAACTACAAAACAACCACAAAACAATTAACAAATGGCAATGTGTACTTACCTATCAATAATTACTTTAAATGTAAATGGACTAAATTCTTCAAAGATAGAGTGACTGAATGGATAAGAAAACAAGACCCATCTTTATGCTGCCTACAGGAAACTCATTTTAGATGTAAAGACACACAAAGAATGAAAGTGAAGGAATGAAAAATATATTTTGTGTGAATGGAAACCAAAAGAAAGCTGGGATAGCTATACTTATATCAAACAAAATAGAGTTTAAAACAAATATTGTAATAAGAAACAAAAAAGGGCATTACGTAATGATATACGTGTCAGTTCCACAAAAGGATGTAACATTTGTAAGTATTTGTGCACCTAAATATATAAAGCAAATATAAAGTTAAAAGGAGAAGTAGACAGCAATATAATAAGTAGAGGACTTTTAATACCCCATCGCATAAATGGATAGATCATCCAGACAGAGAAGCAAGAAACATTGTCTTTAAATAAATTAGACCAGAGCAACTTAACAGACAGAAAACATTCCATCCAAAAGCAGCAGAATACACATTCTTCTAAAGTGATCATGGAACACTCTCTACAATAGATTACATGTTAGGCCAGGGGTTCCCAGCCTCCGGTCCACAGACCAGTACCAGTCTGTGGTCTATAAGGTACTGGGCCACACAGCAGGAGGTGAGTGGCAGGTGAGTGAGTGAAGCTTCATCTGCTGGTCCCCATCACTCCCCATCGCTACCTTACTGCCTGAACAAACCCTACCCCCTTCCCCACCCCAGTCTCTGGAAAAGTTGTCTTCCATGAAACCAGTCCCTGGTGCCAAAAAGGTTGGGGACTGCTGTGTGAGGCCACAAAACAAGTAAATTTAATAAGATTAACATTATATCAAGCATCTTTTCCAACCACCATGGTAGGAAGCTAGAAATCATTAAAAGAAAAAAACTGGAAAATTCACAAACAAGTAGAGATATAGCAGCATGCTACTAAATAACCAGTTGGTCAAGAAATCAAAAGAGAAATAAAAAAATACCTTGGACAAATAAAAATGGAAATACAACATACCAAAACTTATGTGGTTCATCAAAAACAGTTCTAAGAGGGAAGTTCATGGAGATAAATGCTTACCTCCAGAAACAAGAAAAATCTCAAATGAACAACCTAACTTAATGCATCAAGAAACTAGAAAAAGAACAAACAAAGCCCAACATTAGTAGAAGAAAGAAATGAAAACAATAAGAGTGGACACAAATAAAATAGAGACTAAAAAAATATTAGAAAAGATCAATGAAACTAAGCTGGTTCTTTAAAAAGATAAACAAAATGGACAAACTATCAGCTAGATTCACCAAGAACAAAAAAGACTCAATATCAGAAATGAAAGAGGAGACATTGTAACTGTTACCACAAAAATACAAAGGATCAGGAGAGACTACTATAAAAAAAATACACCAATAAACTGGACAACCTTGAAGATACGGATAAATTCCTAGAAACATACAACCTACCAAGACTGGATCATGAAGAAATAGAAAATCTGATCAGATGGATTGCTAGTAAGGAGATTAAATCAATAATCAAATACTTCTCAACAAACAAAAGCCCAGGACCAGATGGCTTCACCAAGTAAATTCTACCACACATTTAAAGAACAATTAATACCAATCCTTTCCAAACTCTTCCCCAAAAATAGAAGAGGAAAGAACATTTTCAAACTCATTTAAAATCAGCATTACCCTGACACCAAAACCAGATAAGGATACCACAGAAAAAAATTACAGGTCAATATCCCTGATAAACACAGAGGCAAAAATCCTCAACAAAATATTAGCAAACTGAATTCAGCAATACATTAAGAGGATCCCCACACCATGATCAAGAGGGATTTATTTGAAGGATGCAAGGATGCTTCAATATCCAGAAATCAATCAAGGTAATACACCACATTAACAAAATGAAAGATCAAAAGCATATGACCATCTCAATAGAGGCAGAAAAAGCATTCTACAAAATTCAACATCCATTTATGATAAAAATATAATCAACAAAGTAGTTATATAGGGAACATACCTCAACATAATAAAGGACATATATGACAAACCCTCAGATAATATCATTGTCAATGATATAAAGCTGCAAACTTTTCCACTAAGATCAGGATCAAGACAAGGATGCACACTCTCACCACTTTTATTCAACACAGTATTGAAAGTTATAGCCTAAGCAATTAAACAAGGAAAACAAATAAAAAAGTCTAAATTGAAAAGGAAAAAGTAAAACCGTCACTATTTGTGAATGACATGATATTATACATAGAAAACCCTTAAGACTCAACCAAAAATCTGTTAAACAAATTCTGTAAAGTTGCAGGATACCATATCAATATACAAAAACCTCTTGCATTTCTATACACTAATAATGAACTTACAGAAAGAGAAATTAAGAAATCAATCCCATTTACAATTGCATCCAAAAAAGAAAAACCAAGGAATAAATTTAACCAAGGAGGTGAAAGACCTGTACACTGAAAACTATAAGACACTGATGAAAGAATTTGAAGAAGACACAAATAAATTGAAAGCTATTCATTGGTTATGGATGGGAAGAATTATATTGTTAAAATGTCCATATTACCCAAAGCAATCTACAGATTCAATGCAATCCCTATCAAAATTTCAGTGACATTTTTCATAGAAATAGAACAAACAATCCAAAAATTTATAGGAACCAAAAAAAAGACTCTGAACAGTCAAAACAATCTTGAGAAAAAATAAAGTTGGAGGCCTCATGCTCCCTCATTTCAAACTCTATTACAAATCTATAGTACCGAAACTGTATGGTATTGGCATAAAAACAGACATGCAGATCATTAGAACAGAATAGATAGCCCAGAAATAAACCCATATATATATGGTCAATTAATTTATGACCAAGGAGCCAAGACTATACAATGGGGAAAGGGAAGTCTCTTCAATAGTGTTGGGAAAACTGGACAGCCACTTGCAAAAGAATAAAACCAGACCATTCTCTTAAACCATACACAAAAATTAACTCAAAATGGATTAAATACTTGAATGTAAGACCTGAAACCATAAAATTCCTAGAAAAAAATATTGGCAGTAAGCTCTCTGACATTGATCTTTCTGATGTTTTTTTTACTTGACAAAGCAAAGGCGAAAAAAGCAAAACTAAGCAAGTGGGACTACAAACTAGAAAGCTTCTACATAGTAAAGAAAACCATCCATAAAATGAAAAGGCAACCTACTGAACGGGAGCAAATATTTGCAAGTCATGTATCTGATAAGGGGTTAATATCTAAAATATATAAATAAATCATACAACTCAATAGCAAAAAAACACAAACAACATGAATAAAAACAGGCAGAGGATCTGAATAGACATTTTTCCAATGAAGACATGCAGATGGCCACAGGTGCATGAAAAGATGCTAAACATCACCATTATCAGAGAAATGCAAATCAAAACCTAATGAGATATCACCTCACACCTCTTAGAATGGCTATTATCAAAAGGCCAAGAAATGAGAAGTGTTGCAGAGGATGTAGAAAATAGTGAACCTTTGTGCACTGCTGGTAGGAATATAAATTGTTGCGTGCACTATGAAAAACAGTATGGAGGTCCCTCAAAAAATTGAAAATAAACTACCATATGATTCAGCAATTCTACTTCTGGGTATTTATCTGAAGAATTTGAAAATGCTAACTGAAAAAGATTTATGCACTGCCATGTTCATTGCAACATTGTTTACAATCGCCAAGATATAGAAATAATTTAAGTGCCCATTGAAGGATGAACAGATAAAGAAAATGTGGTTTATATATACATAATGGAATATTTTTCAGCTTTAAAAAAGAAGTAAATGTTGCCATTTGCAACAACATGAATGGAATTTGAGGGCATTATGCTAGCAAGACAGAAAAAGACATCACTGTATGATCTCACTTATATGTGGAATCTTAAAACGAAAACAAAAACAAATACACAAAAAAACAAGCTCATAGATACAGAGAACAGATTGGTGTTGCCAAAAGTGGGGAATGGGGAGTAAGGGAGTGGGAGAAATGAGTGAAGACAGTCAAAATGTCCAAACTTCCAGTTATAGGGATGTAATGTACAGCATAGTGACTACAGTTAATAAAAACTGCATATTTGAAAATAGCTTAGAGAATAAATCTTAAAAGTTCTCATCACAAAAAAAAAATTTTAGAACTATGTACAGTGATGGATATAAGTAGACTTACTATGATTTTTGTACATTTTGCAATATATACAAATGGTGTACATCTGAATATGGTGTTATGTATCAATTATGCCTCAATAATAAAAGAAAAATACATATGAAAAAATAATTCATCATTTTAGTATAAGGCCATCAATGAGTTTTCTTTTTGGTTGATTATGGAGTGTACATAAAACTTTTAAGTTGTTTTTAAAATTCTATGTCAGCAATAAAAAAATAGTGTCAAAACTTTATTGGAGACTGAAAAATATATATATTTAACTATTCTCTTCTCTGTTTATGCAAATTTCATTTTGGTGGTGATTCCCAACTGGCATGCAGTAAATTAGTGCTTAATTTTTCTAACTCTACTAGTAGAAGTGCCTAGAAGCAATAGTGTGCCTGATATATCTGCAATCATTTCATTCACTAATTCATTCATTCATCAATAAACATCTATTAAAACACTATTTTTGATGCTGGCTTATATTGCCTTTATCATTTAAATTTATTAAATCATAAGAATTTCCAAGCTACTGCCTGGTATTTAAACCCATATTAATTAATGACTAATATGATTCCATTATCTATACATAGCAGTTTTCTTAATCATTCTATTGTTGGCTATTTTTGTTATTTCTGGAGTTTTTCACAACTGTAGACCTGTCATAAACATCTACATATAAAGCATTTTGCATGTTTGGGATTATTTCCTTAGAAATGTTTATCAGAATTAGAATTACTGGGTCAGTAGAATTAACATTTTTAAGATCTTTTAAATATTACCAAATTGCTTTACAAACTGTATGTATCAATGTACATTACCAGCAGCAAGATATCAATTAGGCTTTAAAAATAAAACTTACCAGTTTCATATTTGTTTCCTTTTAAATGTGTTTTATCTTTGAATTTACAAAATTATAAGAAAAAACTCAGTTTTAGTGTGTAATAAAGAATACAAATATCTGTAAAATAGAATACTTGACTTTAGGTGAAGAATTGGAACCATGTTTCTAAAAGTATAGTTTTATTTGTAAAAAAAAAAAAAAATTAGAGACAATAATATTGTATGTGAAGCTCTCCTTCCTTAGTAGTTTATGGTCTGACTTTCTCAAACTTACTTTTTTTTTTTTTTTTTGCTGTACACGGGCCTCTCACTGCTGTGGCCTCTCCCGTTGCGGAGCACAGGCTCCAGACGCGCAGGCTCAGCGGCCATGGCTCACGGGCCCAGCCGCTCTGCGGCATGTGGGATCTTCCTGGACCAGGGCACGAACCCGTGTCCCCTGCATCGGCAGGCGGACTCTCAACCACTGCGCCACCAGGGAAGCCCTCCAAACTTACTTTTAATACTAGTAGGAGATTGACATTTACCAACTAATTCAGAAGCATGTAAGTGGGCTTACCCCCATAATTGTATTACTTATATTTGGGTACATAACATCTATCCTTAACTCAACCTGACTGGAAATAAGTTTTATTCCAGCTTTGCGTTTAGACTATTTTCCATATTTAAGACTGTGATATTCATTAGCTTTCCCATACTGCTTTCACTGAAGCAGCAATTCTAGTTAGTGCACTGTACTTTACAATGGATGTTTATTTAGTATGCTGAATAATAATCTGACATCACTTGGCTTCCTGATATGGTCTTTGATGTTCTCCAATAAAGTTTGATCCCATTTACATCCGTATTGCTACTTATGGCAACATAGTTCTGGAAAACCTTACTGAAGAACCCCCTTCTCTTAAACACACACACAGAAACATATACATCAAAAAGTTAAGTGCTAAACACTCTTTGAATAACGACTAGGAAAGGAATCTCAACTGTTTATCTTCAAGATTTTTTTTACCAACAAGAGAAATTTTAACATATTCCATTTTATGATCTAACACACAGACAGTCACCTCACACTTTCACGTATACACAAACTGTAGTCAAAATTGTCTTTGCAAAAGCTAAAATACGTGAAGCATTCCATATAATCACCACAGCAGAACAAACTACCCAGTTACAGCTCTCATTTGATCATTAATTACATTAAAAGTTTTCAAATTGTAACATATCACATTCCTTAAATTTATTCAGAAAAAACAAATGTATTAATTGATCAGGATTCAAGAGAATTTGATTGCTTACATGTAATACTTCACAGACTTTGCAATGCAAAAATCCATATTGAATGCTGTGATGATTGATTTATCATCCAAGTAATTATTGGGTAGAAGTAATTATTTTATGTGTATGCAACATATTTAATAAATCTTAATGCTGTATTTAGTACAGGAAACGAATGAACAGTCTTCAAAAATGGAAGCTTACATTATATTTATGGTCTGTTGTTTGGAAACCAATGATTTTTTCTTCTGGGCATTTGACATGGCATTCCCCTCCTGATTTCCATGATATATTACTCTCCTGACCTTAGTTCTCTGACTGCTAGTCTCTGATTACTCTTTGCCGTGAAATTAGTAACTCCTAAGCATAGTTACAGAATTCCTTCTCCTTTTTGCTTTAGGGAATTCATATACTCAGAAAAAACACTTTACTAACTAAATTTTGTCTTCTCTCAGTTTGATAACGTAGACTTTTGCAGCTATGAAGTTTCAGGTGTCTCCTGAAAAGTATCATTTAGATTAACTATCAAAACCTAAAGGTAGATATGTCAGAAACTAAAGTTGGCACTTTTCCTCCTCCGCAATCTGCCACTCCTTAATTTTTCATTATTTTCTACATTGTTACCATTTTTCTGTTTTCCTTTGACACCTCCAGTCCTTTTCTGTTTTCTCTTTCTTATCAGCACCTTTGCACCAGATATAACAAAGAGACCCGTATCTTCTTTCCATCTCCATATTACCCATCACAAGTGAGGCCCTAACCATTATCCAAACATGGATAATCACACAGATTTTAACTTTAGTAAAGCTTCCTTGAACTGCCTTGCTCCTTGGACTTATTTGTGCTTGTAACATTAAATCTGGATTACTCTGTCTGACTTGCTAAATTGGTTTCACTCTCTTTCAGGTAAGTTTTGTTCAATACATACAATTTTGTGTGTTTCTTTCGAATATACCGTTTTCTTCTTTCTTCCCAAATCTATTTTCAAATAAATCCCTTCTATTCTTGGTTTGCATAAATTTCAGTTGCATTCAGCACTCTGCCATTGCAATTAGACTCCTACCTCTTCTACTGCTCTCACACAAAGTTAGAACAGTGCTTTCCAGGCTCAGCACCTACTATCTATTCAGTCAATACTTTTGTTGACTAAACTATGCCATGGGATAAATATACAGATTTATACATACATCTGTCTTTAATGGGGAGATGGTGGTTTTTCAGTGTGTGATGGATAGCATCAGAATATTAGAATCTATAGGGGGCCCTCTGTCCCCCTATAAGAACATAGAAATCCAAGATTAAAATAAGAGAAAAAGTCAAATGTTTATAATAGCCATCCGCAGAAAATCACCCAGGACACTGTTTTTGATATGTGGCGGAGAAGCCTTGAGAATGTCTGGGCCCGATTTATGTAATGAGTGTGCAACCTCAACTTTAGCCCAGAAATGTAATGAATTTGGAAACCAGAAAAGAATCAGTCATGTTGAGACCAGTCTAAAGAAAGGTGTGAGCAGAAACAGGTTGGTCTGAAAGAAGTCTAAAAAATAAAGATGAGTTGGAGACTATGAACATTCGTGAACACTGTCAGAAGGAGAGGAATATTGAATGTGGGAGAATAGGAGCCTTCTGAGGAAGGAACAATTCTCTATGCCCTTCCCTGTCATCAGTAAAATTTCACTTAGGATTTCCATGGGCTCTGACTCAATGGACTGAATAAACTTTATTTGCCCATCCAGATCCAGTTTCCATACTTCTCTGCTTTGCTCTGTGCCCCAGGATGTTACCTTCCTCAGCCTGTACATGAGGACTTCTTTAACTCAAACTTCTACTTGGTCTCAGTCAATGGAATAGAGGTGAGAGTGCACCAAGATGGGGAGGGAACCAGGAGGAGAGGTCAGGGTTCAGTCCTTGACCTAAAGCCACAGTTTCTGTTAGGTGGCCTCTCTTCAAAGGCTACAGCTCTCACCGGGTTCTGGTCACAGCTAGCTCCCTTTGACCTTTCCGGTCAAGCATTGGGAATACTGACCATTGTGTTGAGACTTCTTGGGTTCTTCTTCAGCTCATCATTATCCTTAAGCCCTGATCATGCCTATCTAAAGAGACATTTAACTATATATGCTCTTCAATTACCCATTCTGTGTCATCTGCTTCTTCCTGGGACCCTGACATATACACATCATAATCACCTATTGACTGCTTTCTAGCTTCTTTGGAACTCTGTTACTGAAATAGGGGATAGAAAGAAGCATATTCTGGTCAATAATTTTATACATATATGTATGTGTGTATATATTTAATGTCTGTACATGTATGCATATGTTTGTGTGTGCACACGCCTCCCTCATTATAAAAGAATGAGCTTCTGTTCTAACTTAAAAATCTCTAAAGGGTTTGGCTTGCCAGAATCAATCTTTGAGAACATGTTCTACTTTGGGTACACTGACAAACCTGAAATGTGGGGTCACTAGGCATTATAGAACTTTAGGCTGAGTGAGAAACAGGCATAAGGATCTTACCTGATTTGGGAATTTTTAGGAAAATGTCAAAATTGAAGCCTTTGAAGCCAGAAGCTAGTTTAGGTTTTAATCATATAGTGGAAGTTGTATGATGGAGTTGGGCCAAATCTGGTTTCTTCTGTGGAATAGAATTACTGGAGCAGTCCTATATTGGGGTATGTTCTTTAGTTACATGATCTCTGTGTACTTTTTGACTACTGAGTCATTTTTTAGATCTGTAATGGGAATATTATCTTTCAGCCTGGGACCAAAATGTTGCATTTTGTTGGCCTGCCTAGACAAGATAAAAACAATTCTTTAATTTTCTAAAAAGAGGTAAGCAATAATCAACAACCATAGAGAAAAAAAATTTAGACATAAACAGGCAATTCATAGAAATGACATGTAAATAGTGCTTAGCAATACGAAAAGATGCTCAAATTTGCTCATAAAGGAGATCTTAGGGATGAGTGAGAAAATTGACAATCTGAGCCTGAAATATTTCATCACTTTAGAAAATAAAATTCTTCATCACTACTAGGGTCATGTCAAAACAAAACAAAAACTTCAGAAACCAGCTGAAAGAGGCTCCCATTGTCCTACACAGGACAATTTGAGCATCAATAAGGGACAGTGTGCAAAGACAACTAAAGCATAAAACTATACTTAAATCCATGAGATCACAATGATATTAAAACAACAGCTAATTTGTCATATTTGAAGCATACCAGGGAAGCAACTCCTTGTTTTAAAAACTGACTAAAAAAAATGGAAAGAAACAAGTGTTTATCCTGCACTTCCTCTACAAAATTACTTGACAAGGAAAGTTTCTCTAGAAATGTTTCAACAAAAAAATGAAGAAGGAATGATAGATTTAGAATATCACCATTTTCAATCCCTAATGCAAACATCAGATAAAGAAAAAAAATCAGATACAATGTGGCTCCTGACAGATATGTATTACCAAAAGTATTCTTACTGAAAAAGAAATAAAAAGTCAAACCTGAATTCAATCAAGCCGCTACACCTACCTACCACTAATCAGGAAATACAGAGGACAGTGAAGTATGCTAAATGACACCATGGGAGCAATCAACAAAATTCAGACTGTTAGAAATACTATGGGTTTGTGGGGTATTTAAATATTTTTAAAATTAGCTGCCAACACTTAAAGTTTTAGGATATTTTAAACAATAACCCTTAAGGCCAACTTTTACTGAAAATTCAAAATATCTGGTAACACTGTGTCTTCAATATAGAAAGCAACAGTTATCTTGGGCCAGGTAAAGTTATATCCTCAAGACAGGCCATGTTTTCTCCAATTTACTATAGAACTCACCAGGCTCACTCTCATCCTGTTACTATAGGTCTCTAGATTTTCCATCTCTGTTTTAATGGGTTTTGTCATCAACTATAAGACTGAACCATCAGGCGTGGTTGTGCTCCTACCAGACGTTGTCTGGACATACCACAGTTTTCTTACCCATTTATCTACTGAAGGACATCTTGGTTGCTTCCAAGTTTTTACAATTATGAATAAAACTGCTATAAACATCCATGTGCAGGTTTTTGTGTGACATAAGTTTTCAACTCCTTTGGGTAAATAACAAGGGATGTGTTTGCTAGATCATGTCATAAGGGTATGTTTAGTTTTGGAAGAAACTGCCAAACTCTCTTGCAAAGGGGCTGCACCATTTTGCATTCCCACAAACAACAGAGGAGATTTCGTGTTGCTCCACATCCTTGCCAGCATTTGGTGTTATCAATGTTTTGCATTTTGTTCATTCTAAAAGGTGTTTAGTGCTATCTGATTGTTTTAATTTGTACTTCCCTGATGATATATGATGTGGAACATCTTTTAATATGTTTATCTGACATCTGTGTATATTCTTTGATGAAATGTCTGTTAAGGTCTTTGGTCCCTTTTTTTATCAGATTGTTTTCTTATCACTGAATTTTGAAAGTTCTTTGTGTATTTTGGATAATAGTCCTTTATCATACATGTCTTTTGCAAATATTTTCTCCCAGATTGTGGCTTGTGTTTTCATTCTCTTATTGTCTATTGCAGAATATACATTCTTAATTTTAATGAAGTCCAGTTTATTAATTATTTCTTTCACAGAAAGTATCTCTGACATTGTATCTAAAAAGTCATCACCATACTCAAGGTTATTTAGGTTTTATCCTATGTTGACATCTAGGAGTTTTATAGTTCTGTGTTTTATATTTAGGTCTATGATTCATTTTAATTTTGTAAAAGGTGTAAAGTCTGTGTCTAGATTTTTTGTTGTTGTTTTTTGCATGTAGATTTGCAGTTGTTTCAGTGCCATTTGTTAAAGAGACTATTTTTGCTCCATTATATGGCCTTTGCTCTTTCATGAAAGATCAGTTGACTATGTTTATGGGGTCTATTTCAGGGCTTTCTATTCTGTTCCACTAATCTATTCATCTATTCTTTCACCAATACTACATTGGTCTTGATTACTGTATCTTTATAGTAGGTCTTGAGTTGGGTAGTGCAAGTCCTCCAACTTTGTTCTTCTTCAAAATTGTCATGGCTTTTCTGGGTCTTTTGCTTCTCCATATACACTTTATCATCAGTTTGTTTATATCCACAAAAATAACTTGCTGTGATTTTGACTGGGATTGCATTGAATTTATAGATCAAGTTGGGATGAACTGACATCTTGACGGTATTTAGTCTTCCTATCAATGAATTTGGAATATCTCTGTTAATTCTTGTTCAATTGTTTTCAGTTTTGTAGTTCTCCTAACATACATCTTGTTCATATTTTGTTAAATTTATCCCTAAGTATTTCATTTTGAGCAGTGTTAATGTAAATGGTGTTATGTTTTTAATTTCAATTTCCACATATTCACTGGTGGTATACAGGAAAGCAATTGACTTTTGTATAATTAACCATGTATCCTGCAACTTTTCTGTAATCACATATTAGTTCCAAAAGGGTTTTTTTGGTCAACTTTTTCAGATTTTCTATATAGATGGTCATGTCATCTGTGAACAAAAAATTTTATTCCTTCCTTCCAATCTCTGTCCCTTTTATTTCCATTTCTTGTCTTACTGCATCAACAAAGACTTCCAGTATGATGTTGAAAAGGAGTGGTGAGAGGGCACATGCCTACCTTGTACTTGTTCTTAGTGGGAAAGCTTCCAGTCTCCCACCATTAAGTATAATGTTAGCTGTAGGGTTTTTGGTAGATCATCTCTATCAAGTTGAGAAAGTTTCCCTCTCTTCCTAACTTACTGAGACTGTCTATCATGAATGGCTATTGGATATTGTCAAATGCTTTTACTCTATCTATTGATATGATCATGTGATTTTTCTTCCTTAGCCTGTTGATGTGATGAATTACATTAATTTTCAAATGTTAAGACTTGCATAGCTGGGATTAATCCCACTTGGTGATGGTGTATAATTCTTTTTATACATTGTTGGATTTGATTTGCTAGTATTCTGTTGAGGATTTTCACATCTATGTTCATGAGAGATATTTGCCTGTAGTTTTCTTCTATAACAAGATGTCTCTGTCTGGCTTTGGTATTAGGGTAACACTGGCCTCATAGAATGAATTAGAATGAGTTATGAAGAATTCCCTCTGCTTCTATCCTCTAAGAGATATTGTAGGAAGTTATGATTTCTACCTTAAATGTTTGGTAGAATTCACTAGTGAACCTATCTGGGCCTGGTACTTTCTCTTTTGGAAGGTTATTAATTGTTGATTCAATTTCTTTAATAGCTATAAGCCTGTTCAGATTATGTATTTCTTCTTGTGTGAGTTTTGGCAGATTGTGTCTTTCAAGGAATTGGTCTATTTCATCTAGGTTATCAAATTCATGGGCCTATGGCTGTTCATAGTATTCTCTTACTACTTTACATTTTCATGGAATCTGTAGGGATGTTACCTCTTTTCATTTCTGATATTAGTAACTTGTATCCTCTCTCTCTCTCTCTCTGTTGACCTGGCTAGAAAGTCACCAATTTCAGCTTTTGATTTCACTGAGTTTTCTCCATTGATTTACTATCTTCTTTTTCATTGATTTCTGCATTACTTCTTTTTTTTTTTTTAAATCCAGAGAAACTAAGACACAAATTTATTCAAATAGAATATGACATACACTTCTACTGAAAACAAAAGTGAAATTGTTTAGGGTAAATAAATGGATTGTTCTTTTTTTTTTGGCCTCTCCGGTTGTGGAGCACAGGCTCTGGACGCACAGGCTCAGCAGCCATGGCTAACGGGCCCAGCCGCTCTGTGGCATGTGGGATCTTCCCAGACCGGGGCACAAACACGTGTCCCCTGCATCGGCAGGCGGACTCTCAACCACTGCGCCACCAGGAAAGCCCTGGATTGTTCAGTTTTTAATACTACTTATCCAGGTCTACCATTCTTATTTACTTAACCATTACCTCAGATAGTATTTATTTACCATATGTCCTCCCAAAACCTGAACCTAAACCCTGTTATTTGGGGTAATTTAAGAAATTAAGTAATTAGAAAAAAGCAAATTAAAAACGGGATTTTACTTTTTGTCAAACAAGTTGACCAGATTTTTAAAATTAGTGAGTAAAAATGTGGGGAAATGGATAAATTAACACAATTTTCTAAAATTTGACCATATTTATTTGATCACATACACTTATATTAAAAACAGTAGGTACTTTGATCCAACAACTCTCTTTTTGTTAAAGTCCATTTTATTCTGAAAAAAAATTCTGCATTACTTCTTAATAAGAAGTATTTCTTAGAAATAATATTTCTTTTCATCTGCTTACTTTGGATTTGTTTTTATTTTTCTAGTTTCCTAAGCTGGAACATTAGATGATTCATTTTAGAACCAGTAGACAGAAAATATTATACTTATAGATACTAATATACTTATTATACTTATAGAATTATAACATAGTTTGATTTTATAATTTTCCTCTGAAAACTAATTTCACTGCATTCCACAAATTGATAAATTGTTTTCATTTCATTTTGTTCAAAATATTTTAAATTTCTAGTGAGATTTCTTCTTTGACCCATGTGTTATTTAGAAGTATATTGTTTAATCTACATACAGTTTGGGATTTTCAGTTATCTTTCTGTTATTAATTTCTAGTTTAATTCCATTGTGGTCCTTACATCCAGTTGAGTGATGGTGTTATTGAGTTCAACTATTTACTTATTGATTTTCTGCCTATTGGATCTGTCCATTTCTGATAGAATGTTAAATGTCTCCAATGTGATAGATTTATGTATTTCTCCTTGCAGTTCTATCAGTGTTTGCCTCACATAGTTTGATGCTCTCTTGTTAGGTGCATAGGCATTAAGGATTATTGTGTCTTCTCAGAAAATTGATGCCTTTATCGTTATGTAACACCCTTCTTTACCCCGATCTCTTTCCTTGCTTTGAAATATTCTTTGTCTGAAATTAACATCCTGATTTCTTTTGATTAGTGTTAGCATGGTGTATTTTTTTCTACCCATTTTACTTTTAATCTAAATGTGTCTTTATAGGTAAAGTAGGTTTTTGTAGACATCCTACAGCTGGGTCATGTTTTTTGATCCACTCTGACAAACTCTGCCTTTTAATTGATGCATTTGGACATTGACAAAGTAATTATTGATATAGTTGGATTAATAGCTACCATATTTGTTACTATTTTCTAATTGCTGTGCTTGTTCTTTGTTTCCATTTTTGACTTCTACTCTTCTGTTTTTGTTTTAATTGAGAATTTTATATGATTCTATTTTCTCTCTTAAGATATTAGTTATAATTTTTTTTACTTTAAATGGTTGCCCTGGAGTTTGCAATATATATTACAACTAATCCAAGTCCACTTTCAAATAATACTATCACCTCATAGGTAGTGTGAGTACATTATAACAACAAAATCATCCTAATTCTTCCTTCCATCCCTTGTATAAATACTGTAATTTATTTTATTTTTATATATAAGCATACATAAGTGTATATATACACACACACACACACATGCACGCACATATATAACTATGCTTAGGAGCATATAAATATATATAGTTACATATACACTGACATAAGCATACATAAGTTATATACATAAACACATATAATCAAACATTGTTGCTATTATTTTGAACTGTTACTTGTTAGAGCAATTAAGAATAAAAAAAAGAAAGCTGTAATTTTACCTTTATTCCTTCTTTTATGTGCTTTCTTTATGTAGATCTGAGTTTCTGATCTATATCATTTTCCTTATTTCTAAAGAACTTCTTTTAAAACTTTTTGCAAGGCAGGTCTACTGGTAACAAATTTCTCTCAATTTTTGTTTGAAAAGTATTTTTCCTTAATTTTGAAGGCTAATTTCACAGGGTACAAAATTCTAGGTTGGTGAGGTTTTTTTCTTTCAATGCTTTAAAGCATTTCACTTTACTCCCCTTTTTCTTGCATAGTTTGGGAACTCAGATGTGGTTCTTATCATTGTTCCTTTATATGGAAGTTTTGTCCTCTTGGCTTCTTTTAATATTTTTTTCCTTTGATTTTCTGTAATTTGAAAATGATATGCCTATGCATAGATCTTTCGGACATTTATCCTGCTTGGTGTTCTCTGAGATTCCTGGATCTGTGTTTTGGTATCTTACATTAATCTTGGAAAATCCTCAGTCATTATTGATTCAAATATTTCTTCTGATATTACCATTATATATGTATATATTACAACTTTTTTAGTTGTCTCATCGTTCTTGGATATTCTTTCTTTTTTTCAGTCTTTGTTATCTTTGCTTTTCAGTTTTGGATGTTTCTATTGAGATGATCAAACTTAGATATTCTTTCCTTAGCCACATCTACTACTAATGGGCTACTAATGAAGCCATCAAAGGAATTATTCATTTCTGTTAGTACTTTTTCTTTTAATCTCTGGCATTTTTTTTTCCTTAGAGGTTTTACCTCTCTGCTTACATTTTCCATCTGTTCTTGCATGCTATCTACTTTGTCCATTCATTAGTCCCTTAGCATATTAATAATTGTTTTAAATTCCCAGTCTGATCATTTCAACATCCCTCTGATGTCTGTTTCTGATGCTTGCCCACTCTTCAAATTGTGTTTTGTTTTGATTTTTTTTTTTTTTTTGTCTTTCAGTATGCCTTTTATTTTGTTTGCTGGTTTGGGCTTTTGTTTTGATAACTGGACACTATATACTGCATAAAAAGAACTGCTGTCAATAGGCCTTTGTAATATGGTGGTGAGGCATGAGGGTGGAGAGGAATGTTCTATAGTCCTGATTAGGTCTCAGTCTTTTAGTGATCTTATGTTTCTGGACTGTGAACTCCACAAGTGTCTGAGGTTTTTTTCTCCCCACTTAGGTGGGAGAGTATAGGTAGAGTGGGCTGGAGTTGGGAATATCCTTTCCCCAGGTCAGTTAGGCTCTGACATAACATAGCAGCTTAGGCTCTAGTTAATGAGCTTCTCCTAAGTATAGAACTTAAGAAAAACAGAGTGCTTTGGCATATTTCAAAATGGTTCCCTTTCCCCTCCTCCTGCAGAAGCATGAGAGGATTTTTCTCCTGTATTTACTGTGGGAACCTGGTCAAGCTCCTAGAGGTAAATCTCACAAAATTGTGAGGGTCCCCACTGGAGTTTTTAACTCAGAGTTGTCTACACTGAGCTTCTAGTAATTTGCCAATTACAGTTCAGAATTTCCTACCCAGCCCTGGGTACCACAGTGGTTTCTACTTAGGAGTCTCTGCTTTGATAAAGTTGTTAGCCTATGTATTCACCTGTTGGTATCTCCAATTTGCGGAGCAGCTGTTTTCCCTTTGTCTCCACCACTTGCAGATGCTAGAAGAGTTGTTGATTTTTCAATCTGTTTAGCATTTTACTTGTTAGGACAGATTAGCAATCTCTAAACTCCTTACATGTGGAACTGGAAACCCTTGTCCTCATCTATACTTCATAGTATGACATTTGCTGACTCTGAATTATTAAAGTTTAGTTGGGAAAAGGAGTGCCCCCTCAGCACAGATTGATGAAAAGGGAAAATAATGCAAAGTGATCTGAAGTTTGGATAACAAAAAGATGGAAGTTGCCAGTTGCTTTTAGAGAGACAATGCTCTGTTCAGACAAGATGATTTTGAGGTGATAATATTCATGTGAAAGTATCTCTTAGGAAGTTGGGAATATGCACGTGGATGTCTATTCTCAGTCTTGCCCTATATGTGATGATTCAGAACTGGAGATCTATCACATTCTATTTAGAGAGGGAATGTCAAATATATTTTCACCAGTAATTTGAAAAGAAAAAATAGTCATCCAAATAAAGTAATATTATTTCCTGGTACATAAATTTCTGATCAATTCTTATATATCTGTCTACTCAGTGACTTCTCTATAGTGATTATTAATCCATGGTTAGTCCACCTTGCCTCACAGCAGAGTACCTAATCTAATTGTTCTGCTGTCCCACCCTTCAGGTGATGTTTTTCAGGCAATGTAATTAATATTTATATGTTTCTAAGCAAAATAAATTTAAGTAGTAAGTTTTCTTTTAACAAAACAATATCATATTCCAAAACTAAAAGCAAATGACCTTTGGATTATTTGTACTCATATTTTCTCCCATTGGCATGGGAACAGGAGAGTAGCTTTATGAACTGTGTATAAGGGAGAGGAAGGATTACAGAAACTGGAATTAGTAATAAGGACAGCCAGAACAAATGAGGAAAGATGCACAGACAGAAAATAAACAGAAAATAAGACCATTTTAATTAGTTAAGACAAGGACTTTAATTCTAAGCTTTACTTTATCAGATATTTTCCTTCAGCCTCCTAGAACAACACTCTTGCCCTGTGGATACACTTTCAGTAAGCAGAGCAGTGAGGAGAGATTAACTACAGATTTTTACTTAGTAAAGTTTTATCTTCAGCTACATCATTAAAATTGACAGAGACATCGCCAGAATTTCAGATGGGTGCAAAATGGGGCTCATGAATAAAAATAAGGAAAGATCAATTATAAATAGTTGCTTGATAGGAAAAAAAAATCTCAGGAATGGAGGAGACTATTTCCATGTCCAGACAGTTCACCCAATTTATAAATTGAATTCTAACCTGAGTATACATTTAGTGAAGCATTGCAGGTTTATAAATAATTCTTGTGACCTGCAGAAATTTGATTCATGGCATCCTAATTGAGCAGGGCCAAATGTATAGAACCTTGTGTTTATGTAAGAGTGTTACATGTACATGGGTCTTTGTCCATTGCACCATTATTTCTCTCAGCTCCCTACAACCTGAGGCTCAAACTCTCATCCCTGCTTTCTGGATAAATCCTGAACACTTGCCAAGCAGGAAGGACTCTCCAGAATTTTGCCCTAAAATGCATTTCCTCTTTGCCTCTTTATCTTCCATTTACAAATTGTCAGCTCTAGCCAAAATCAACTACTCAAGCCTCTTGCTTTTCAACCTCTTATTGTTTGTGCAAGTAGTGGCCGCAGCTGCAATATTCACTACTTTGGGCCCATCTATGGTCTCCACTTCTTCCACAAAGCCTTTCCTGATTCTCCTGTTGGCATAATATTTTCCTCCTCTGAAAGCACTTATTGAATATACAAGTTTTTTCACCATACATCTCCCACGTCTCTTAACACAAGTTAATTCTGTGTATTTGGTATAAAGTGTCCATCAAACTATATCATTGTGTCTCCCATGACAAGTACTCATTACAGGGCATCCTACTTAGACCCTCACGCTCTGAAAAAGTGTCTAACTTGGGCATACGTTAGTGATGCCTCCTACTCTTAAGTTTGATTTTTGCAATGTGCAGTCCCAGGGGCAATATCTTCTTTATGCCAGGCATTGTTTTTGAATGTGAGTTTATTATTTCTAACCTTCACCCTCCTAAGAGGTGGGTGGTCTTCGTCAGGAAACTTAGAATTCAAATAAGTTACTCAAGGTCATGAAGCTCATAAATGTCTGAGCCAGGTCTCTATCCCAGCCCCACCAGCCTCTATATCTTACTTTCTTTTTACAGTACCCTGATATTTTTCCTATATTTTTCTTATTTGATCATTTATCTTTAAAAAACAGAATAATTTCTTCATACAGAATGTGTGTCTGAGTGTACATTTTCTTTTAAGTACAGAAGCCCAAATTCTCCCTCTGCTCAGCCCATGTCCCAACTTTTTCCCTAACACCCTCCAACCCCACTCCCCCACACACACTCACTCACTGTCTCCGTCTCTCTGATGTACATGTCTGTTTGACATGTGGCGGAGGTTTCTGTGTACTTAATAAAAATTCTGGAATTCCTGCCTGGTGACTCCAAGAACTTCACAGGTAAAACAGTAGGATCCATGACAGCAGTTGGGTGCAATATTTCCCACCATAGTCCCCTAAACTAAGACCATTGAGACCCCCAAAGCCACTGGTCAAAGGACTCTCACCTCTAAGATTTATACCAAGGGAAGGAGCTCACTCTAAGAGGTGACGGCTTTTTGTACACAAACTTGCTCCAAAGATGTTTTTGAGTCAAAAAGGAGTGATAAATGATTACCAAGTCCCTGCATTTATCCCTCAGATTATTCTCTGACCCAAATTTTAGGAATTTGTAGCATGACAGTGTGAAAAAATATTAAAATAAACATACACACAGTTTCACCTCTATTTCCTTGCTCAGGAAGAGAGTGTTATAAAAAAAATTATTCAGAATGCAGCTTTTCCTTAGTTTGCATCCCAGTTCTGCTGCTTGCTTACTGTCTGGCCTTGCCTCAAAGTTATTATCTATAAAATGTGGATGATATCACTACTTATTTAGGGTTATTGTGATTGGATTAAAACAAGAAGAATGCATGTCTCAGAATAAGTACCCAAAATGTTAGCTATTACTATTATTATTGGTTTCTAAAAATTTATGGTGATTATTGACTCCTAATTAGAAGAAAAGAGTTGAAAGAAGCTAAGAGAGGCTAAATTGAGTTATATTACTTATGTTGGGATAAAATTCATAAAACATAAAATTCCCCATTTTAACCATTTTTGAAATGTTCAATTTAGTGGCTTTTAGTATACCTATAATATTGTACAACCATCACAGTTATCTAATTCCAGAAGATTTTCATCACCCCAAAATGAAAACCACACCTATTAAGCAGTCAGTTCCAATTCTTCCCCAAACCCTCAACTTGGGGCAACCACTGGTTTTGCTTTCTGTCTCTATAGATATATCTAATTCTGTATATTTCGTTTAACTGGAATCAAACAATATGTAGCCTTTTGGGTCTGGCTTCTTTCAATTAGCATCTTTTTAAGGTTTGATTCCTATTGTAGCATGTATTCTTTTTTTCATGGCTTCATTCCCTTTTATGGCTGAATAATATTCCATTGTATAGACACGTGATATTTTGTTTACCCATTAATCAGTTGATGGACATTGGGTTGTTTCCACCCAAATGCCAGCATTGTCTAAAAACATTAACTAATAGTGGGGTAGTAGAACAAGTGAATTATGTTTTGGCTATTGTGTTTTTCCATCCTCTCACTTTCAACCTATTTGTGTCTTTAGATCTAATGTGAGTCTGTTATAAACACCATACAGTTGGATCATTGTTTTTTATTCATTCTGCTGTGGAGTAGGTGATTGTAACAGCTAAGTTAAACACTACAAATCTCTCTTACTGAAACGTAGCTCTTCTTTCTTCACTGAGCATTCCCCTGGCTGTGGTATGTTTTGATTAGATTCCAGAGATCTAACCATTGCTTTTGTAGAAGGAGAGTTTGGAGTTCCCTACTCCATTTTTGCTGATGTCATTCAATCAATTGATTTGTATTTTAAAAGGATTGTAGAATTTGAAAAGCACAGCTGAAGTGTCAACAGGGAAAGGAGAAGAGAGATTGGAGCATGTGTTCTGGGTCCCCAAGACTACTCCCAGGTTTGATGATTCTCTAGAATAACTGGGTATGTAGTTGTACTCCTGATGATGATCTTTTACACTGAAAATACACAAAACAAAACCAGGAAAAAGAAAAGACACATGAGGCAAAGTCCAGAGGAAACAAGACACAAGCTTTAAAGAGTCCTCTTTGAATGGAGTCAAATAGAGTGCACTTAATTCCTCCAGCAACAAATTGCAAAATCAATAGTGACAAGCTCATTAGAAACTCAGTGCCCAGAGTTTTTACTGGGGGTTAGTCATGTAGGCACTCTCTGCCTGACTCAAAAAAATTACAGACTCCCCCAAAGAAATCAGGTGTTTGGTATAAACAACACTGTTTATAGAAACAGTTTAGGGATAGTGAGCCATCCTTATCAGTGAGGGTGATAGGAACCCTCCTGAAATCCGAGGTCACAGGTATCAGCCAACCTTGCAGCTGGTCTTTCCAAGACAGCAGTCTCAGGCCTACTATGTTAACTCCTTGTTACACAAGGCATTTGCCACGTGGTATTAAACTCTGGTATATAAGTGAGTGAAAAAGATACTTAGGAAGTTTTGTAGTATATTTTGTGATGAAATTTTCCCCCTTTGTCTTCTTTTCTTTATTAGGAGATGCCAATAAAGACTTTCAGCCTCATGGTAACCACAAGCAAAAACCTATAGTAGATACATAAAAGAAAAAGGGAAAGGATTCTAAGCATACCACTACAGAAAATCATCAAATCACAAAGTAAGAGAGCAAAAGAAAAATGGAACAATGGAACAGAAAAACAGAAAACAATTAACAAAAAGGCAATAAGTGCTATCAACAATTACTTTCCTATCAATAATTACTTTAAATGTAAATGAACTAAGTTTTCCAATCAAGACAGTGTGGCTGAATGGTTAAAAAGGAAGACCCAACTATATGCTGCCTACAAGAGAGATTTACTACAGATGTAAGGACACACACAAACTGAAGGGATGGAAGAGTTATTCCATGCAAATGGAAACCAAAAGATAGCTGAGGTAGCTATACTTATATCAGACAAAATGGACTTTAAAACAAAGACTGATAAAAGAGACAATGAAGGACATTACATAATGATAAAGGGGTTAATTCAACATGAGGATGTAACATCTGTAAGTAATTATGCACCCAACATAGGAGCACCTAATGTGTAAAGCAAATATTAATAGGCCTAAAGGGAGAAACAGACCACAATACAATAATAGTAGGGGATTTTAATACCCCACTTTCATCAATGGATAGATCATCTGGATAGAAAATCAACAAGAAAACTTCAGCATTAAACAACACATTAGACCAGATGGATTTAAAAGATGAATACAGAACATTCCACCCAAAAGCAACAAAATACACATTCTTCTCAAATGCTCATAACATTCTTCAGCATAGAACATATGTGAGGCCACAAACACGTCTTAATAAATTTAAGAAGATTGAATTCATATCAAACATCTTTTCCAACCACAATGGCATGAAACGAAAAATCAGTTATAAGAGAAAAACTGGAAAATTTACAAATATGTGGAGATTAAACATGTTTCTGATCAATGGGTCAAATAATAATTCAAAAGAGAATCAAAAAATTCTTAAATTAAAATTGAAATACACATACAAAATCTTATAGGATGCAGTAAAAATAGGTCTAAGAGGGAAGTTAATAGCAGTAAATGCTGACCTCAAGAAACAAGAAAAATCTCAAACAACAAAACTTAACATTGCAAGGAACTACAAAAAGGACAAATGCAGCCCAAAGTGAGAAAGTGAGTAAAAGGAAGGAAATAGAGATCAGAGACAAAATAAATAAGAGACAAAAAGGACCACAGGGAAAAAAAAATCAATAAAACTAAGAGCTGACTTTTTGAAAAGATAAAATTGACAAGCAAGACTCAATTAGAGAAAAAGAGAGAAGACTCAAGTAAAATAAAAAATGAATTAGGACTAGGGCCATATCTCTTGCACCTGTGGCCGCCAGCTTCCCTGCACATTTGGCGCTGCTGGGGCTCCTGCAATCCAAGGAGTCATACCACCTCTGTGCCTGGTCCTCACAGAGGCAGACCCAAGAGCTCCAAGGTAGCCTTAGGATCAGATTCCTGTGGGTGGACCACACACAGAAGTGGGGATAAAACCAAAGCTGAACCCCAGGGATGGGCTGACTATGGAAGAAGACTGAAAATCTTTCCATCAGCTGTACAAGCTGCAGATTAAATCCCCGCAATTGGCTAGGTAGACCCTGCATCTATGGAATATCTGAGTAGACAATGAGTGTTCCCACAAATGAAAACAGTCTAGCTCTGGCAGCTGTGGACTTTGGGGGCAAGTACATGCAGGAACTGGGCCAGATCAGAGTCTAAGTGTTCCCCACAGGGTGCACACCAGGTCCAGAGACCAGCCCAGAGGCAGAGAACAGCTTCTTGCGGAGGCGGAGGTGGGCTGTGGCTCACGGTGTGTGCAAGGACACTTACAACAGAGACCTCAGGGAAACAAAATTATTACTATTAATTTTATTATGTTTTGATCCATTCTGTTGTTGGTTCTGGCTTTGTTTTTTGGTTTCTTTTTGTTTGCTTGCTGTTTTAGTTATTTTGTTATTTAGTCTTTGGGGATCTCTGTGTTTTATAACATTATTTTTATTTTTATATTTCAATTTCTACTTTGCTTTTCTGTTCTCCTGTGTTCTTTCCCTTTTTATTTTATTATTTTTAAAATCATTTTTATTAGTTTGTTCTGTTTCCTTGCTTTATTCTTCAGTTGGCACACTGCATTGGTTTTGTTTTTTGGTTATGTGTTTTGTTAGTTTTAATCCTAAATGTTTGATTTCGTTTTTGAGTTCTATTTGTCTGCTTGATCTCTTGCTTTTTGTTTTATTTGGCTGTTTCTGTTTCTTTTACATGTGTGTTTCTTTGTTTCTGTTTTTCTTTGTTTCATTCTGTTTTTAACCTTTTCTCTGGGGTTTTGTCTTTTTTTTCTTTAATATATTTTCTATTTTGATTTTCTATATTTCTATTTTTGTGTTGCTTTTCTTTTATTCTGTCTTCTTTCCCCTCTATTTTTTTTTTTTTTTTTTTGCAGTACACGGGCCTCTCACTGTTGTGGCCTCTCCCATTACGGAGCAGAGGCTCCGGACGCACAGGCTCAGTGGCCATGACTCACGGGCCCAGCTGCTCTGTGGCATGCGGAATCTTCCCGGACCAGGGCACGAACCCGTGTCCCCTGCATCGGCAGGCGGACTCTCTACCACTGCACCACCAGGGAAGCCCTCCTTTTTTTTTCTAATCATTTTTGTTGGTTTGTTTTCTTTCTTTGCTTTATTCTTCAGTTGGCACTCTGCTTTTGGGGTTTTTTTTTTTTTAACATCTTTATTGGAGTATAATTGCTTTACAATCTTGTGTTAATTTCTGCTGTATAACAAAGTGAATCAGTTATATGTATACATATATCCCCATATCCCCTCCCTCTTGAGCCTCCCTCCTACCCTCCCTGTACCACCCTTCTAGGTGGTCACAAAGCACAGAGCTGATCTCCCTGTGCTATGTAGCTGCTTCCCACTAGCTATCTATTTTACATTTGCCAGTGTATATATGTAATGCTACTCTTTCACTTCGTCCCAGCTTACCCTTCCCCCTCCCCATGTGCTCAAGTCCATTCTCTGCTTCGGTTTTGTTTTTGCATTTTTGTCAGCTTTCTTTTTAATTGTTTGATTTCGTTCTTGGGTTCTGTTGTTTGGTTGTTCTCTTGGTTTTTTATTTGGTTCTGTTTCTGTTTCTTGTGTATGTGTGTGTGTTTCCTTGTTTCTGTTTGTTTGATTTTACTTTTTACCATTTGTCTGGGGGTTTGTTAGTCTTTTTTTTTTTTTAATCACCTTTATTACCAGGATGAGTGACTTGTGGGTTCTTGGTACCTCCACCAGTAGTTGGGCCTGAGGCTTGGGGGTGGGAGCACTGAATCCAGGCTAATGGACCACTAGAGAATTTCTGGCTGCAGAGAAGATTAATCACTGAGAGCTCTCATGGAGACCACTATCTGAATCCAAGATCCGGCTTCACCCAACTGCCAGGAGCTCCCAGCACTGGATGCCTCACACCAAACACCAAACAAGACAGGAACACAGATCCACCCGTCAGCACACAGACTACCTATAAGTCATACAAAGCTTACAGACACCCCAAAACACATCACCTGAAATGGCCCTACTCGTCAGAGGGAAAAGTTTCAGCTCCACCCATCAGAATGCAGGAACCAGTCCCTCCCATTAGGAAGCCTATGCAAGCCACTGGACCAACCTCACCACTGGGGGCAGAGAAAAGAGGCAAAAGGAACTATGCCCTGCAGCCTGGGGAAAGGAGACCTCAAATACTGTAAATTCGACAAAATGAGAAGACAGAGAACTATCTTACAGGCAAAGGAGCAAGATAAAAACCCACCAGACCAAATAAATAAAGAGGAAATAGGCAAACTACCTGAAAAAGAATTCAGAGTAATGATAGTAAAAAGTGATTCAAAATCTTGGAAATAGAAGAGAGAAAATACAAGGAACATTTAACAAGGACCTAGAAGAACTGAAGAGCAAACAAACAGTAATGAACAACACAAAAACTGAAATTAAAAATATTCTAGAAGGAATCAATAGCAGAATAACTGAGGCAGAAGAACGCATAAGTGAGCTGGAAGATAGAATGGTGAAAATAATTGGCACAGAGCAAAATAAAGAAAAAAGAATGAAAAGAATGGAGGACAGTTGCCAAGACATCTGGGACAATATTAAGCACACCTGTATTCGAATTACAGGCATCCCAGAAGAAGAAGAAGAAAAGAAAGGGTCTGAGAAAATATTTGAAGAGATTACAGTCAAAAACTTCCCCAACATGGGATAGAAAATAGTACATCAAGTCCAGGAAGTGCAGAGAGTCCCATACAGGATAAACCCAAGGAGAAACACACAAAGACACATATTAATCAAGCTAACAAAAATTAAATTCAAAGAAAAAATATTAAAAGCAACAAAGGAAAAGCAACAAATAAAATAGTAGGGAATCCCCATAAGGTTAACAGCTGATCTTTCAGCAGAATTGCTACAGGCCAGAAGGGAGTGGCAAGATATATTTAAAGTGATGAAAGGGAAAAACCCACAACCAAGATTATTCTACCCAGCAAGGATCTCATTCAGATTCGATGGAGAAATCAAAACCTTTACAGACAAGCAAAGCTAAGAGAATTCAGCACCACCAAACCAGCTTTACAACAAATGCTAAAGGAACTTCTCTAGGCAGGAAACACAAGAGAAGAAAAAAACGTACAAAAACAAACCCAAGGGCTTCCCTGGTGGTGCAGTGGTTGGGAGTCTGCCTGCCAATGCAGGGGACATGAGTTTGTGTCCTGGTCTGGGAAGATCCCACATGCCGCAGAGCGGCCAGGCCCGTGGGCCATGGCCGCTGAGCCTGTGCGTCTGGAGCCTGTGCTCTGCAATGGGAGAGGCTGCAACAGTGAGAGGCCCGTGTACCACAAAAAACAAACAAACAAACAAAAACCCAAAAGAATTAAGAAAATGGTAATAGGAACATACATATTGATAATTACCTTAAATGTAAATGGATTAAATTTTCCAAACAAAAGACACAGACTGGCTGAATGGATACAAAAACAAGAATAGTATATATGCTCTCTACAGGAGACCCACTTCAGACCTAGGGACACATACAAACTGCAAGTGAAGGGATAGATAAAGATATTCCATGCAAATGGAAATCAAAAGAAAGCTGGAATAACAATACTAGTATCAGATAAAATAAACTTTAAAATAAAGACTGTTACAAGAGATAAGGACACTGCATAATGATCAAAGGATCAATCCAAGAAGATATAACAATTATAAAAGTTTATGCACCCAACATAGGAGCACCTCAATACATAAGGCAAATGCTAACAGCTGTAAGAGGGTAAATCGACAGTAACACATTCATAGTAGGTGACTTTAACACCCCATTTTCACCAATGGACAGATCATCAAAAATAAAAATAAACACAAGCTTTCAATGATACATTAAACAAGATAGACTTAATTGATATTTATAGGACATTCCATCCATAAACAACAGAATACACTTTCTTCTCAAGTGCACATGGAACATTCTCCAGGATAGATCACATCTTGGGTCACAAATCAAGCCTTGGTAAATTTAAGAAATATTGAAAGTGTATCAAGTATCTTCCGTGACCACAACCCTATGAGATTAGATATCAATTACAGGAAAAAAAAACTGTAAAAACAACAGATACATGGAGGCTAAACAATATGCTACTAAACAACCAAGAGGTCAGTGAAGAAATCAAAGAGGAAATCAAAAAATACCTAGAAACAAATGACAGTGAAAACAAGATGACCCAAAACCTATGGGATGCAGCAAAGGCAGTTCTAAGAAGGAAGCCTGTAACAATACAACAAGAAACAAAAAAATCACAAATAGGTGCCCTTCAGGGGATTGATGTGACCACGCATCTGAAGGATGCAGTGCTGAGCCGGCCAGAGTGGATACGCAGCCAGTGGGATGTCCCTCCTGTGATGTAGCAGTTCACTGTGGGGACAGGTCTTGGGAACGGGCGTCCAGGGGCCTGAACAAGGCATCAAATTGATGCCTTCAGAAGCAGCAGTAGGTCCCTGGGAGGAGGAACAAAGGTAGCGGACTAGAAGGACGTGCTCTCCCTCCCTCTTGTGAGAACACCAGAGTCACAACCAGCTGCTGGACAATCATTGACAGGAAGATACTGGAACTCACCAAAAAAGATACCTCACGTGCAAAGACAAAGGAGAAGCCACAACGAGACGGTACGAGGGGCGCAATCACAGTAAAATCAAACCCTATGCTGGTGGGTAGGTGACTCACAGACTGGTGAATAATTACACCACAGAAGTCCACCAACTGGAGTGAAGGTTCCGAGCCCCACGTCAGGCTTCCCAACCTGGGGTTCCAGCAACGGGAGGAGGAATTCCTAGAGAATCAGACTTTGAAGCTTAGTGGGAACTGATTGCAGGAATTCAACAGGACTGGGGAAAACAGAGACTCCACTCTTGGAGGGCACACACAATGGATTCGAGACCTAAATGTAATACCAGGCACTATAAAACTCTTAGAGGAAAACATAGGAAGAACACTCTTTGACATAAATCACAGCAAGATCTTTTTTGATCTACCTCCTAGAGTAATGGAAAAAAACCCAAAAATAAACAAATGGGACCTATTGAAACTTCAAAGCTTTTGTACAGCAAAGGAAACCATAAACAAGACGAAAAGACAACCCTCAGAATGGGAGAAAATATTTGCAAATGAATCAACGGAGAGTGGATTAATCTCCAAAATATATAAACAACTTCTGCAGCTCAATATTCAAGAAACAAACAACCCAATCTAAAAATGGGCAGAAGACCTAAATAGACATTTCTCCAAAGAAGACATACAGATGGCCAAGAAGCTCATGAAAAGCTGCTTAACATCACTAATTATTAGAGAAATGCAAATCAAAACTACAATGAGGTATCACCTCACACCAGTTAGAATGGGCATCATCAGAAAATCTACAAACAACAAATGCTGGAGAGGGTGTGGAGAAAAGGGAACCCTCTTGCACTGTTGGTGGGAATATAAATTGATAGAGCCACTATGGAGAACAGTATGGAGGTTCCTCAAATAACTGAAAATAGAATTACCATATGATCCAGCAATCCCACTACTGGGCATATACCCAGAGAAAACCATAATTCAAAAAGACACATGCACCCCAGTGTTCACTGCAGCACTGTTTACAATAGCCTGGTCATGGAAGCAACCTAAATGCCCATCGACAAATGAATGGATAAAGAAGTTGTGGTACATATATACAATGGAATATTACTCAGCCATAAAAAGGAACGAAATTGAGTCATTTGTTGAGACATGGTTGGATCTAGAGACTGTCATACAGAGTGAAGTAAGTCAGAAAGAGAAAAACAATTATCGTATATTAATGCATGTATGTGCAACCTAGAAAAATGGTACAGATGAACCGGTTTGCAGGGCAGAAGTTGAGACACAGGTGTAGAGAATAAACGTATGGACACCAAGGGGGGAAAACCGTGGTGGGGTGGGGATGGTGGTGTGCTGAATTGGGCGATTGGGGTTGACATGTTTACACTGATGTGTACAAAATTGATGACTAATAAGAACCTGCAGTATAAAAAAACAAAAAAACAACTAATACTAAACTTTCTTTGGGTTATTTGTATGGAAATATGTTAATATAAATGTTTCAGACATTTAAAAAAGTCACAAATAAACAACCTAACCTTACACCTAAAGCAATTAGAGAAAGAAGAACAAAAATACCCCAAAGTTAGCAGGAGGAAAGAAATCATAAAATCAGATCAGAAATAAATGAAAAAGTAATGAAGGAAACAATGGTAGAGATTAATAAAACTAAAAGCTGGTTCTTTGAGAAGATAAACAAAATTGATAAACCATTAACCAAACTCATCAAAAAGAAAAGGGAGAGGACTCAAATGAACAGAATTAGAAATGAAAAGAAGTTACAACTGACACTGCAGAAATACAAAGGATCATGAGAGACACTACAAGCAACTATATGCCAATAAAATGGACAACCTGGAAGAAATGGACAAATTCTTAGAAAAGTACAAACTTCCAAGACTACACCAGGAAGAAACAGAAAATATGAACAGACGATTCACAAGCACTGATATTGAAACTGTGATTAAAAATCTTCCAACAAACAAAAGCCCAGGACCTGACGGCTTCACAGGTGAATTCTATCAAACATTTAGAGAAGAGCTAACACCCATCCTTCTCCAACTCTTTCAAAATATAGCAGAGGGAGGAACACTCCTAAACTCATTCTACGAGGCTACCATCTCCCTGATACCAAAACCAGAGAAAGATGTCACACAAAAAAGAAATTTACAGACCAATATCACTGAGGAACATACATGCAAAATCCTCAATAAAATATTAGCAAACAGAATCCAATAGCACATTAAAAGGATCATACACCATGATCAAGCGGGGTTTATCCCTGTAATGCAAGGTTTCTT